>NC_090646.1:404328084-404701834 GCF_040937935.1 Hyperolius riggenbachi | reverse complement strand
TCTTATCAGTGAGGGTCACACTGTAGTCACTTCCTGTCTGAGTCAGGACTGAGTCAGCCACTTGCATAGCTTATATTTAACTCTTTCAGGCAGAAAAATAAAAAAAGGAACACAGCATAGTTATCTGTGTGCTAGGCACTGTACATACACATGTCTATCTCATTATGTCACATTTCAGTTGGGGTATCCTTTAAGGTCTATATCAATGTTATGTCCCTTAGGATGCAATGTCCCCATATTGTAGATCCACTTTGTTTCTTTTTTGGATATTTCTCTAGTCTTATTGCAACCTCTCCATGAATAAATCCCTTTCTCTATCTCACCAGAGTGATTCAGAGCCTCGGCGGACAGGAAGGAGAATGGCTACCGATGTCTGGATCCCCTGGGAGGTGAGTAAAAACGTCCGCTGCGCACTATACTCTGCATTGAGCTCCCGGCGGCTGGCCCAAATGTGGCTTGGGATTACCGACAGGGAGGTCAATTTGGTTCTCCCTTACCAATTAATTTACCTATAGGTAATATGAGTGAATATTATAATTACTATAGTGCTTATCTTATCAATATTCATATGATGAGCTAGATGAAACCACTTTACATAATTGCAAAGGAGCAGCTAAATACATTGAGGTATATTTCCTGTGTATTTAGATATTTAAAATTATGTTTATAAATTTTCAGCATCCTGATTTCCAGTGTGTTTTATCTTTAAATATTGTACATTGCCTCACAAAATGGCAACTTAATTATCCTTGAAGTGATTATTGGAGCAGTTTTAGTAATGTAAAATGTTTCTAAGTATTGGAAGTCTTGCAGAAAAGTCTTTGTTATTACTTAGTCTGAGGTCATCATCCTTAGGAACAAATTGCTCTCTGAAGCATAGCAAATGCACTGGCTCTGTGGAGGGATGTTTGCATAGCAAATTATCTGTAAATTTGAACATTGCTTGAATAATTCACTCCACTGTTTTATCCTGACACACTAGAAGCATAAAAGCCATAACAAATGTGTTAAGCCTTCCAAGTATTCAATTTAAAGACCTGCTTTAAAAATATTTAACATGCAACCCTGCACTGCGAGGCCTGTTGGGTAGAGCGGCATAACCTGTTTAATTTAATATTGAAAGAAATGATTCCCTTTAAATTCAAATGCAGTTGAACTCAAGATGATGAATTAAATTAACCCAAATACTGTTAGAGGATTTGCTAAACTGTAATTAACAGTGATAGCAACTGTACTGTTCAATATGGAAGATGCTTGTCTTCAGTTTATAAAAAGGATTTCCAACATTTACACAGCTAGAAGGAAGGTTTGCGTCCTATATAAAGCATCTCTTACTGCAGAATATTTTTATTTTAATTAACAAGTTGGAAATCTCAACTTTGCACTATATGAAAGAGTTGTGTCTACAGGCATTCCAAGTCTCTTTTACAGTTAAAGACCATTCAGTATAACTCCATTTAAATCCTAAAATAATGGTTTAAATGTATTCCAAACAAAGGTTGATTTGAATGGCATACTTCATCTAAATGTGACATGAAAAAACAGACATGCTTATTACAGAATGTTTCCACAGTTACTTATTTGCATAGTTGATATCTATTGTCTGTTGTTGTTTTTTTTCCACATGGGAACCAGCATTCTGTTGGTTTCATACTCATTATGCACAGAACAGGTAGAACTTATAACATTTCTTTAGCCTGCTGTGCCCAGGCCACTTGGCCTGTAATCTGAACAGTTAACAGTCACATTAAAGGGATTTCTTATAATTTCTTTGTTTGCATAATGACGGCACCAGTCAATCTTGGAAAATGTAACTGTAAACAGGAAGAGTATATATATATATATATATATATATATATATATATATGTATATATGTATATATATATATGTATACATATATATATATATATATATATATATATGTGTATATGTATATATATATATATATATATATATATATATATATATATATATATATATATATATATATATATATATATATATATATATATATATATTCTGTAGCAATGAAAGCAATATCCTCTAAGGTGTGCCACAACACCCACATTGACTTTATACCAGCACAAGTATATATGTAAAAATATTGACTGGAGCTGCATCCATCAGTGACCCTTTGGAGCTTTATTGGAACTTTATTTGACCTGTGTGCAAGCTAAAGACTGCTGTTATCCATGCTTTTGCCCAGTGACCAAATTGCTGATTTTCTTTGATTTAGTCAACATTTTAAACCAGATTTCCAACCTTTCAATTCAAAATATGATTATATGGGTTTCCGGAGTCCTACATAGGATTAGAACTATAGACACAACTGTTTGGTTCATCCTTTTATCTTCATTTCAGTTTTGCTTTAAAGCCCAACTAAACCATTAACTGTTGTTAAATTCTAAAGGCACAAAAATTGTTACCGTATATGCTCGCCTATAAGTCGAGAAATTTAGGACTGACTCAAAGTATAAAAGTGTGTGTGTGTGTGTGTGTGTGTGTGTGGGGGGGGGGGGGTCACCTTATACTTGAGTTATCCTAAATTTCAAAACTTATAGCCGGGAATTGGGGGGATGCCTCTTTCACTCTCTCCTTTCCCAGTTCTTTAAGCAGGCAGCTTTCCACAAAGCCTCCCTCCCTCCCACCACCACACAAAGGGGGGCTGCTTCTCGCTCTCTCCCCTGTGTCATCTAATGCGGCAGCACCAGCGCTGAAGCGGAAGCCATAACTCACTGATTACGCAGCGCGACATCCTCCCTTGCCTCTCTGCTCACGCTGGTCTGTTTACAATACCACAGCTACGGCTCCGATGTCACATGACACATGAAGTCACATGACATCGGAGCCGTAGCGGTGGTATTGTAAACAGACCAGCGTGAGCAGAGGGACAAGGGAGAAGTCCGCGCTCTGTAATCAGTGAGTTATGGCTTCTGCTTTAGTGCTGATGGTCTCTGCCTTCTATTCTATTAGTGCTGATGGTGCATTAGATGCAGATAGGGGAAAGAGTGAGAAGCAGCCCTCCTTTGCCTGGTGGTGGGAGGGAGACTTTGCTGAAAGCTGCTGAGGAGGGGGAGGCCCCTTTCCATGGTGGTGGTTGGGAGGGGGTCATTTTGGCAACCTGCTGGGGAGAGGGAGGACAGGGCCCTTTCCATGGTGGTGGGAGGGAGGTGGGCATTGCAGCAAGCTGTATGCTGTAGCACTGTCTGGAAGGGGAGACAGATGCTGGTTGCTGCACCTCATACATCCAATGTGACACAGGGGACACATAACCAAGGGGATACAGTAGCCACACAGCTAGTGGGGTCACACAACCAGGGGGACACAGGGGACACACAGCTAGAGGGGCCACAGTGACCACACTGAAAGGTGACATCCTGGTCCCCAAGTGCATTCCTTAACTTTCCTAGGTAGACTTATACTTGAGACAATAAAAAATTCCTGCTTAAGAGGGTCAAATATTAGGGTCGACTTATACGCGAGGTCGACTTGTATCCGAGTATATACGGTAAGTGTAATTGTTATTACATTGGACACTGCATTTTCAAATAAAACAAATCTGTTTGTACTTGTACTTAGGCACCTATACTATGAATTGCACAGCTAATGAAACAAATGTATGAACTATTCCCATGCTCCGCCCTTGTCACTCCCTTTGTCACTGCCACTGCACTTTGCCATCACTTTCAGTCACATGGTAAATGTAGCCCGGACTTCTGACTGACTTTCCCACCAGCTTAATCTCCAAATGGCTAGGGAGCTATCACGCTGGTGTGTGATGAGATAGCGTTTAGGTAGTGTACAGGTAAATACAACACAACGTAGTCAAAATCTGGCTGAGGTCAAGTACAGATTAGAGATATCTATGTATCAAAGTACTTAAGCTAAATCGTAGTCCAATGTTTGAGCAGGGTCATACACACGAATCAGGACTAGACAAGAGCAAGGTCAGGAGACAAGCGAGAAGTTGGTACACAGAAAATATACAATATGATGTTACAATAATATTACGAGAATAAATACGAAAATAACAAAGACTGACTAACTGGAGTACACATATATTGTGCGTCTACACAATATATCAATGTAGCTCATAGTAGCTAGCTAGACCTCGAACCAGCGAACTAATTAGTATCAAGGTCAGCGAGAACTGAATGCTCTGGCCTTAAATACCAGAAGCATTCAACCAGTAGCCACTCCCCTCTGGTGATGTCACCAAGTGACATCACCTGCTGTATCCTAAATCCTCCTCCTGAGCCTATAAGTCTCACTCGAACTCGCGCGCGACCCAAAGGTCGAATCACGCACGCACGAGTCAGAAGACACCGCCGGTGGGGCGCCGAGGATGCCGGCAGAAGTCTCCAGCGCAGAAGCCCCGCCTTTTGCCCAGACCATGCCGGAGACGCCGCGGGACCTGCAGCTGGAAGGTAAGCGCGTTACAGGAGCATTGGAGAGCAGATCTAACTCGTGAAAGGGGTATTTTGTCCAGCACCTTAGAGTTATACACTGTTTTTATTCACTTATAAATCTGATTGCTGCCTTATTCAGTTTTGGGTTTATCTTGCAAATTAACTTTTGCACAGAACTTGGTTTAATGTTAATTTGGACTTTGCCTTTAATCTGCTATCCTATTTGAAAACATCTCTTTATGGAGAAAGGTGGCCATTTAATAAGCTTTCTTTCTAGTGCAGCAAAACTATTTTAACCACAAGGTAATATTTTAAATTAAGAAAAAACTCCTACAAACAGGACTGTATCAGGAAGGCAATTATAGGTTCACCGAACTAGCATCAATATTACTATGGCATTAGCCTGCTAATTGTTAAAGGCCATGTTTTCATTCCACGAACTTCATGTTCATTACTACACAAATGGATGTAACATATTAGTTTTACCCATAACTGCCTTCAATGCTTTTTATCCACTTTAGACCACTCTTTAACAACTTCTCATTTAACAGCATGTGACATATAGTTCAACTGAGGCAAACCTAAGATGTGAATTTATGAAATCTAAAGTCTCCTCTTGATTTTCTTTGAGTTCAATGGTTTTTATTGCTGTCAAGCAGAAAGCTCGCAAACATGTTAAAGCAAACTCACATATACAATAGGCGTAGGCATTTAGTAACAAACACATAAGTATGTAAATATGAACCAACAATGTTAGTGTCCTGAGTATCAGCTTACATCAAGTATAACTTCACTATAGAAAAGAACAAAATATCACATTTGTGAGTGAAAGTCAAGCATATAACCATTTTTAGAGCACAGTCCCGGACAAAAAAATCCCCACTTTTCACCCTCTATACCTCCCTAACTACCACCACCCCATCCCTGTTTCTTCTGTTTCTTCTGATGGACTGGCTAACTGGTGGATTAAAACACAGTAATCAGAATCAAGAACATATCTCCCTATAGACATGATCAAGGATCTTGTTGCCTTCAAAGATATCTATACCTCACAAATAAAGCTATGTCATTGAATCAAAGACCCAACATTAATTTGCCCTCATCTGATTCACTATATATGGCCCACAAAGTCCATGAGTGTTTAAGCATCCAGTTATGTGTTTCCTAAAGAATAGATTCGCATTGCCTGATGTTTCCCACCTCCGCATACCTAACAGAGACGAAAGCATCGTCTGTTTCCAAACTTTCGGGAAGGACAGCCTGGCCGCCACCAGCAGTTGTCTTAGTAGCAAATTTTCTCCTTGCTTTTCATTGCGTAAGGTTTTGTTTTGAGGTTGATGAATGGTCATGAGAGGGCTGAGCTGTTAATCAACCCAGATTTTCTAAATCCTTTTCTGTTTTATTTTCATCCATGTTTACTCTCATACATTATTGCCTCATCATCCCTGGAGGGACTGGCAAAACAAAAGCAGAAGGATGTGGTAGGGAGTAGGCATTCTAAGTCTAGTTCAAACTAATATTTGACTGTAGCTTTGTTGTCCCTCCTTTGCAAACTGTACAATGAGGTTATGTCCCATGCAGGTTGATATTGCTTAGGGGGGTTGGGAGAGGGGGTAAAATTGTGTTTTTTGTTGTTTTATGTTTAACAACAAAGACATTGCAGGAGTGTTTTATGAACATTTTGTTGGCAAAATGGGTTTGACAAAACAACCTGTTGTATAACACATGTATTGTATAAAAGCATAAAAATTAAAAGCATACATTGTACATGTTTACTAAATGCCCAAATCCCAGTCTGTGGTGACCGTGCTTCTACTTGCGAGTGAAGGAGCCCTGACACCCAAAACAAAACAAAACAAAATATTCATCAAGCACCCTTAGTCAAACATATTTTCCCTCTGTTTCACCTGGTATCTTTTTTAGATATATTTCATCTTTAGTTTTGCCAACAGTTTTTGCCAACAGTTTCTTAAATGCAGTATGCAGAGAGTTAATCAAAGTATGGCTTTTTGACATGACATGTCATGTTCATATTATGTCAAGTCACATTAAACAGCAACATCTCTGGTGGTGCAGAAAGAAAGATAACCCCGTATAACCTTGCCTAATACATCTTTAATGTGTTTCAAAGGAGCTGTGCAGCCGATTTAAAGAGAAAACAAATACTAGCTCTGAAATTACACCTATAAGAGCAGTTAACTAACTTTTTTTTTTAAACTAAAAAAGCAAATGTACTAGAAAGTATAATACCAGGTGCAGATAAAACAATTAATTTTAAAGCGGATCTGAACTCAAAACTCCACTCTGCTCTAAAAGATACACAACAGCATAATAACCTTTAAATAAATAAAAAAAAAACATTTCTTTGTTACAGCTGATACAAATCCTAAAATAAATCTGCACATTTTCTACTTCTTCATTCATGGAAGCAGACATATTGTTTACAGCCTGTACTTTCAAATGAGCTTATCTGCTTATCTGCCATAGGCACTGGCAGTCATGTGACTTGGGGAGGATCAAATTACAACTTCTGATTAGACACAAGTGAGGGGGAATTAAACAGACTTAACTCTCTAAATATATTCAGGATGCATTTCTCTACGTTTTCCTTCTGTCCTGTACGAGAGTTCAGGTCCACTTTAACAACTGAAGTGAGAGGTATATGCAGACTGCCACATGTATTTCCTTTTAAAGAGACACTGAAGCGGAAAAAAAATATGATATAATGAATTGGTTGTGTACTATGAATAATAACTAGAAGATTATCAGCAAAGAAAATATTCTCATATCTTTATTTTCAGGTATATAGTGTTTTTTCTAACATTGCATCATTCTCTAATATGTGCAGATTACACAACACTCAGCATTCAAAATGATTCTTTCAGAGCAGTCTGTGAACTAAAGACCTCTCCTCTGGCAGAGAAAAAGACATTTGTTTACTTACAGTTGAGATAATAAAAGTCAGAAGACAGCCCTCTCCACGACTTTGAAAGTCGTAGAGCTTAATGGCTTTTTTGCATAGAGATAACAACTGGAGTTTCTTAACTCTTCCTGTACTGGAAACAATTAGACTGATGTATCTGATCTTAATGTTTTATTTCTTAGCTGTACTACACATACAAATCATATCATATTTTTTTTTCCGCTTCAGTGTCTCTTTAAGCAATACCAGTTGCCTGGCAGCCCTGTTGGTCTATTTGATTGCAGCAGGGTCTCAATCACACCAGAAACAAGCATGCAGTTTATCTTGTCAGATTTAACAAAAATGTCAGAAACATCTGATCTGCATGCTTGTTCAGCATCTATGGCTAAAAGTATTAGAGGTAGAGGATCAGCAGGAAAGCCAGGCAACTGGTATTTCTTAAAAGGAAACCAATATGGTAGCCTCCAAACACCTCTCACTGCAGTTGCCCTTTAAATGTATAAGAATATAATCTTACAAACATTTTATGTAATAATATGATAGTTTACATTTTTTTTTATTTACACCAAAATAGCTAGTTAATGTAATTTATTAATTTTTCGTATAGTGAAATCGCATAAACAATTGCATGCCAATGTAATAGACAGGAAAATCACAGAGGAGTTACTATTTCAGTGTTTTTCCACGTGTGGATAAAATGAGTTTATTGCTATTTATGCAAACTGCTAGGGATTCCTATTGCCAACAGCAGCTGCGGTCAGTTGACGTTGAGGAATATGCATAAAAATTATCCCTGGAAAAC
The DNA here is from genome assembly GCF_040937935.1 of Hyperolius riggenbachi. Taxonomy (NCBI): domain Eukaryota; kingdom Metazoa; phylum Chordata; class Amphibia; order Anura; family Hyperoliidae; genus Hyperolius; species Hyperolius riggenbachi. Next base: position 404,693,699 of record NC_090646.1, on the reverse strand, counting down.
CAAAGCCGTTTTCCGTGGACTCAAGTGTGATCCCTCTCTCAAAGTAAAGAAAATGCACTGAGATTGAAAATTAATCCCTATTAACCAATAACCAGTACTAATGTACCTAAAATGTAACTTTTATTCATTCATTGGAGTAAAAGTAAAAATGGGCCATAAGCAACCACCACTAACTTACTATTATGGGGAAAAGATACTAAATGCTTATAATTGTGGAGTCTGCAACCATGCTGTTAAACCACGGATCAGTTCATTTCGGCGTGCGGATCTGAAGGCCAAGCACAGAAACTGGGCGCCGTCATAGCAGCAATGCTATTATGCGTGCCCCGTTTAGCGGTAATTCGGGGCTCTGGCGGCTGCCAGACCCCGAATTACATCTCCCTCCGAGTTGCGACAACTCGGAGGGGGAATAGTATTTAAAGGGAACCTTAACTCTAAAAAAAAAAATGAGTTTTACTTACCTGGGGCATCTACCAGCCCCCTGCAGCCATTCTGTGCCCTCGCAGTCGCTCATGGCTCCTCTGCCAGCTAGTTACGTTTTTTGCCGACTGGGAATTGGCTGGCCGCCATGCGTATGTTTTTACCCATTCCCGCTTTTGCAGGAAGCTATCGCAGACATCAACAAGTAAATTTTTACGTGTTACGGTTGCAATGCGTAAAATTTTATGCATTACACCTGTAATGCGTAAAAATGTACTTGTTGATGTCTGCAATAGCTTCCTGCACCAGCGGGAATGCGTAAAAACATACGCATGGCGGCCGGCTGAATCCCAGTCAGCAAAAAATGAAACTAGCTGGCAGCGGGGGACCAGAGGTGCCATGAGTGACTGCGAGGGCACAGGATGGCTGCAGGGGACTGGAAGATGCCCCAGGTAAGTAAAACTAATTTTTTTTAGAGTTAAGGTTCCCTTTAACGCCGCTTCGGAGTTTAGCGGCAGTGGGGAAAGCCGTCATTCGGCTCTCCCTGTGCCGAACTGAGGGGCGACACAATAATATGTACCCGTTAAACCATGCATACAGCACTTTGGAAAACTGCAGACTGGGCTGAATGCAAGTAGTAACTATCAGACATCCATTCCAGTCACTCTCTCTCAAAGTACACTTGTCTTCAATTTATTTTTTCAGCATTAATGAAATAACCACTGTACATCAAAATAGTGTTTTTTATAGAAAGGTAATTGGACAGTGTGCACTTTTGCAGGAATTGTTTTGGCATATTTAAATTGCTTTAAATCAGTCAATTCCATAGAACCTGTGAACAATGCAGCTAAGAGCACTGTACCTGAGTAGTGGAAGTTGCTTAGCAATACAGACAGGGGCGTAACTAGACATCACTGGCCCCCCCTGCAAAACTTTGGTTAGCCCCCCCCCCCCCGCAAAACCTTGATGGGGGCCCCCACCCCCTCGCTTTCTGCACAGGAAAACTGAGGACCAATGTGTTTTCCCCATGCAGATAAAAACACAGACTTAAAGGAAACATCAGGCAATCTATGCTACCCCCAGATCTACTTACCCGGGACTTCCTCCAGCCCCTTGCAGCCGACAAGTCCCTTGTCGCAGCTCTGCTCCCAGTACATACATACACACACAGCCATATTATTTTACTACATGAGAGCACATGCTATATGGAGGAACAACAATGACATGTTGAACTCAAGATATAGTATTTACTGTAACATTGGCAAAACATTCAGAATGTCACTGATTGATACTGTTATTACAGGATCTTGGACTTCATGTGAAACAACAAGTTCTCAATGAGGCAGCAACAGTCATACATCAATCTCCACTCCACTGTGTTGTAAAAGTAATCAGAGCCATAAGGTCATTTGCCTTTGTGTGATAAGAATCTAGGAATCCTTTCGGAGTGATTGCTGAAAAGGGAAAGTCTACAACTTTTTTTGAAAATGTGACTCCTTTGTTTGTAAGGTTGTACATGAAGTCATCAGAACTTTGCAGCAGTGAGAGACAGATGTTTCTTTACGAACCCTAGGGAGCAGGGACAGTGTACACATGCAGTTAATATAACAATGGTGCGAGAGCAGAATACGTTTTTATCTCCATGACCTTAGCTGTCAGTCTCTCAAACTTTTACCCCCACGGGCCCCCTGTGGCTTCTGGGCCCCCCTGCGGAGGCATCCCTTGCAGGGTCTATTGTTACGCCCCTGAATACAGATATAAACTACTCTCTTGCTGTTGAACATTATGCTTGTCTTTTTCAGCTTGTGAAATTTCCTAGGCAACAGTACAACATGCTGACATTCTCACATTTCAACATATTCATGGTAAAAGTAAGGGATGCCAATTGGGGTATGTAATAAAACACACATACGAGGCTAAAGGGAAGTTTAAGTACTTTAGCAAATTGGAAAAGCTATGCTAAAAAATTGGGTAATAGTTATGGGTGATTATCTAGATGTTAATTGGGATATTGAATCTATTCACTCTAGTAAAAGTTACAGATTTTTATCAACATTTTTTGAAATCACAGTATGCTAACATTTGACTGGACATTTAACAGTTTTGTAAAGTTCAAAAGGATGGTATTTCTCTGTGTGAGAACTGATTGAACCAGATTCTATTGCATACTAACATGGTTACAAAGTTGCTGTTTTCACTCAAGAATTAGAAATTGGAAATAGGCATATGAAACTCCAAGAAAGTTCTATTTATCATTACTACTATGCATATTATATGTTATCTTATACGTTTATTTTCACTTCAGGTTTGCTTTAAGTGTGAAAAGAATGTATTTAGGTCACTAAAGCATGAAGGGGTTGAATTAAAAAACAACGAGTACAAAACGAGTACAACGAGTACAAAAAAAATCAGACCTGCAAAACTGGAAGCTGAAATACTGGTCTATAGTGATCAGTGGTGTAGCTAAGGAGTCAGGGGCCCCAGTGCCAGTTTTTTTTTGTATTGATATGGAGCCCCAAAACTTTTCAAGGACATCTTCATTGTTAGAGGTGTGCAATCAGAGGAAGGAAACCATTTGTTAATGATACCACTATTCAATGCACACATAGAGATGCTCTTTACCAGCAAAGTACCAATGAAAACCTAAAAGGATGGATGAAAGAGGGCCCTTAGTGGGCTCCTCTGGTCCAGGGGCCCCGATGCAGTCGCAACCACTGCATCCCCTACTGCTATGCCACTGCTAGTGATGTTAGTCAAATTACTAATGTTTTGCAAAAATATAAGTTCAAAAAGAAAAAGTGTAGCATATAGGTTCAAGCAGGGAATGGGATTGTGGAGGGTCAAAGTAAAAATTAGATGTTAAATGCATGCATTGCTTCTGTCTTGACAATTAAACACCTTTGTCTCATAAGCACAAAGCTCACAAACATCTTTAAAGCATACTTTTAGCTGATCTGGTTGTTGTTGTTTTTTAATTGATAAAAGAGGAGCTATAAGTGCTGGGCATTTCCAGATCATTGTGTTATTATTTCATATAATCCCCTCACTTCTTTCATACCCTTTTTGGTATTCATGGAATTGTTACATGTAAGATGCAAAAGTATAGATAAAAACAGCAGGAACTCATTTAAATTGAATGGAATTAATGTAATATGTAATACACTTACAGTATTTTATCTTCATTTTGGCTTCTACTAAGCTTTAATAGACCTCCACATAGATTTTATAGATAGATTACCTATTTTATCACATTTGTATTTTGTGCTGATTATTGTTCAAAACAATATATGTATGTGTAACATCATACAGATATTAAAATTGTTTATATTTGATTTCTAATAAGATGGCATAGTCACAACGTACAATATTGTTTTATTAAACCATAACATGTTTTCACCATCACACAGGAATATTACATCAGTTCAGGATGAGATTCTGCAAATCATTCCATATAACCAGGCCTATATCCAGAACTGCTGGTTTATATAGCATACCTGTAGCCTGTTAATTTTTATTTAGCAGATAATTTGCCCATTTTTTATGGCCTCTGTCTCGTACAGGGGTTGAAATTTAAGTATTGATTTGGCGATTAATTGCACAATTTTTATGGCCTCAGTCTCATACAAAGGCTGACATTTCTATATTTATTTGGCAGGTAATTGCCACACTTTTCAGGCAAGAACAATGTTTTAGGCAGGTAATTGCCCAATTTTTCAGGCCTCACATACTGTACTGGCTGCAATTTAAAATGTTTAGGCAGCTTCATGCTAGATTTTTCAGGTATCTCAGACAGTAGCTGCACATAACAATTTTTAGACAGGCACACATGGCGTCCATTCCAAAGACATTTATTTGAAAAATCTTGAAACTATATGTGATTTCTAGCATTAACGTATGAAAAAAAAAGCCTCTGAGTAAAATACGTATTTTTGGAGGAACATTTGAAGGAGTTTGTGCTCTGTGAGTGCAACAGTATTATTTTAGACACAATAACATTGTTAATGAATCTGATACTCCTCAAAAGTGATGGAAAATTAAAAGAAGAACCTGGAAGAACATCAGTGTGAAGATTGCTTGATTCCAGTTCCATGGTAGAGGGAACTGAAACAGCCATAGGAAAATACAAGACTCCATTGATGTGCTACATCAGTGTTTCTCAAACCTGTCCTTATAACTCCCCAATGGTGCATGTTTTGCAGGTTACCTCACCAATGCACAGGTGAGGTAATTAGTGTCCCAGCTAGGAGGATTCCATCCATGTAGCTGAGACTAATTAACCCACATGTGTATAGGTGAGGTTGCCTGCAAAACATGCACTGTTGGGAAGTCATGAGGACAGGTTTGAGAAACACTGTACTACATGAAAAAAGGGCATTGTAAATGATACTGTATTTTTTTAACAAAAAATCTCACATAGGCCAATGCAAAATAGAATTTGGTGATACAACCCATTTCTGATCATTCAGCTTATATACGTCAACAGTTGCTTTGTCCAGGGACGGATCTAGGGGGGGGGGGGGGGGAGGCGAGCGGGTATCTTGCCCCAGGCGCAGTTTGTTGAATTCTTAAAAAGGCGGCAAAATGAATGGCAGTTTAGGTTCCAAAACCTGACCTTTAGGCGCCAAAACCTGACCTTGCCCCAGGCGCAACTTTGTCTTGATCCGTCCCTGGCTTTGTCATCTCAGCTATGAAGTTGAATGGAATGTACTATATATAACTATAATGGAGGGGGCTGAGGGTATGCGAAGACAAGGTGGATGCAATGAACTGGAATGCTGAAGTGGTCTTAAAGTGGATCCGAGATGAACTTTTACTCATTGCATAATTGTGTTCCTTTCCTATAGTTTATAGGGCATTCCTCAAGCCAAATACCTTTTTGTTTTAATACTCTAATTCCATATAAACTAAATAAGCCCCACCCACAGTTTTCAGAGAGCCTTGGCAGTAGCAAGGGCTCATGGGAGCTCAGTCTGGGCAGGAGGAGGGGGAGGTATTACTAGCCAGAGATTTCAGAGGCAGAGGGAAAGAGGGAGGAGGAGGGGGGATTAGTTTTTTTTCAGTCTGAGTGCTGATGGTGCAGATAAGCTTGCCTCTGTGTAATATTTACAAATAACATGACTGCTGTCATTGTCTCACAGGAAGAAATAATCATATTCTATTAAAGCAGTATGCAGACAGATTTGCTGTTTAAATCATCTAAACTGTACATAAGATATATAGACAAGTTACTTGTTATAGTTAGTTTTTCATCTCGGATCCGCTTTAAATACATTTGGAGGGTGATGCCCTTTGCACAGTTTTTAGGAATGCACCTGCATCGTATTAGATTCAATATCATGGTATAGAAAGTAAACAAATCATTATAGCTACTTCTCTTGGTAAGACACTCAAATAACAAACTTCAAAAAAGTAGGAAGACTTTGTATGAAGAGGAATAGAAGGCAAGGATGTCAACGTTCTAGCAAACTACTGACTTTACCCATTAGCTTTTACTGAATGAATACATAAGTATTCAGGTAGGCTCTTTCATTGCTAAAGCATTATATTAGTAATTAGGAAGGCAAATTATATTAAGATTAATGAACTAAAGTGATTCCCTCATACATATATTTTGGAATGATACTAGCTATGTTTTCTTTATTCAACTAGAACCTGAACTTAGAAGGCAAGTGGTGCTTGAAACCACAATAATATGTTAGAAATCTGGGATGCAGCCAAGATTCTATAGCAAATTCAAGTGAAATTACTGGAGTTTACGTCTTAACAGATAAAGGGTCTGTAAAATGTTATGAACAAATTCATTTATGTGTTTGTCCTGTACAGAATGGATTTTGATTGTGCTGCTTTCATGAAGCATCATTTTCCTACCAAAATAATGGTTCCTTTTGTGAGGAAGGGAAGCATACCTCCATATTTACATCTGGAAGCAAAGCATATCTCTGAATAAATATTTAGTGGTAGAGATATAGTAGCAGGAACTTTTTCTTTTTTCCTTTGTCTTTTTTTTTTTTTAGACATTATAGTTATCTTGACACTGTAACTCCAGCCAATGTAGAGCCTGCTTTTTGAAAATAGAAGTCCTTGACTGATTTGGATAAAGTTTACTGTTATGCATCATTAAATCTGCCAGTACAAATTTATACATAAATTCTGGTAAAGCTGGTCAATGAGAAATACATATACTAGAATCATGAGTTTTATATACAGTACCATTTCTGGTGCAGTACATATCATTTGGACTTTCTGGTGTTATGAATACTTTCAAAAAGACTATGGAGTTTTACATCGTTGATCTGGCTAATTTATCGGGAAGTTAGAAAAGTTTAGGCTTGAGCTGAGACATCTAATTAAGCCCCCTGTTGATTGTTTGAAACATGCCGTGACTAAAAAAGACTTAGTCCACAAAAACTGCAGAAAATTCTCAACTGAGATGTGCTTAAAATGAGCTCTTTTTACTCTTGGGTTTTTATACAATTTGTGTTTATTAACAGACCACAATCATGACAATAACCACACGCAGAAAAAGAACAAAAAAGTAACAGTTCATAGAAAGAAACTGTGCATAATTATTATTCATTATTTTTTTTAAATGTTTTGTGGGATGCAAATTTCAGTTAAAGTGGACCCAAATTAAAAATACAAGATTTCAGAAATAAAATCTATTTTCTAAATTATAATAATAAATAGCAGCCTTTTTTCAACTACATAATGACAAATATAAAATATTTTACATTTATTGGAGGAACCCCTCCCTTCCTTTCATATTGCCGGAACAAAATCCGGCAAACTGATGAAGTAGGTGGTGTTCGGCAAAGGAGGAATTGCTAATGGCTGCCACCTTTATAACCCTAGTTGAGAAAAGAGAAGGGTGAAAAGCTTGCACTGAAATGCTCATAGGCTTGAAGGAGTATTTATTTATCTTTGTATGTGTTAGAGTGGTGCAACTAAATATTTTGAATTAAAAAATGTTTGGTTTGGGTCCACTTTAAACCTTTAGTTAGCTTTCTAGACTGCCTGAGTGATGGCATAGACTATATGATCATATTCCGTATACAGGGAAACAAAAGAAGTGATGATAATATCCTCTCAGGTGTGCCACAACACCTACATAGACTTTATACTAATAAAAAGGATATATGTAGCAAAATACTGAAGAAACTTGAAGAGTTTATATGCAAAAATACAAAAGACTTTTATTGAAGACAACACTTGTGCAAAAATATTTATGAAAAGTATCCATCAGGGAACATTTTCCATAGCAGAGAATGGCAAAAATGCATCAGTTGTTAACATCAAGATTAGTGCAGTTGTGCAAATTGAGGCGACAACGTCGACTTGTTTCGGGATAGACCCTTCATCAGGCCTCCACAAATAGAGACAAATCTAAAAACAATAAATATAAAGACATTAAAACCATATGGTAATGAAATACAACTGAAAAGTGAAACATACTGGTTGGTGAACAGAATTAGGAAGTGAATATGAGTGGAAACAGTAATAAAGAACACCGACATAGTGAAAGATCAATGGAGCCATACTGTTATAGTGATAGGACCCACAGAGAAAAATGCCAGGAACCCTGAAAAGTGATAGCAAAAACCACCAATTAAATAGTAAACTCCAAAGAAATCAAACAGGTACCTGTATAGTTAACACATGTTCTTAATACACATCTGGACAACATCAAGCCATGTATAACCACCTATAGAATTATAAATATAAATATACTCTATCACTAAACTGATACACAAAGACCAGCAACCGGATCACATAAAGAGACCAAACAATGACCATGGAGATTACTACAAACGTTAATACCTTAACAATGGAACAGGAAACATCCAAAAATTACTATGCCATAAAAAGAAATAACTATGCCATAAAAAGGGGCAACATTGTGATGGCTATAAAACTAAATACAAATCATGGGCTAGAAACAATTCCACAAGTCTATCTATATTTACAATACAGCAGTTATCTAAGCAACAACAAGTTACTACTTACTCATCCAATTTTCAGACACAGGAACCGCACAAGGCAGGAGCTGGAGAGGAATGGCAACTGAGATGAACTGCACACGGGTTTAAATACCCATAACTCCACCCAAAGGGTCTAGACCCAACATTTCAAGAGCCAATCACCACCAAACATGACCAAATAAGGAAAAAACAGATCAAAGGGGGTCACAATACCAGAAATCCGGCCACAAAGCATGCTGGACGGAAATTACGTAATGCGTAACAATGCGTAAAAAAATACGGATGACCAATACAAAAATACGCATCTAAAACATACTAGAGAAATACGTATGGGACGCATACTAATACAAAAAATACGCATGGGACACATACCCATACGCATAGGCTACCAACTAATACGCATGATTACTTACAAAAATACGCATGCATATCAAAAATAGAACCTATGTATAGAACCCAATTGTATCCGACTTCCCCCAAAATGGTCAACTATCATGAGAACAATCAATATTAAACCCTCCAAAAGATAAGAGGCATAGTATAATGAGTAGAATATAAAGAGAGAGTGTATGGTACTTGCCACCCAAGACAATGAATGAAATTAGACACCAAAAGGTGGGCCTTCACCAACAGGTAAGCCATGGACCTAAGATGAAGAAGAAAAAAAAAATGACAGTGAACAAGACCATCACAGAATAATTTTCAAGGACTGTAGTCCAAATTCATACCATACGGAACTAATGTGTTCAAAAATTTGATCCTGAAAGCCTCCCTTCTTAATAGATACGCTTGGCAATCTCCTCCCCTGCGTGAAGCATAAACTACTTCAAGAACTAGAAAATTCAGTTGACTAACAGAATGTTTTGCTTCCCAAAAATGTTGGGCAACAGGTGAAGTCAGTGTAGACGGGTCACCATTGCGTTTAAAGGCTAAATTAATATTAGAGCGATGCTCCCCTATACGGTCTTTAACTGACCGTGTGGTTTCGCCTACATAAAATTTGCCACATGGGCATTTAATGACATAAACAACATATTATGAATCACAAGTGGCAAAATTGCGTAATTTAATGGGAACTCCACTCATAGGATGATTAAATTCTTTTCCCCTTAAAATATGTTTACAATTTACACATTGCAAACAAGGGTAAGTGCCACAAGGCAATGGCGCCAGTCTAGACTGTCGACTCGTGCTAGATGGACCAATATCAGCCTTTACCAAATGATCCCTACCAAACATCAAGATTAGTGCAGTTGTGCAAATTGAGGCGACAACGTCGACTTGTTTCGGGATAGACCCTTCATCAGGCCTCCACAAATAGAGACAAATCTAAAAACAATAAATATAAAGACATTAAAACCATATGGTAATGAAATACAACTGAAAAGTGAAACATACTGGTTGGTGAACAGAATTAGGAAGTGAATATGAGTGAAAACAGTAATAAAGAACACCGACATAGTGAAAGATCAATGGAGCCATACTGTTATAGTGATAGGACCCACAGAGAAAAATGCCAGGAACCCTGAAAAGTGATAGCAAAAACCACCAATTAAATAGTAAACTCCAAAGAAATCAAACAGGTACCTGTATAGTTAACACATGTTCTTAATACACATCTGGACAACATCAAGCCATGTATAACCACCTATAGAATTATAAATATAAATATACTCTATCACTAAACTGATACACAAAGACCAGCAACCGGATCACATAAAATTATCTTTTGGAGGGTTTAATATTGATTGTTCTCATGATAGTTGACCATTTTGGGGGAAGTCGGATACAATTGGGTTCTATACATAGTTTTCTATTTTTGATATGCATGCGTATTTTTGTAAGTAATCATGCGTATTAGTTGGTAGCCTATGCGTATGGGTATGTGTCCCATGCGTATTTTTTGTATTAGTATGCGTCCCATACGTATTTCTCTAGTATGTACTATATGATCTGCAGGGGAGTATCAACTTCTTAGCTGCGTTCTATACTTCCAGAGCTGGGACAAGGTCCTCCAGCACCCAAGCCCAAGAAACCAAAGTCCCTCCCACCCCAGCCGTCACACATTGATTGCTATTAGACTAAGAGGTGCCCCAGGGCCCCAGGGCCCCAACCCCCCAACACCTTAGTCTCTAGTTATCTGCAGTGTTGATCGGATACCTCATTATCCTATTCGAGTTTGGTCGAATTCGGATAGTAAACTATCCGAATTCACTCGAAGTTTGATATTCGAGTTAATCGAATATCCGATTCGAACTCGGATATCCGACGTCACTATCCGAGTCTGTATTCGAGTAAAATATTCGAGCTGGCCTTAATTAGCTTTTAAAACTTGTATTGGAGGTCAATGATGCATGAAACCAACTTTTTTATGAAGAAAAACATCAAGTGATTATGTGGTGATGTAGTAGTTATAAAAAAAGGTATCAAAAATAGTAAATTAACTTCATGAAAAGTGTTTGCATGAGAAGGTGTGTCCAAAATGGTTGTAAGTTGGAAGTCTTCATTTACGTCGTCTTCATCTTCTTCTTCTATATCTTCTTCTTCTTCTTCTACTGTATATCTTCTTCTTTTTCTTCTTCTTTTATATCTTCTTCTACTCGAATCTTCTTCATCTTCTACTTCTTGTATCTTCTTCAATTATCTTTTTCTTCTTCTATATCTTTTTCTTCGATATCTTCTTCTTCTTCTATATCTTCTTCTTCGTCTGTATCTTCTTCTTCTTCTTCTATATCGTCTTCTTCTTCGTCTTCTTCTTCTATATCTTCTTCTTGTTCGTCTTCTTCTTCTTCTTTTTCTTCTTCTATATCTTCTTCTTCTATATCTTCTTCTTCTTCTATATCTTCTTCTTCTTCTTCTATATCTTCTTCTTCTATATCTTCTTCTTCTTTCTTCTTCTTCTTCTTCCTTTTCTTCTCTATCATTATATTATGTGTCTTGGTTTTCCTTTCTTTTGTAATATTTTTTTCTACTTCATTTGTGGAAATATTTTATTTTAATAACACCATAGTTATATTTGTGTTGATGGCATAATAGTACTAGTGGCACATTGCAAGCCACAGCGCCTTTTTCTGTGTACCCTGGCGGTGGTAAAACACAGACATCAGCAGGAGGAGGAAGTAGTTGCAGCTATTGTAGTGTGGTAATAGCTGGTAGGAGAGTAGGTGGCAGCAGAAAATAGTTCTTCTTCTGTTCTTCCTGGCAGTGGTAGCAGCACACAGACAGCAGAAGCTCAATGCAGCTACAGGAGGAGGAGTAGTGTGTGTCAGGCAGTGTGATTTTACTGCTGACATAATAGGCCCTGGTTCCTAGCGGTGGTACCAGGGCCGTAAATGAACATCATGAGGTTCCAGACAGCGGTCGTGAAGCCCACATTGTGTCCAATACACAATTGGGACAGCACAGTTTTCAACCTGGACACCTCTAAAATAATTTTTTTTAAAATAATGCAGCTATTTTTGAGTGTAAATAGCTGGTGGCGCATGGGCAGCAGCACTTTGTAATGTGTTCTCTGGCAGTGGAGACACAGACAGCAGGAGGAAATACAGCAGCAGGCAGCGTAAGGAGGATGAGTGTGTGGCAGACTGGCAGCAGGCAGCAGGAGGGCAGGCAGCGAGACATAATAGGCCCTGGTTCCTAGCGGTGGTACCAGGGCCGTAAATGAACACCATGAGGTTCCAGACAGCGGTCGTGAAGCCCACATTGTGTCCAATACACAATTGGGACAGCACAGTTTTCAACCCGGACACCTCTAAAATAATAACACAAAATTATTACATTTTTTTTAGAAATGCAGCTATTTTTGAGCGTAAATAGCTGGTGGCGCATGGGCAGCAGCACCTTTTAATGTGTTCCCTGGCAGTTGAGACACAGACAGCAGGAAGAAATACAGCAGCAGCAGCAGGTGTAATGTGTGTGTGCCACTTCATGTCCCCCTCTCGCCGACAAGAGGGGCCAGGAATTCGCCTTCCACCCAAGCCTGGTTCATTTTGAGAAACGTCAGTCTGTCCACAGACTTGTGAGACAGACGAGATCGCTTCTCAGTGACGACTCCACCGGCTGCACTGAAGCAACGCTCTGACAGTACACTGGAAGGGGGGCAAGAGAGCACTTCCAGGGTGTACTGCGCAAGCTTGCTCCAGATCGGCAGGTGCTTGACCCAATACTCCATGGGATCAACAGGGGCAACACTGTCAAGCCCGCCTCAAGGACCCCATGTAGTCAGCCACCATGCGGGTCAAGCGCTGTCTGTGACTGGAGAAGGATGCTGCTGCAGGCACCTCCTCTCTAGTGGGGAACAAGAAAACAAGGGTGCGCTCCTATGGTGCATTAACTTTTTATTTCGAAATTCCACGCTAAAAACAATTGCACTTACAGTGTTTGTGCAAATTTTGCACATGTGGGGGGCCGCCAGCGAGTATCACCCACGTCTTGAGCCTGGCCAGGGCATCAAGGATCCGTCTGCGATGGAAAGCAGGGGGACTTGGGACAAACTGCTGGCTCCTACACCACTCGGCAAGCCGTCTGATCGTCACAACGCGTTTCGGCGCTTAGCCACGCCTTCTTCCGGTGACGCGACGGCTGGACGGCTGCCTGTTATAAGGATGCTGATGGAGCTGGTTGCCGCCTTGTGGGCGGAAGCGTGCCTGACGCCTACTTGAACAATAAAACTTTAATTGCCAGCATGCGGCTGGAAAGATACAAATTGGGAATTAATTAAAATATTTATTAAAATATTTATTTATTTATTCTAACTGCTGGTAATCTAGTGTGTGCCCACCTCGATTGAGGCACTGGCAAATTATAGAAGAAAATGACAAATAGGGGTGGATACGCTGCAGAGCGATACTCGCTGACAGTTTACATCCATAACATTAAAACCAGTAACATGCTGTGCATCTCCTGGCGTGCTGCCCATCCACTAATTAGAGATCCTCTATTGTTTCATATTTTAGATACAAACAATTAAATACTGGTTTAAAATGTACAATATCCTTCAGAAAAAATTACAATAAAACCATATAAAGATATGTTATAAAATATGTGATAAAATGTATAATAAAATGTGTAATAAACATAAGTACTGACCGCTTATTATATGTGAACATAAATATGGACATGTTTTCTACAATTACTTGATCTTGTTGGAGATGGATATAAGCCAGCGTTTGCTACATATATCTAAAATTAGTACAAAATGTAACAGAAGTATAAGGGTATATATATATACATGTATGTATTATAAGGGAGAAGTTTTCTGTTTATTTATATAAAGAATCTTTTGATGTATATAGAAAAAACGTGTATATAGTTGGGAAAGGGTTATCTATATGCTTATATATATATATATATATATATATATATATATATATATATATATATATATATATATATATATATATATATATATATATATATATATATATATATATATGTATGTATTGGGTGGTACTTGGTGAACATAAGTGCAATATTTTAGCTAAATCTGAAAAACATAGCATTCCGAGACACTTTAAGAAATATCACCGGTCTGACCCTGAAGGACTCACTATTACAGGAATAGAAAGTATATCCATTCAAGTACCCCCTGGACAGAGATTTAAGAGATTGTGTGAACGTGAGATGTACTGGATTTTTAGGTTAAATACTCTGGCACTGGGAGGACTTAATGAAGAACTGGAGGTTCAAAGCTTCCTTAGTTAGCCAATAAGACTTCAAAATCATCCCCCCCCCCCCCTTATGCAGGAATGTATCTTGATAGTTCATTCTTTCTTTTTATCCTGTTTCTTATTTTTTTATGTATGTGGTTTTTTCTTTTTTTTTTTAAGTTTTATGTATGTGTTAGAGGGAGCAATATAATCTTACACCAAAACAGGTAGGATGGACTGACCCCTGGGATCTCAGAAGGAGGTTCCGAGTACCCCATTTCCCAGGCCGGACGGCCCAACTATCTACACTATGTCCTCTAGATGCTCCCCCATATTCTCTTGATGTTTAGTTGGTATGCTTATACCTTATGTTTTATCTGTTCTGCTTTCAAAAGCTTTGTATATTTGTTGATATGCTCAATAAAGCTTTTTAATACAAAAAAAAAAAATCATCCCCCCCCCCTTCTTAGCATGTATCATTAGGTCCATATTCCCTCTCCCCTCCACCAGTTCCATTTCTCACCAAGCCACACAAGCCCTTAGTTGCCACAAAGCGATACCTTCCAATCCCCTGTTCCTCACCACCGTTGCCCCTCCGCTCCAACTGTAACCCCCACAGACCTTACAACCGCAATGCCCCATTAAGTACCACCCAATACATATATATATATATATATATATATATATATATATATATATATATATATATATATATATATATATATATAAGCATATAGATAACCCTTTCCCAACTATATACACGTTTTTTCTATATACATCAAAAGATTCTTTACATAAATAAACAGAAAACTTCTCCCTTATAATACATACATGTATATATATATACCCTTATACTTCTGTTACATTTTGTACTAATTTTAGATATATGTAGCAAACGCTGGCTTATATCCATCTCCAACAAGATCAAGTAATTGTAGAAAACATGTCCATATTTATGTTCACATATAATAAGCGGTCAGTACTTATGTTTATTACACATTTTATTATACATTTTATCACATATTTTATAACATATCTTTATATGGTTTTATTGTAATTTTTTCTGAAGGATATTGTACATTTTAAACCAGTATTTAATTGTTTGTATCTAAAATATGAAACAATAGAGGATCTCTAATTAGTGGATGGGCAGCACGCCAGGAGATGCACAGCATGTTACTGGTTTTAATGTTATGGATGTAAACTGTCAGCGAGTATCGCTCTGCAGCGTATTCACCCCTATTTGTCATTTTCTTCTATAATTTGCCAGTGCCTCAATCGAGGTGGGCACACACTAGATTACCAGCAGTTAGAATAAATAAATAAATATTTTAATAAATATTTTAATTAATTCCCAATTTGTATCTTTCCAGCCGCATGCTGGCAATTAAAGTTTTATTGTTCAAGTAGGCGTCAGGCACGCTTCCGCCCACAAGGCGGCAACCAGCTCCATCAGCATCCTTATAACAGGCAGCCTTCCAGCCGTCGCGTCACCGGAAGAAGGCGTGGCTAAGCGCCGAAACGCGTTGTGACGATCAGACGGCTTGCCGAGTGGTGTAGGAGCCAGCAGTTTGTCCCAAGTCCCCCTGCTTTCCATCGCAGACGGATCCTTGATGCCCTGGCCAGGCTCAAGACGTGGGTGATACTCGCTGGCGGCCCCCCACATGTGCAAAATTTGCACAAACACTGTAAGTGCAATTGTTTTTAGCGTGGAATTTCGAAATAAAAAGTTAATGCACCATAGGAGCGCACCCTTGTTTTCTTGTTCCCCATACGCTAGATTTCTGGCACCACCCAGTGAAGGGAGCAGCACCGTGGGCATTACATATATTTAAAGGGCCATACCTAGCTGAAGCTAGCGCAGGATAAACTACTTTTCTTTACCTCCTCTCTAGTCCCTGACAGCTCTACACTCATGTAGAGCTCGTTGGTCAGAGACAGCAGGTCTGTGGTGCGCGTGCACTTGCTGCTGGTGGATGCAGGCACCTGCTGCTGCCTCTTGTGCTGGCTGGACAGTGGGGGTGGATGGCTGAGGGAAGGCTTCCTCCAAGCGCTCAACAAGGGACAGCTGCAAATCCCTCATTTGTTGCGCACGGTCTCCTCCTGCAGGCAGGAACTGGCTGAGCTTCCCCTTCAGACGTGGGTCCAGCATCATGCAGATCCAGATGTCCTCCCTCTTCTTCATCTGGATGACCCTTGGGTCCTTGCGCAGGCACCTCAGCATGTGCGCTGCCATTGGGAAGAGTCTGGCCACGTCTGCTGGCACATCATTGGCAGCCCCAGAGCCGACAGTGCTGTCCTCCTCATCCTCTGCCTCCTCCACCTCATCCTCTCTCCACCCCCGCACCAGTCCAGCTGCGCTCTGCTGCTCCCCCTCATCAGCAGCAAGGTCAGGGACCTCCACCAACTCCAAGCCCTCCTCCTCAGAGGTGGCCTGTGAAGCTACCTGCAGCTCCTGCTGGTCCAAGGCTGCCGCTCCCTCTTCCAGCAGTGCATACAGGGCCCTGTCCAGCACACACACCATGGGGACCCACTCGCACACCATTGCATGGTCCCTGCTTACCATGTTGGTGGCCTGCAGGAAGGGTGCCAGCACTTAGCACACCTGCTGCATGTGCCCCCAGTCCTCCGTGGAGATGATGGACGGGAGGTTGGTGGTGGCACGCCCAGTTGCAGTGATGGCGGCAACTGTTGCTCGTGCAACGTACTGGCTGACAGCCTGCCTCTGTTCAACCAGATGCTCCAACATCGCCAGGGTGGAGTTCCAGCGAGTTGGAACATTGATCATGAGCTGGTGCTGTGGCAGGTGCAGCTCCTTCTGCACCTCTTCCAGGCTCGCTACGGCTGCAACTGAGTGCCGGAAATGATGCACAACCTTCCTTGCCGCCTCAAGGAGTCGGTCCATCCCCTGGTAGGTCCGCAGGAACTTTTGGACTACCAGGTTCAGGACGTGTGCCAGGCAGGGGATGTGGGTCAGGTCTCCCCTGCTGATTGCAGCAACCAGGTTTGCCCCATTGTCGGACACCACCTCTCCGACTCTGAGGCCTCTGGGGGTCAGCCAATTCCTCTCCTGCTCTCGGAGTTTGGCCAGGACATGGTCCGCCGTCAGTTTGGTCTTCCCCAGGCTGACCAATTCCAGCAGCGCTTGGCAGTGGCGGGGCTTCACGCTGCTGCTGAGGCGGGGGTTTGGGCTGGTGTGCTGGAGGATGGAAGCGGATCAGAGGAACCTGCTGCAATTCCGCTGACCCTGCATGGTGGCACCACTCACTGCGTTGTTGCTGCTGCTGCTGCTCTGACAGTGCCCGATGCTGCTCCCCCCTCCTCACCCCCTTCCACCAAGCTGACCCAATGCGCGGTGAAGGACAGATAGCGGCCTGTCCCAAACTGGCTACTCCATGAGTCCATGGTGACGTGGACCCGTTGACCCACCGCGTGATCCAGCCCTCTCCCGACATTGGCCATCACAGAGCTGTGAAGTGCAGGGATGGCCGTGCGTGCAAAAAAATGTCGGCTGGGGATTGGCCAATCGGGAGCTGCACACATCAGGAGCGCACGCATGTCGCTCCCCTCCTGCACAAGGGAATAAGGCAGGAGTTGGGAGCACATGGCCCGACTCAGCAAGCCGTTCAGATGACGCACACGACGGCTGCTGGGAGGCAGAACCCTGACCACCCCCTGGAAGGTGTCGTTGAGCAGGGTCTGGTGACGCCTTTTGCTGGCACGGGAATAACTGGAGGGAGCAGAGGAGGCCACTGAGGACTGGCTGCCAGAACAGGCCTCAGTGTCGGTGGCAGGAGTTGCAGAGGGAGGAGGAGCAGTGCGTTTCTGACGCACTCCTGCTGGTGCTGCTGGAGGAGGTGGAGGAGGGCGGGTGGCTGCTGCCGACGGCTTCGCAGTGGTGGGGGGTCTGCCACTGCCAGCTTCCTTCAAATTCATGAGCTCCTCATGCTCATGAAAGTGTTTCCCTGACAGATGGGTCACCAGAGAGGTGGTGCCATATGCAGAGGGGTCCTTCCCTCTGCTGAGCTGCTGGCGGCACTGGTTGCAGGTGTCATACTTGCACTCCACATATGGCAGGGTGAAAAAATTCCAAATTGGGGAGGTGAAGTTGCCCCTTCGGCTCGAAGGTGCTGCTGCTGCCGCTGGTCTCCCTGTGGTGGTTGGGGGGGGGGGAGGGTTCTTGGTGCGGCTGGTGGTGGCACTGGCAGAACTCTCCGGATCAGCACGCTGTGTGACCTGCATACCACGCCCACTTCTGATCCTGCCTATGTCTGCAATGCTGATCCTTCTAGCAAGGCCCGCAGACGCATCCTCCTCCTCAGAGCTGATGACATCCCCAGGATCTGCCACCCAGTCTCTGTCCTTCACCCTGTCATCATCATCCTCCCTCTCAGCAAACATGTCCTACTGGGATAACCCCACAAACTCCCCTTCTGCATGCATGGGCTGATGGACACTCACCACTGTCTGACTGTCCAAAGCATCATCCCCCAAAGTGCCCATCAGCACTTCTTCCTCCTCCAATTCTGCCGCAACAGCACTCCATAGCCCCGCTGGGCTTGAGGATAAGAAGGTGCTGAGTGACAGGGTGCTGGTGTTGCCCGCTGGAGCTGGAGAACTGCACTCCTCCTGCTCCTCCCCAGGCAGTGCTGGGCGGCTGCTGCTGCTCTTGCGAACAGGAGTGGTGGCGGGGGTGGAGGACTTGGTTCCAGAGCTAATGGTGGCCTGCTCATCCACCATCAGTTCCACCACAGAGTCTGCGTCCTTCTCCTCAATAGGACGGCTACGACCTGGCAGTGGGAGGAACATCTGCGCCACACGCTGCTGCTGTGTCTCTGCAGCGTGACTCCCAGCTGTTGGGCAGCCAAGGCGTCCACGGCCAGTGGCTAATGGCGGAATAGCCACTGGTGCAGACGCAGAACTGCGCATGGTGTTGGTGGTGGTGGTGGCGCGGCTGCCACGACCTCCTCTCTTGCCAATGCTCTTGCTGCCCTTGCTGCCCCTGCCCAAACCGCGGCTGCCAGTGCCAGACATCGTATATTTTTAATATTATACAAAATGAAAAAAAAAAGTTATGTATGTAAAGGTGGGTGGGACAAGTGGGGTACTTTAATGGGGTGGGACTGGTGGTGGTGGGTGTGTGAGGTGACGGACAGGTGTACTCTACAGCAGAGATTGGTGTAGCGCTAACGAGAGAGTGCGCAGTGTGCACACAAAGACCCTAGCTGACGCTGACTGACGGTGTCCCTATACACAGACTACAGTAAAGTACAATTCAGCGAATACACAATACAAGTAATATAAACAATAGGACGGGTGTAGCACTAACGAGAGGGTGCGGACAGCGCAGACGTGCACTGTGCACACAAAGACCCTAGGTAACGCGGTGACGGACGGTCCCTATACACAGACTAGAGTACACTACAGTACTAACTAAACAATAGAAGAATCTAGCTAAACAATAGAACAGGTGTGACTAGATTACAGAGAGCAGATACAGGGCAGGTATAGCAGTAAAGCTGGGCCTTGCTAACTACAAAATAGTACAATAATCTATCTAACACAGAAGTAGTACAGTAGAGTAGGACAGGTGAGAGCACAGGTAACTAGAGACTAGAGCACAGAGCAGGGCAGGCTGCCTTGCCTAGGCACAGGGCCTAGCTGCTGCAGCTGCAGCAGCACCAGTGACAGTCTCCCTCCCTAGTCCCTAATCACACAAACTAAACTGCCTAAAATACAATCTATCTACAATACAAAGCAATACAGGTGAATATCAAGTGTTGGAGCGTAAAAAACGCTAGGTGTTTTGAGCAATGAATGCACTTGCACAGACAAAAAGCACTGGAGCAGCCTCTCAGTACAGTCAGTCAGTAAGTCGCAAGCAGGACGAGTGAGGCCACATGGCACCCGCTATTTATAGAGGGGGGCTTGGCCAGGCTCCCCCTCTGTGATTGGCTGCAGTCAGAGGGCTAGGAGCCCTCTGATTCGCTTGTGAGGACTCGAGGTGATGTCTGACGTGACGCTATCCGAGTGGATGAAGCTATCTGAGCTCGGATAGCTAGGATATCTCTGGATAGCTGATTGCTATCCGAGTGCGCTCGGATAGCACAGCCCGGATAATACTATTCAAGCTCGGTATTCGAGCTCGAATAGTGAAAAAAGAGCTAGGATATCCGAGTATCTTGGATATCCTAGCTCGGATGAGCATTACTGGTTATCTGGCTTGCAGTCACTGCCATGTATCCCCTTTTCCTATTTTTCTTATTTAAACACAATAGGGGAATGATAGCTGAGTGAGTTGTGTGCCCCCTCCTACACTGCACCCTGAGTCTGGAGCCTCTCTCGCCTCTGCCTCGGCCCGGCCCTGTATACTTTTATGTCCATCATGCTGACACAAGACTTTACTGAAGGACTGTCTGATTGTTTGATGATGGGACCATCATGTGCAGTACTGAGGGCAACACACAGTATTAATCGCTGCAGTACTTCATTATTTTGCTCTCCTTCCCCACCGCTTAGCATATGTGGCTCTCACAAGCTCTGTGTATTTACTCTGTGTGCCATCCAGGACAGGATACGAAGGATACATTCCATCTACAGGCAAAGTAAACTTGCTCCATTGATGTCTCCTCACTCCTGTCAGCATGCACCTGGGTTCTGACATCACTTTTTGTAGCTGCTAAGAGAATGATCTGTGTAGCCTTGGGGAAAGGCATGGAATGCAGCTATCTTAAAAATTGTCTCCCCTACAGACCAAATGGTGTCTTCCATAACCTACACCAAGCTTAGCAACATGCTACAGGTACAAAGTAAAGTTAAGGTAGTGACCTCTGATGTGAAAATAAATGCTCAATGAATGAATAAACAAATCATTCCTAAAGGGGCCCATACACCAAACAATTTTCCCGCCGATATACGGCCGATTCGATCACAGTGATCGAATCGGCTGTGAAATCGCTGCGCGCACCGCTGACAGAACGATCGATTTCCGTCCGAAATCAATCATTCCCGTCGTTTCCCGTCGATCCGCCCCCGTGGAAGATTTCTCTCGATCGCCGGCGGGTCGGGAGTGCGTCGATAGTGGCGTTCGAATGCCCGACGACCGACGCAATACAGCGGGTATACATTACCTGTTCCGGCTGGCGTGAGTCCCCCCCTGGTCCTCGCTGTCTTCTTTCCCTGCTGGGTTCCAGACCAGCTGCAGCCAGCTACACGGCAGGAAGTTTAAACAGTAAAGCGCCCTCTACTGTTTAAACTTCCCCTGGACAGGAAGTTCAGTAGCTGCAGGAACGGTCTGGAGCCCAGAGCGGAGAAGAAGACAGCTGGGACCAGGGGACTCGCGCCTGCCGCAACAGGTAATGTATGCGGGGGGGGGGGGGGGCGGCAGCAGCGGCAGCTCCACAGATTGTGATCGGTTTCAGGCTGAAATCGATTCACAATCTGTTTGCAGTAAGGTGGCCATACGATCCCTCTCTGATCAGATTCGATCAGAAAGGGATCTATCTGTTGGTCGAATCTGATGGCAAATCGACCAGTGTATGGCCACCTTAAGTGTCTCTGATAGCTAGGCATACATCCTGAGCCACTTGTGTATAGTTTGCCTGTAGACAATTTTACAGAGTCATATGATTCAACTATTAAACTATTGTTTCAGGTTAAACTGACCAGTGTGAGGCATGAACTGTTATGGCTCACTTGGAGAGATTAGGTGCCTTTGGTTTCTTGCACAGTCTTAGTGGTCTGATTAATCAAGACTTAACTGAGTGCTCTGCAAGTCTGCAGAACACACACAGTAGTATGAATTGAAAGGACACATTCCAGGTTAAGGTGAGGTTGAAACTAAAAAGCTTTTTCAATTTAACCCTAGGCAGTGGTCACATTATTATGCCTACAAGAAACGCTGGAGAAAAAAATAAAATAGTGAAGGCATCCTACAGAGATGATCATGTGATTGCAGCCCAGACAAATAAAAGTAAGTAGAGATGGCCCGAACCTCCAATTTTATGTTCGCGAACCGGATTCGTGAACTTCCGCAAAAGGTTCGGTTCGCGCGAATTTTCGCGAACCGCAATAGACTTCATGGGGATGCGAACTTTAAAAACTAGAAACATTTATGCTGGCCACAAAAGTGATGGAAAAGATGTTTCAAGGGGTCTAACACCTGGAGAGGGGCATGGATGAGTGGGATAGACACCAAAAGTCCCGGGGGAAAATCTGGATTTGACGCAAAGCAGCGTTTTAAGGGCTGAAATCACATTGAATGCTAAATTGCAGGACTACAGTGCTTTGAAACATCTTGCATGTGTATACATCAATCAGGGAGTGTAATTAGAGTACTGCTTCACACTGACACACCAAACTCACTGTGCAACGCACTGCAAACAGCTGTTTGTGTAGTGATGGCCATGCTGGACTGGTGCGCACCATGGCGATAGCGGTTTTCAAGCCCATATGGTCGCCGGGCTGTGGTAGCTCAATGATAGAACAACAGTGACTGTCCAGCTGATCAAATTTGGTCTGTCCACAATGAAGCAACGACTTTATTATCTTCTTGTATGTAGGTAGGCATAGATAGGTGCCCCAGCAGTTAGCTAGACATAGGTAGGAGTCCCAGTATAGGTAGGTAGGCATAGGTAGGTGCCCCAGCAGTTAGCTAGGCATAGGTAGAAGTCCCAGTATAAGTAGATAGGCATAGGTAGGTGCCCTAGTATAGGTAGGTAGACATAGGTAGGTGTCCCAGTATAGGTAGATAGGCATAGGTAGGTGCCCCAGTAGTTAGCTAGGCATAGGTAGGAGACCCAGTATAAGTAGGTAGGCATAGGTAGGTGTCCCAGTAGTTAGCTAGGCATAGGTAGGAGTCCCAGTATAGGTAGGTAGGCATAGGTAGGAGTCCCAGTATAGGTAGATAGGCATAGGAAGGAGCCCAAGTAGTTAGCTAGGCATAGATAGGAGTCCCAGTATAGGTAGGTAAGCATAGGTAGGTGCCCCAGTAGTTAGCTAGGCATAGGTGGGAGTCCCACTATAGGTAGGTAGGCATAGGTAGGTTTCCCAGTAGTTAGCTAGGCATAGGTAGGAGTCCCAGTATAGGTAGGTAGGCATAGGTAGCTGTCCCAGTATAGGTAGGTAGGCATAGGTAGGTGTCCCAGTATAGGTAGATAGGCATAGGTAGGTGCCCCAGTATAGGTAGATAGGCATAGGTAGGTGCCCTAGTAGTTTTCTAGGCATAGGTAGGAGTCCCAGTATAGGTAGGTAGGCATAGGTAGGTGTCCCAGTAGTTAGATAGGCATAGGTAGGAGTCCCAGTATAGGTAGGTAGGCATAGGTAGGTGCCCCAGTAGTTAGCTAGGCATAGGTAGGAGTCCTAGTATAGGAAGGAAGCCATAGGTAGGTGCCCTAGTATAGGTAGGTAGGTAGGCATAGGTAGGTGTCCCAGTAGTTAGCTAGGCATAGGTAGGAGTCCTAGTATAGGTAGGTAGCCATAGGTAGGTGCCCTAGTATAGGTAGGTAGGTAGGCATAGGTAGGTGTCCCAGTATAGGTAAGTAGGTGCCCCAGTAGTTAGGTAGGCATAGGTAGGTGTCCCAGTATAGATAGTTAGGCAGGGCCTGGCTTGCACAGTAATAGCAATTACCAAGGTCCAGCTGCAACAGATAGGGCTGTATAATGCAGTGTCAGTGGGCAACACAAAAAAAAGAAACACATCAGGAGAACATTAGCTCTCAAAAGAGCTTTTGAGGGATGCTATTTTAGCAATAACAATCAGCCAGGAGCAAGCTAACAAGACTACAAGAGCCTAACTAATCTTTCCCTATGAGAGTCTGCCAGCAGCTGTCCCTTCACTAATTACTGCAGGCACACGAGTGAGTGTAAAAGCCAATGCTGCCTGCTTTTTATAAGGGGGGGGAGTGGCTCCAGGAGAGAGTGTAGCCTAATTGGCTACAATGTGCCTGCTGACTGTGATGTAGAGGGTCAAAGTTGTTATTGATCCCATATCAATAACTAAATTGAAAAGGAGGCATGGAAGTGTAGCTCAGAAAGCTGCAGCAATGTCCTGAAAATATAAACTTAAATTATCTTTTTAAGTTTCGCTGACCTCCCGAATGACTAGCTGAACATTGATGTTGATTGGCTGGTTTGATTCCCAGCAGGAGATATATAGCTGGGTACAGGGGTGTTGCAATAGGGGGAGCAGAGGTAGCAACTGCATCGGGGCCCTTGGGCCAGAGGGGCCCCGAAGGGCCCTCCCTCCACTACAGTATTAGTTCTCTATTGGTCCTGTGCTCATAATAATCACTTGTATAGATACTTTGAATAGTGATAATCAATAACAAACTGTTCCCCCTCCCCTTCTTGCACCTCTGACACTGTAGTTGCCATTGGCAGGTTTTGGTGCGCCGTATCAACTGTTATGTATAGAGTGGATGGGGACACCATTGTAAAACTTGCATCGGGGCCCACAGCTCCTTAGCTACACTTCTGGCTGGGCACAAAAAGCCTTATTCATTCAGTGATCTGAAAGGCTTGAAAAAGGAGGTAAGAAACAGCGAAGCGAGCTGTTGCTGTGAAATAGCAGATGCGTTTACAGCTTTTGCGCTAACAAAGAGCTATATTTTACGTGGTTCAAGTTCTGTAAAAAAAAAACACTCTATGATCACATTATCTGTATTTGAAGTCACTATTTAGTATATACTGTACAGTATGTATAATAATTACACCCAACATCCCAAGCCAGATATAGAGATGAACCCCTTCTGATGAGATGAACACCATAATGTAGTGGTGCTCAAATACCCCTTTTTAAAATTCGAGTTTGGTCGAATTCGAATAGTAAATTATTCGAGGTCAGTCGAATATTCGAGTCGAATAAATTTTACTATTCGATTCGACCTCGGACTTCGAGCTCACTATTCGAGTCGGTATTCGAGCTCATTATTCGAGCTGACTATTCGAATTGGCCTTAAAAAGCTTCCCAACACTTGTTTTGAGGGTGAATGATGCAAGAAACATATTTTTTTCCAAGTAACAACAGCAAGTGATTATGTGGGGATGTTCCTTTAAAAAAAAAAAAGGTGAAAAGAGAAGTTGTGTCCAGAATTTTGTTCAGTACTGTATATACTTCTTCTTCTTCTTCTTCTTCTTTATCTTCTATATCTTCTTCTTCTTCTTCTATATCTTCTTCTTCTTCTTCATCTTCTTCTTCTTCATCTTCTTCTTCTTCTTCTTCATCTTCATCTTCTTCATCTTCTTCATCTTCATCTTCTTCATCTTCTTCTTCATCTTCTTCATCTTCTTCATCTTCATCTTCTTCTTCATCTTCTTCATCTTCTTCATCTTCATCTTCTTCATCTTCTTCTTCATCTTCTTCATCTTCTTCATCTTCATCTTCTTCATCTTCATCTTCTTCATCTTCTTCTTCATCTTCTTCATCTTCTTCATCTTCATCTTCTTCTTCATCTTCTTCATCTTCTTCATCTTCATCTTCTTCATCTTCTTCATCTTCTTCATCTTCATCTTCTTCTTCATCTTCTTCATCTTCTTCATCTTCATCTTCTTCATCTTCTTCATCTTCTTCATCTTCATCTTCTTCATCTTCTTCTTCATCTTCTTCATCTTCATCTTCTTCATCTTCTTCATCTTCTTCATCTTCATCTTCTTCATCTTCATCTTCTTCATCTTCTTCATCTTCTTCTTCTTCTTCTTCTTCTTCTTCTACTACTTCTTCTTCTTCTTCTTCTTCTTCTTCTTCTTCTTCTTCTTCTTCTTCTTCTTCTTCTTCTTCTTCTTCTTCTTCTTCTTCTTCTTCTTCATCTTCTTCTTCATCTTCTTCTTCTTCATCTTCTTCTATATCGTCTTCTTCTTCACTTATTTCTCTTTTCATTTTTTTTTTTTTAAAGAAATGCAGCTATTTTTGAGCGTAACAACAAATAGCTGGTGGCGCACGCATGTTGGAAGCGCCATTGTATGTGCTCCCTGGCAGTGGAAACACACAGACAGCAGGAGGTAAATTCAGCAGCAGGATGAGGAGGATGAGTGTGTGGCAGCATGCAGTCAATGAGGCAGGCAGCGTGACATAATAGCCCTGGTACCTAGCGGTGATACCAGGGCTGTAAATAAACACAACAGGAGGTCCCAGACAGCGGTCGTGCAGCCCACATTGTGTCCAATACACAACTGGAACAACACAGTTTTCAACCCGGGCACCTCAGAAAAATTAAACCTTTTTTTTTTTTAATGGTTTGTTTGGTTTTGGTTTTGCAACCAATATAGCTATTGTTTGACGTAATAGCTGGTGGCAGAGTGGCAGCAGAAGAAGGTAATTCTGTGTACCCTGGCAGTGGGAAACACAGACAGACAGCAGAAGGGCAGTACACAGCAGCCCACTGTAGGTGTAAAATGTGTGGCTGCAGGCGACGTAATAGTCAAAGTGAACCAGGCTGGCTTAGTGAGCAGGAGCCAGGAGGTGGTAAAGGGTGGTAAGGCACATTAACGATGGTTCCGGCAGCCAGTTCATGTCCCCCTCTCGCCGACAACAGGGGCCAGGAACTCGCCTTCCACCCACGCCTGGTTCATCTTCAGAAACGTCAGTCTGTCCACAGACTTGTGAGACAGACGTGAGCGTTTCTCGGTGACCACGCCACCAGCTGCACTGAAGCAGCGCTCGGACAGCACGCTGGAAGGGGGGCAGGACAGCACTTCCAGGGCGTACTGCGCTAGCTCGCTCCAGATCTCCATGCGCTTGACCCAATACTCCATGGGATCAACAGGGGCATCGCTGTCAAGCCCGCTGTACGACCCCATGTAGTCAGCCACCATGCGGGTCAGGCGCTGGCTGTGACCGGAGGAGGATGCTGCTGCATGCATCTCCTCTCTAGTCACTGCTGCCGGAGCCTCTACAGTCCTGTAGAGCTCGTGGCTGAGAGACAGCAGGTCTGTGGGGCGCTTGCTGCTGCTGGATGCAGGCACCTGCTGCTGCCTCTGTGCTGGCTGCTGGACAGTGGGGGTGGAAGGCTGGGGGAAGGCTTCCTCCAAGCGCTCAACAAGGGCCTGCTGCAAGCTCCTTATTTGTTGCGCTGGGTCTCCTCCTGCAGGCGGCAGGAACTGGCTCAACTTCCCCTTGAGGCGTGGGTCCAACATCATGCTGATCCAGATGTCCTCCCTCTGCTTCATCTGGATCACCCTGGGGTCCCTGCGCAGGCACGTCAGCATGTGCGCTGCCATTGGGAAGAGGCGGGCCACGTCTGCTGGCACATCGACGTCAGTGCTGTCCTCATCCTCCTCCTCTGCCGCCTCATCCTCTCTCCACCCCCGCACCAACTCAGCTGCGCTGTGCTGATCCCCCTCATCAGCAGCCAGGTCAGGGACCTCCACCAAGTCCTCCTCCTCCTCCCCCTCAGAGGTGGACTGCGCAGCTGGTTGCCGCTCCTGCTGGTCCAAGGCTGCCGCTCCCTGTTCCAGCAAAGCATCGAGGGCCCTGTTCAGCAGAGAAACCAGGGGCACCCACTCGCAGACCATAGCATGGTCCCTGCTCACCATGTTTGTGGCCTGCAGGAAGGGAGCCAGCACAAAGCACACCTGCTGCATGTGCCTCCAGTCATCATCGGGGACGATGGACGGGATGTTGCTGGTCTTGTCCCTTCTCTGAGCTGCGGAAACAGTGGCCAGGGCAAGGTACTGTTTGACAGCGTGCCTCTGTTCAACCAGATGCTCCAACATCGCCAGGGTGGAGTTCCAGCGGGTCGGAACGTCAAGGATCAGCCGATGGCGTGGCAGATCCAGCTCCTTTTGCACGTCTTCCAGGCTCGCACAGGCTGCAGCCGAGCGCCGGAAGTGACGCACAACATTCCTTGCCGTTTCCAGCAGTTCGCCCATCCCCTGGTAGGTGCGCAGGAACTTCTGCACCACCAGGTTCAGCACGTGGGCAAGACAGGGGATGTGGGTCAGGCTTCCCCTGTCTATGGCAGCAACCAGATTGGCCCCATTGTCGGACACCACCTCTCCGACTCTGAGGCCTCTGGGGGTCAGCCAAATCCTCTCCTGCTCCTGGAGTTTGGCCAACACGTGGGCTGCCGTCAGCTTGGTCTTGCCAAGGCTGACCAAGTGCAGCAGCGCTTGGCAGTGGCGGGCCTTCACGCTGCTGCTGAGGCGGGGGGTTTGGCCAGGTGTGGCGGAGGATGACAGAGGATCGGAGGAACCCGCTGCAGTTCCCCTGACCCTGCGGGGTGGCACCACCCACTGTGTTGCTGCTGCTGCTGCTGTGCCCGCTGCTGCTCTCCCATCCTCACCCCCTTCCACCAAGCTGACCCAGTGGACAGTGAAGGACAGGTAGCGGCCTGTCCCGAAGCGGCTGCTCCAGGAGTCCATGGTGACGTGGACCCTTTCACCATCCGCGTGCTCCAGCCCTCGCTCCACATTGGCCATCACAAAGCGGTGCAGTGCAGGAATGGCCTTGCGGGCGAAGAAGTGTCTGCTGGGGAGCTGCCAGTCTGGGGCTGCGCAAGCAAGCAGCGCCCGCATGTCGCTCCCCTCCTGCACGAGCGTGTACGGCAGGAGTTGGGAGCACATGGCCCGTGCCAGCAAGCCGTTCAGCTGCCGCACGCGACGGCTGCTGGGAGGCAGAGCCCTAACCACCCCCTGGAAGGACTCGCTCAAAAGGCTCTGGCGTGGCCTTTTGCTGACACGGGAATCAGCAGACACAGCGGAGGAGGCCACTGAGGACTGGCTGCCAGAACAGGCCTCAGTGTCGGCGGCAGGAGTTGCAGAGGGGGGAGGAGCAGTGCGTTTCCGCACTCCTGCTGGTGCTGCTGGAGGAGCAGGAGGGCGGGTGGCTGCTGTTGCTGCTGCTGCTGCTGAAGGCTGTGCAGTGATGGGTGTGGTGCCACTGCCAGCACCAGATGCCTTCAGCCTCTGGAACTCCTCATGCTGGTGGAAATGTTTAGCCGCAAGGTGGTTGATGAGCGAGCTGGTGCTGAACTTTAAGGGGTCTGCACCTCTGCTCAACTTCCGCTGACAGTGGTTGCAAGTGGCGTACTTGCTGTACACAGTGGGCATGGTGAAAAAGCGCCAGATTGGTGACAGAAACATCCCCCTACGGCATGGAAGCGCTGCTGCCTGTCTCCCTGTGGTGGTTGGGGGGGGGGCTTGGGTGCGGCTGGTGGTGGTACTGGCTGATGCTGCTGCTGCTGCTGAGCCTGAGACACCAGCAGGCTGTGGGACGCTGCCAATGCTTGCAATGATGCGCCTCCTTGCAAGGCCCACAAGCGCATCCTCCTCCTCCTCCGAGCTGCTGAGGACGACATCCCCTGGAGGTGGTGGCACCCAGTCTCTGTCTGTCACCGGGTCATCACCATCATCCTCCCCCTCCTGAAACATGTCCTGCTGGGATGATGACCCCCCAAACTCCTCTCCTGATGCATGGATGGGCTGCTTGACTGTCGCCACAGTCTTGCTGTCCAATCCCTCATCCCCCAAAGTGCCCATCAGCATCTCCTCCTCAAAATCGCCAACAACAGCAGACAATTGACTCATCATGCCTGGGGTCAAAAGAGTGCTGAATGACAGGTCGGCGACTGACGGTGAACTGGCCTCCTCCCCAGACCCTGCTGGGCGGCTGCTGCGAACAGGGGTGGTGGTGGTGGTGGTGAGGGTGGAGGCCTCGGATGCAGAGCTGATGGCGGGCTGCTCATCCTCCGTCATGAGTTGCACCACAGTGTCTGCATCCTTTTCCTCAATGGGACGTTTCCGACCCGGCTGGAGGAAAATCGGAGCAGGTGCTACACGCTGCTGCTGCTGTGTCTCTGCAGCGTGAGTTGCAGATGCTCCTGCTGGGCGGCGCCCAAGGCGTCCACGGCCAGTGGCTATGGGAGGAATGTTAGCCACTGACGCTGCTGCTGCTGCTGCGGAACTGTGCATGGTGGCGCGCCCGCGGCCGCGGCTTGCCACAATGCTGCTCCCTCTCCTCCTGATTCCCTTGCTGCCCTTCCCCTTGCCCAAACCGCGCTGGCTGCCACTTCCAGACATCTTCAATGTTTTGGGCGTATAGACAAAACTTTTTTAAAAGGGCGGATGAAAAGTGGGGTACTTTAATGGAGTGGGTTGGTTGGTGAGGTGACTGAGTGAGTGTCCCCTAGTACAGTAAGTAAGTAGTAACAGTCAGGAAGTACAACTAGCAGTTACAATAATCAGTAGTAATCACAAGTAAATTTAGTGTGTGTACACTCAGACAGTGAGTGCACGCAGGCAGGAGCTAGTAGCCTATGAACACAGTGACTGAGTGTCCTAGACTCCTAGTACAGTAAGAGTAAGTAGTAACACCAGTAAGTAGAACTAACTAATTACAATAATCAATCAGCGATCAGAAGGAAATGGAGTGTGGGTGTGTGTACACTCAGACAGTGAGTGCACGCAGGCAGGAGCTAGTAGCCTATGAACACAGTGACTGAGTGTCCTAGACTCCTAGTACAGTAAGAGTAAGTAGTAACAGTAAGTAGAACTAACTAATTACAATAATCAATCAGCGATCAGAAGGAAATGGAGTGTGGGTGTGTGTACATTCAGACAGTGAGTGCACGCAGGCAGGAGCTAGTAGCCTATGAACACAGTGACTGAGTGTCCTAGACTCCTAGTACAGTAAGAGTAAGTAGTAACAGTAAGTAGAACTAACTAATTACAATAATCAATCAGCGATCAGAAGGAAATGGAGTGTGGGTGTGTGTACACTCAGACAGTGAGTGCACGCAGGCAGGAGCTAGTAGCCTATGAACACAGTGACTGAGTGTCCTAGACTCCTAGTACAGTAAGAGTAAGTAGTAACAGTAAGTAGAACTAACTAATTACAATAATCAATCAGCGATCAGAAGGAAATGGAGTGTGGGTGTGTGTACACTCAGACAGTGAGTGCACGCAGGCAGGAGCTAGTAGCCTATGAACACAGTGACTGAGTGTCCTAGACTCCTAGTACAGTAAGAGTAAGTAATAACAGTAAGTAGAACTAACTAATTACAATAATCAATCAGCGATCAGAAGGAAATGGAGTGTGGGTGTGTGTACACTCAGACAGTGAGTGCACGCACGCAGGAGCTAGTAGCCTATGAACACAGTGACTGAGTGTCCTAGACTCCTAGTACAGTAAGAGTAAGTAGTAACACCAGTAAGTAGAACTAACTAATTACAATAATCAATCAGCGATCAGAAGGAAATGGAGTGTGGGTGTGTGTACACTCAGACAGTGAGTGCACGCACGCAGGAGCTAGTAGCCTATGAACACAGTGACTGAGTGTCCTAGACTCCTAGTACAGTAAGAGTAAGTAATAACAGTAAGTAGAACTAACTAATTACAATAATCAATCAGCGATCAGAAGGAAATGGAGTGTGGGTGTGTGTACACTCAGACAGTGAGTGCACGCACGCAGGAGCTAGTAGCCTATGAACACAGTGACTGAGTGTCCTAGACTCCTAGTACAGTAAGAGTAAGTAGTAACACCAGTAAGTAGAACTAACTAATTACAATAATCAATCAGCGATCAGAAGGAAATGGAGTGTGGGTGTGTGTACACTCAGACAGTGAGTGCACGCACGCAGGAGCTAGTAGCCTATGAACACAGTGACTGAGTGTCCTAGACTCCTAGTACAGTAAGAGTAAGTAATAACAGTAAGTAGAACTAACTAATTACAATAATCAATCAGCGATCAGAAGGAAATAGAGTGTGTGTTGTGTGTGTACACTCAGACAGTGAGTGCGCACACGCAGGAGCTAGTAGCCTATATGAACAGTGACAGTGAGTGTCCCTACGGGTACAGTAAGAGTAAGTAGTAAGTAAGTACAACTAACAATAATCAATCAGTAATCAGAAGGAAATAGAGTGTGTGTACACACAGACAGTGAGTGAGTGCACACACGCAGGAGCTAGCTAGTAGCCTATAAACAGTGACAGTCAGTGAGTGTCCTACTCCTAGTACAGTATAACTACAATACTATTAGTAAAGGACAGCAGAAATACTGGTATAGATGAGAGAAATAAACAGAGGACAGCTGCCCACAGAGGCAAGGCCCCCCTGAGGCCTAAACCTGTAAGCTTGCAGCAGCTGCCTGCAGTTCTCTAATGTAACACACAAGCTACTAACTAAAATACAATGTCTATCTAACTAACAACAATATAGGTGTATATGGCAGGTGTAGGTGAGCAAAAACGCTAGGTAAATGACCACAATAGAGCACTTGCTAAGCCAAAGCACAAAGGAGCAACTCTCTCTCTGTACAAGTATCAGGCAAGGACGGAGAAACGTAACATGGCGGCCGCTATTTATAGGGTAGGGGCTGGCCAGGGTCCCCCTCTGTGATTGGCTGCCGTCAGAGGGCCTGGGAGCCCTCTGATTGGCTCTAAGGACATCAATCTGGGCTATGACGCTATTCGAGCTCGGTACCGAGCTCGAATAGCGCCGGTTTGCTCGAATAGCTCGAATAGTGAATGGGCTATTCGAGTGTACTCGGATAGCCCATTCGAATAGCTCCAGCTATTCGGAGCTCGAATACCGAGCTCGAATAGCTGAAAAAGAGCTCGAATATTCGAGCTACTCGAATATTCGAGCTCTGCTGAGCACCACTACCATAATGGTGGTCAAAGGTGGTATTCCAAGGAGGAGAGATGTGCCACCTTCCTTTTGTAAAATCCCACCAGTCTTTCCTCATGCACACCTCTGCTCTCTTTGGAAAAACAAAAACATAAAACAGAGAAAAGAAATCCACAAGTAAAATCAATGTTTGTTGCAAATGTAAGTTGTAAATATGCCCAAAATCCAATATCATTGTTGTTTGAAAACAGAGGCACCAATATAATGTAACATATATTAAAAACAATTTAAAAATAAGGAGGTAGTGGTGGACTTACCTCCCTACAGAAGAATCTACAGATTCAAATCGATTTATGCATGAAAATAATTACTTACTTCTTATTAAAAAAATATTTTTTAATCCAAAAAATAGCTGCATCACGATTTGTGGGTCCACTGCCCGCTTCATCAGGTAAAGCATAAAGGAACAACTACAGAAAAAAACAAAATCAGTCTAGATGTCACAGCTGTGGGCTGTTAAAATTATAAATAGTATCAGCAATTAAAATTGATCAGGATATCAATATACACATGCCATAAAATAGCCATTAATACACATAATCTATGGTAGCTAGTGGACACATGAACACATGTTCTTTGGTAGCCAGTGAGAGCCTGCATTGTGATAAACATAAAATGTTAAACAACCATATATAAATAAATCAATACAGGAAGATTACAACAGATAAACATTGTGCATGAAAACATGCTTCTATTATTCAAAAATCAACCAGTGTACCTGGCTGTGACATATAAAACGATCAAAGAAATACAACTTCAATCAAACCTGTTGTGACTTTAATATAGATTGCTTCCATGAGCAGTATTACAACTGCCAGGCTTTTAAGTGATGTGTGCAGGGTTCAGAAAGCTTATAGGGCTTGTATACACCTGCAGAAACAGTGTTTGTATTCATAATGTGGGTTACAACTAATCCCCACCCTACTATAATACAATGCAGGTTGTAAATGAGCCATACAGAAAATATAGAAACGAAAAGAAAAACAGGTGTGTTACCTTTAAATCCGCCGGGATGAGAATTATGCCTCTGGGATTAGAAGAGTGCAGTGATCTACACTATATAAGTCCAAGAACAGTGCTTGTTGTAGAAAGGAAACTGACTTCAGATGCATCACATACTAGACTATTTAGAGTAGTAGAACTAAGTTTTTGTAGTAATATCACCTCATAAGTTTGTGTCAGGATTAGGTATCTATTTTATTTGGATCGAGGGATTGGAGAAAGTTTGGTTCCCTAGTGCTGCATTAGCCTAGTAAACAGTAATACAATTGTCAGCAACAGTACCCTGATATGTGGACCACATCACAGCAGTGGCCACGAGACAGCAGGAGGCATAGACACTGATGTAGGGAAGAGGGAGAAGAGACTTAAAGTGAACCTCCGGACTAAAAATCTACTCAGCAGAACATCAAAGAACACTGCCCGGGCTGTTTTCCTCTGATGCTGTGCAAAGCATGATGGGATTTCCTATGTTGTTGTTCACATTGCACAGCAACTGGGCGGGGTGATCAGCACACAGGACAGTTGGAACTGTGTCTCATGCTCCCTGTCATTTCTTTCAACCAAAAAGATGGCTGCCCTCATGAAACCTTTGCCTGTTATTTTAAAACAGGGTGGGTAAGAGATTATATTACCTATCTATTTTAATTAACATAACTAATGTAACTTAATGACAGTATGTTTGTCTAGGCTGAAGTTCCTCTTTAACATTGGTGGAAGAGGCACTGAACTCCTGCACTTTAAAATTCAAATACTTTGCTTTGCAAGATTGCCTGACCTGGGTGTCATCACTTATGATTAGTATGACTACAGGTTTTTTGGGGGGGGTAATTGGGTTTTATGGAGACTCACATCCTACATAGTTTTATAAATCATAATTCATGATAATAATGCACCAGTGTTTTATGCAACACTGTATATGTGGAGCTGAATTTGTCATGTAAAAGCTAGATAGGAATATTAATGTTGTAGAATGGTACCCAAGGTAGACACTGACTGCTCACGCATGTTCCGTGTATTACAATGGATTGCAAGTTTATAGAAGCAGAGCAGTTGTATAAGTAAGCAAACCAAATCATTTTTGTATTATGTAGAAGAACTCGCTGCAGCTATTTCGTAACAAAGTGCACTATGAGTAATTTCTTTTCTTATTAAATAAACCAGTTTTCTTTACAGAATTGAAGCCAGTCTCCTCCACTATATCTTTGATAACTGCTCTGCCTAATCAAAGATTCAGTATAATGTGTTTGTGTTCGGAAGAACCTGGACTTCAGTATTTTACTATTGCCAAAAGTTTGAGAAATAAAAGTCAAGTCTTTCCATTCGTGCTGATAAAGAATAAATTGACAAATAAATTAGGCTGTGTGGGCAGATCTCAATTATACTGCTAGGATTTTTGCCAGGCTGTAAAGTTTATGGTCCATGAATACTCAAATGTAGATAGAAGTTTGAATTGTTTTCTTTTGCTGATGTTGACCTTTGAATGAAATGTGCATGTAGCAAATTTATCATTTTAGCTATACATCTTATGAGGCTGCATACTGCAGTACAAATGTCTATTTCAATTTCATCACTAAAAGCGATTTAACACAATACTGAGTAAGTTATTGTAATTTATCAATAACATTTCAGCATCCTTTATAAACCTGTACAATATAGATAGAAGATTATGTAAATAGATTTCAACTGTCCGCATTCTGACAAATACTGAAATACGCAGCCTGTGTTGTGTGAATGGATTCATTTGTGGTAGGAATACCTACGCATAAAGGAATCATTTATGATAACATTAAGAACTGGCTTGATTGGTTAGGTTTGGACTTATTCTTATGCATCTTAATTATATTTCTTATAGAAACTGTAGTGAAGACAAAGAAAGGCAAATAAAGTCTCTCTACATACTGCTGATGTCAATAAAGCTGCTGATTGTCCATAATTTCTGGTTAATCAAAGTGTGGTTCTGGGCATCAGTAGTGGCCTTTCCAAGGCTCTGATGTTTTCTTGATTGATCCAGTTCCTGGTCACCCTCTGCTGGTTGCTTAATTAGCATTTCCCTAGGAGGGAGGAGCTTCTGCTATCATATATTAATCATAATGATTTTAACCCTTAAAGTTGTTTTTAGGTTGCAGATATGATCAGGGTACATATTTATGGACCCACAGTAGTAGGAAGTGTTCTTAGAATTGTCACTTTATACTATTGTGCCAATGTCCTTAAAGTGATGTCCGCTTATTAGTACCACCACAGGGAACGCTGCAATAATGTCCAATGTTCATATACTTAAAATAATAATAACTGCTGCGCTCTCCGAGAGGTGTCTAGAACAAAGCAAAAAAACTGCACATAGGGTAATAATGTTCAGGCCTAGTTATCAACACCCTCATAATTTATAGTGCCCAGTGCTAATCCTGAAAATAATACACATCCCCTTATGCCAAAATGCTCACCAGACCTGAACCATGAGCCTACAGGCATTATTTATTTAAAGTAATCCAAAAAGAATGTTAGCTGGGGTTTCTGACTTAAATTAATAGACCTAGTCAATACCAATATCAATATTATGCATTTAAATAGTGCTTACACATATTCTGAAAAATGATAAATTCCAATCACAATGTAATGTTTCGGCCGAAGTCATAACCTTATTTCCCTACCATAGTCTAGTTTAAAAGTTTGTGGAAGCCAGTTAACTTGCATGTATGATTTCTGGATGTAAAATGAGAATGGATTATTTGGAGGAAAACCCTATGGAAAGAGCATGCCAACTCCATGCAAGTAGTGTCCTGGACACGATTCAAACCTGGGACTATAGGGTAGTACAAGACAGAATGCCTAGCCACTCAGTTGTGTGTATTTGTGTGTGTATACATAAGTTCCTTTTACTGCTTCAAAGCTTCTTTTTTATGTTTATAACACTTATCATTAGGAGCTGAATTCTATTTTGGGACAATGAAAACATTTACATGCTTCTAGTGTTATAATTGTCACCGGATAAGCTCAATGAAGACTTAAATGTCATCAAGAGTCTAAAGAGGAAAAATTACAGAGAAGTATTGCCTTTCTTAGGAAAGGTTAAATATATTGAAAAGGTCAGAATAAATTGATTGGGCACTTGCACTGATTTAAAACAGTTAGTGCGCTATAGTATTCCTGCATTCCTTATTCATCTCTGAAAAGAAGTCCAACTTCAGGATTCTTGTATGAAAATCAACAGAAACACCAGGGAATAAAAGAGAACAATTAGTTTTACCCCAGAATGAGTAATAACACGATTAAAGTGCTGCAAGGGTTCATAGTCTTGTGGGAAAGGTTATTTTTATACTGCGCCTGTCACAAATCTAAGCATTTGAAACTTTCCAATTTAGAGGCATCTTATGCTTTTCTCTGCATGGGGAGGGAAAGGGATCAAATTGGGTTTTAAATTTTTGCCTGCATATGATAAGGGGAGGAAAGGTAGCACATTTTATAATGGGCAAGGTAGCGACACATGCTATTGGGGGAAAAGGGCTGCACCTTCTGTGGGTATGTGGGAAAGAGGAGTGAAAGGATGTCTGCACATGTCATGGCCATGGGGAGGAGCGAATGGTGGCCAAATATGTTACTAGGGGGATGTTAAAAAAGGCTGGACATATTATGGGATGGAGGAGTGATCCCTGTGAATTGGCCGGGTGGGCTGCCAGTGTCACCATAAGGGGAAAAGAAATGTAGACAATGGAGTGCCTTATTTGTACTTACACCCTGACAAGACCCTGAGCAACTCAGCATATTGAAATGTGCTACCCATAATTAGGCAGTGCAGTATCTATTGACAATTTGCCATTAAAAGTGTTTGTTTACTTCTGATTAATAACTTCAATAAATAGTAAATGATGACAGGAATCTTGAATTCACAAGAGCAGTCTTCAGGAGAAAGGACCTCTGCTGGTATACTGAGTGTACTGCAACAGTTGTAGTATTTCTTACTAAGCAAGCAGCCTGATGGGTTTCTTCACCCCATCAAGGACAACACTTACCCTGGAAATGCCTTGTTTGAGCTCCTTCCATCAGGTAAATGTTTTAGATCAATTTGCACACACACAAACAGACTGAAAGACAGCTTTTTCCCATCCGCCATAAACTTGATGAACTCTGAATCCTCTCTGAAATAATTAACACTGTGTACAAATTGTTTAAACATCTGTAATACTTGGCATACTTGTATCATTTATTATCTTCCTTGTTACTATCACTATGTTCCCTATATGCACTGTGCGGTTGTCATGAAAAGTAATTTCGTTGTGTTACACAATGACAATAAAGTGAATTGAATTGGATTGAATTTAATTTTGTGGTTTATAACAAAACACATTTTTAAGCAGTTATTTTTGTGTGTTTTAAAAAGTGATATTGAACAGAAAGCCAGTGCTACTTATGATTTTCACTTTATACACACACACCATGTTAACAGATAAATATCATTCGAGAAATGAAAATTTAAATTTTATATATGCTGTTAATATTGCTTTACTTTCTAATTGCAGGGGAAGACTTTTACAAATTGCTGAGGTAGATCAAGAAAACTAGAACACTGAAAGAAACGTAAAGTGAAGGGTCAAATATTTAAAAAGAAATCAGAAAGAAAAAAAAACAACAAATCCTGTACATTGCAAAAATTTTAGCTGAAGCAGTGCCCAAATTAATCCGAAATAGAAATGATTAAATTCTGAAAGAAAACATGTTGTTTAGTGTAAATGTTATTTTTAACTCATTGTTATTTTTGCAAAAAAAGCTGTTTAATATTTGTGCTTGCCTGCAGCTGTAAGGGCCCATTTCCACTGGAGCCGAAACCGCTCCAAATCCGCAGAGTTTCCCTGCAGGCAAATTGCGCAGGGAAACTCTGTTATAGGAAACTATGGCGCCACCGGCCAAATCGCTTTCCCTAGCGATTTGGCCGACACTGCCCCCAGTCTTGGCTCGGGAGGCTGCGAATCCCATAGCTGTGCATGGCTTGGCTTCTGGGATTCGCCTGCGTTCCCACAGACCCGGAAGTGCCGCCGCGCATCTCACTGACACGTGCAGCACAAGTGGAAACGGGCCCTAACAGGTAGCAAGTCTGAAGTAGGTTGTGCCAGCATAGTGATTGACTCAAGTTCCCGCCCTTCATTTTTGCAAAAAAACTGCTTCATGTGAAAATGTAAATTTAGATGCAAAAAATCGAGCTCATTGCAATTCATTTGTTCCATCCTTCAGCAATCCAAAGCT
Organism: Hyperolius riggenbachi; assembly: GCF_040937935.1. Taxonomy (NCBI): domain Eukaryota; kingdom Metazoa; phylum Chordata; class Amphibia; order Anura; family Hyperoliidae; genus Hyperolius; species Hyperolius riggenbachi. The sequence goes on along the minus strand of NC_090646.1, from coordinate 404,654,788 downwards.
CTGCTGAGATTCATTGCTTTCTAGCTGATCCCATTTGTGTGTGGAATACATGGGTGTCTGAAGGTGACAGTGGTAAGCCAAGTCTTGATGCTACTGAGTTTCATGATGTATAGTTTTCAATAAAGGCAGCCTCTGACTGTCTTTTCATATGGTCATTTTGTGTTGCCCAGCTTCACAGAAATGATTGCTTTTCAGTGCACCTTGCTCCATAGCAAAAAACTTTTTACATAAGACTCGAAACAGAAAATACAGAAGCTCAGATTATCATTAGAGATATAGCGAACGGTTCGCCGGCGAACGGTTCCAGGCGAACATTGGTGGTTCGCGTTCGCCTGCGCCAGGCGACCTTTTACGGAAGTTCGATTCGCCTCATAATGCACTATGAGGGTCAACTTTGACCCTCTGCATCACAGTCAGCAGGCACATTGTAGCCATTCAGGCTACAGTAAGCCCTGGAGCCCCCCCCCCTCCCCCTTATATAAGGCAGGCTCCGGCGGCCATTACACTCACTCGTGTGCCTGCAAGTGAGAGGAAAGGGAAAGCTGCTGCAGACTTGTTCTTCTAGGGACAGATTAGTTAGGTTCTTGGCTGCTTAGTTTGCTCCTTGGCTGATTGTTATTGCTTTATAGCACCCTAGCTTTTGTCAGAGCTCATCCTGTACTTTTTTTTTTTTTTACTGTGTGTCAAACTGACACTTTTGTTGCATGCACAGCCTTGCTAATTGATAGTGTGTGTGTGCCACTGCCAGCAGCCCAGCACATTCAGTGACTGACTGCCTGTGTGTGTGACAGGGAGCTGCACATTGTACTACCCAGTACTGCATATACCCCCAGTACCTGTTGTGTTTACTTAACCCACCTCATCACTGCACATAACTACCTGTAGTGTTGAGTGAACCCAGCTCACTGCATCCTACTACTACCTGTTGTGTTTACTTAACCCACCTCATCACTGCACATAACTACCTGTAGTGTTGAGTGAACCCAGCTCACTGCATATACCTACTACCTGTTGTGTTTACTTAACCCACCTCATCACTGCACATAACTACCTGTAGTGTTGAGTGAACCCAGCTCACTGCATATACCTACTACTACATGTTGTGTTGAGTGAACCCAGCTCACTGCATCCTACTACTACCTGTTGGGTTTACTTAACCCACCTCATCACTGCACATAACTACCTGTAGTGTTGAGTGAACCCAGCTCACTGCATATACCTACTACCTGTTGTGTTGAGTGAACCCACCTCACCACATCCTAGTACCTTTACTGTTCAGTGAACCCAGCTCACTGCATCCTACTACCTGTTGTGTTGAGTGAACCCACCTCACTGCATCCTAGTACCTTTACTGTTCAGTGAACCCAGCTCACTGCATATACCTAGCATCCCCCCGAGATGGACAAAATGGACAAACCAGGTAGAGGAAGAGGTCGAGGCAGACCCAGAGGAAGGCCACCAGGCACCGGCAGGTCTGTGCGAGGTGGTGTTGCTGTGATTTCGTGCGGACCTGCCCCAAAATACAGTGCTCAGAAGAAGGCACGTGCCATCACTTCCCAAAATCGTGAGGAGGTGATTGAGTATTTAACACAGAACACCTCATCTCCCGCAGCCACCAGTGCTACAACAAGCACCACATCCGCTGCATTTGACACTTCGCAGGAGTTATTTGGTGGTGGTGGTGGTGAAATCACCGATTCACAGCCACTACTGCAAAAACAAGAAGAAGGCGCAGGTACACCCCCTCCTACGTCTAAGTTAGGTGGCGATAGTATGGACGTAACTTGTGTGGAGGGGGCTGATGAAACGCCTGAAGTTGGTGCAGTTGAGGAGGTGTCTGAGGAAAGTGCAGCTGGCCAGGAGGATTATGATGACGATTATACGGATACCACATATGTTCCCGGTAGAGGAGATGAACAGGGGGACAGTTCAGAGGAGGACTAGGAGGAGACGACTCCATGATAGAAGCAGAGGGAGCTCGTCCTCAGAAACAGCTGGGGGCAGTGTCCGGCACCATGTATCGCCAGCTATGGCCAGACAGCCAACATGCCCTTCAACGCCAGCTGCTGATGCCACCGTAGTGCCATCACCCCAGGGGGGCTCAGCGGTTTGGAAATTTTTTAACGTGTGTGTCTCAGATCGGAGCAAAGCCATCTGTTGTCTCTGCCAGCAAAAATTGAGCCGTGGAAAGGCCAACTCTCACGTAGGGACAAGTGCCTTACGAAGGCACCTGGAGAAAAGGCACAAACCGCTATGGCAAGAACACCTGAGGAAAAGCAGCACCCCTCAAAAGACAAGCCACCCTCCTTCTCCTCTTCCTCCTTCAGGTGCATCGTCTTCATCCACTTTCTCCTATGCACCTTCACAGCCACCCTCCTCCACACCGCCTCTTCCCTTCAGCGGTTCCTTCTCCTCTGCCCACAGCAGTACCCAGCTGTCCGTGAAGGAAGTATTTGAGCGGAAGAAGCAAATGTCTGCCAGTCACCCTCTTGCCCGGCGCCTGACAGCTGGCATGGCGGAACTATTAGCTTGCCAGCTATTACCATACAAGCTGGTGGATTCTGAGGCTTTCCGTAAGTTTGTGGCCATTGGTACACCGCAGTGGAAGATACCAGGCCGCAATTATTTTTCACAAAAGGCCATACCCAAACTCTTCCGTGCAGTTGAGAGGCAAGTGGTGTCATCTCTGGCACACAGCGTTGGGTCAAGGGTCCACCTGACCACGGATGCCTGGTCTGCCAAGCACGGGCAGGGCAACTACATTACATACACAGCCCATTGGGTCAACCTGGTGACCGATGGCAGCAAGCAGGGAGTACGTGGCTGCGCAGAGGACCGACTTGTCACACCTCCACGGCTTGCAGGCAGGCCTCCAGCCACCTCCTCTCCACCTGCTATCACCGCTTCGCTGTCGTCATCCTCCTCCTCCTCGGCTGGTGCCGCCATCTCCTCTCCAGCTACACAGCCCCAGCACCCCAGGGCCTATGCTGCATGCCAGGTGCGACGGTGTCATGCAGTGTTAGACATGTCTTGCCTGAAAGCGGAGAGTCACACTGGAGCAGCTCTCCTGGCTGCTCTTAACAAACAGGTGGAGCAATGGCTGACCCCGCACAAGCTTGAGATCGGCAACGTGGTGTGTGACAACTAGTGTTGGGCGAACAGTGTTCGCCACTGTTCGGGTTCTGCAGAACATCACCCTGTTCGGGTGATGTTCGAGTTCGGTCGAACACCTGATGGTGTTCGGCCAAACCGTTCGGCCACACGGCCGAACTAAGAGCGCATGGCCGAACGTTCCCCGAACGTCCGGCTAGCGCTGTGATTGGCCGAACGGGTCACGTGGTTCGGACCCGAACGCGCTCTGATTGGCCGAACTGTCACGTGGTTCGGGTAAATAAATACCCGAACCACGTCATATCTCCGCCATTTGTCTGTGGGTTTAGCTTTGGGTAGGCAGGCAGGGTAGTTCGCGCTCCAGCCACGCTAGCCAGGGTCCCCCCAGTCATTGTGTCGCTGCTGGGAATAGTAGTACACCGCTCGCTCAGCCACACTATATAGCATTGTGTTTAACTGCCACTCTGTGTACCTCGCTCAGCCACACTATATAGCATTCTGTTTACTGCCACTCTGTGTACCTCGCTCAGCCACACTATATAGCATTCTGTTTACTGCCACTTTGTGTCTGCTGGGAATAGTAGTACACCGCTCGCTCAGCCACACTATATAGCATTGTGTTTACTGCCACTCTGTGTACCTCGCTCAGCCACACTATATAGCATTCTGTTTACTGCCACTCTGTGCCTGCTGGGAATAGTAGTACACCGCTCGCTCAGCCACACTATATAGCATTCTGTTTACTGCCACTCTGTGTACCTCGCTCAGCCACACTATATAGCATTCTGTTTACTGCCACTTTGTGTCTGCTGGGAACAGTAGTACACCGCTCGCTCAGCCACACTATATAGCATTGTGTTTACTGCCACTCTGTGTACACCGCTCACCCAGCACACTATATAGCATTGTGTTTACTGCCACTCTGTGTACACCGCTCATCCAGCACACTATATAGCATTGTGTTTACTGCCACTCTGTGTCTGCTGGGAACAGTAGTACACCGCTCGCTCAGCCACACTATATAGCATTGTGTTTACTGCCACTCTGTGTACCTTGCTCAGCCACACTATATAGCATTGTGTTTACTGCCACTCTGTGTCTGCTGGTAACAGTAGTACACCGCTCACCCGCCACTGTATAGCATTGTGCTCTGTGTCGCTGCTGGGAATAGTGGTACACCGCTCACCCACCACTGTATAGCATTGTGCTCTGTGTCGCTGCTGGGAATAGTGGTACACCGCTCACCCACCTCCTCCTCCTGCGCCTCCTCCTGTTACATCACGTGTGCTGCTGCTGCTGCTGGGTTAGCGTTGCCGGTCCCTGTTTATGGAACCTCTCATCTTTATTACATTTATGACTGCATGGCGGTACAAAGCATGCTATCCGCACGATTCTTGTCCTCATGCAAGGCCTGGGTTGTTGTGTCTCAAAAAGCGTGGCCTTCTCCTCCTGCGCCTCCTCCTGTTCCATCACGTGTGCTGCTGCTGGTGCTGGGTTAGCGTTACCGGTCCCTTTTCCTGGAACCTCTTCTCTGTATTACATTTATGACTGCATGGCGATAAAAAGCATGTTACCTGTGCAAAGAAACATGACATTTTCCACATTTAAAAGACAGTTTTTCCTTTGAAACTTTACAATCAATTTTCTCAAAAACTATAAGCTCTTTTTCAAAAAAATGTTCCCTCTTGTACCCACTCCTAAGGTGCACATACCCTGCAAATTTGGGGTATGTAGCATGTAAGGAAGCTTTACAAAGCATGAAAGTTCGGGTCCCCATTGACTTCCATTATGTTCGGAGTTCGGTGCGAACACCCGAACATCGCGGCGATGTTCGGCGAACGTTCACGAACCCGAACATCTAGGTGTTCGCCCAACACTAGTGACAACGGCAGCAATCTCATTGCTGCGTTGAATTTGGGAAAGCTGACACACATACCCTGCATGGCACATGTGCTTAATCTGGTCGTGCAAAGATTTGTGTCCAAGTACCCAGGCTTAGAGGACGTCCTGAAGCAGGCCAGGAAGTTGTGTGGGCATTTCAGGCGCTCTTACAAGGCCATGGCACGCTTTGCGGAGATTCAGTGTAGAAACAACTTGCCGGTGAGACGCCTGATTTGCGATGGCCCGACTCGCTGGAATTCCACCCTGCTGATGTTCTCTCGCCTGCTAGACCAGGAGAAAGCCGTCACCAAGTACCTGTATCATTACAGTACAAGGACACAATCTGGGAGGATGGGCATGTTGTGGCCCAACAACTGGACACTGATGCGAAATGCATGCAGGGTTATGGAGCCCTTTGAGGAGGTGACCAAACTGGTGAGTCGCGATGAGGGCACCATCAGCGACTTGATCCCCTACGCCTACTTCCTGGAGCGTGCCGTGCGTAGAGTGGTGGATACAGCTGTGGAGGAGCGTGAACAAGAAGAGTTAGGGCAGCAGGAGTCATGGGAGCCATTGACACACGAACCCGATGTTTCCACAACACCGGCGGCAGCACAGAGGGGGGAGGAGGAGGAAGAAGAGGAGTCATGTGGGGAAGGAGCGGAGTCAGACTCTGATGATGGTGATGATGAGGAAGGTGTTTCTGTGGAGGAGGAAGAGGCGGCGGAAGGAGAACAACCGCGGCAGCCATCACAGGGGGCTTCTGCTGCTCCACGTTCCCGTGGTATTGTTCGTGGCTGGGGGGAGGAAGAGGAGTTGCGTCCCGTCACTGAGGAAGAGCAAGAGGAGATGGAGAGTACGTCTGCATCCAGCTTTGTGCAGATGTCCTCTTTCATGTTGTCCAGCCTGTTGAGGGATCCCCGTATCAAAAAACTCAAGACGAATGACCTGTACTGGGTGGCCACGCTACTAGACCCTCGGTACAGGCACAAAGTGGCCGACTCGTTACCAACTCAACAAAAGGCGGAAAGGATGCAGCACTTTCAGAACAAGCTGTCGATGATGCTTTACAATTCATTTAAGGGTGATGTGGCTGCACAACGCAATCAAGGTACCACTGGCAGTAACCCTCCTCCTCCCAAGTCCACGCAGGCAAGAACAGGACGCTCCAGCGATCTCAAGGTGATGTCGAACATGCGGACTTTCTTTAGTCCAACTCCTCGCCATAGTCCTTCCGGATCCACCCTCCACCAACGCCTGGACCGGCAGGTAGCCGACTACCTGGCCTTGAGTGTGGATGTAGACTCTGCGAAAAGCGACGATGAACCCTTGGACTACTGGTTGCGCAGGCTTGACCTGTGGCCAAAGCTGTCCCAATTTGCCATACAACTTCTCTCTTGCCCTGCCGCAAGCGTCCTGTCAGAAAGAACCTTCAGTGCAGCTGGAGGCATAGTTACTGAGAAGAGAAGTCGCCTAAGTTACGACAGTGTTCAGTACCTGACCTTTGTCAAAATGAATGAGGAATGGATCCCGGAGGGCTACTGCACGACCGAAGACTAAGTCAGTCCCCACACACAGCATCTCTGCCTGCAGGCCGCTTAACTGCCTTCTCCGCCACCACCAACAGGGTCCAGGACTCTAGGTGGATTCCTGAATTTTTAAGGCCACTGCTAGCAGTGGCCGCTACACTAATTTTTCTGGTGCGTGTACATGTGCCCATCCCCCTTCGTGATCATTACCTTGCTGCGGTGAAGGGGCTTGCGCATCACAATGAAGCAATGACCGCCGGCTATTTGAGTGTCTCGGGTGGGGGTGGCACACAAAAGATAATAAGGTTGTTGCTTCATTGTGGTCAGACCAAATTTGATCAGCTGGACAGTCACTGTTCTGTCATTCAGCTACATCAGCCGGGCGAGCATATGGGCTAAAAAGCCACCATCACCTGCACTCTCGTCATGGTGCGCACCGGTCCAGCACGGCCGTCACTACACAAACGGCTGTTTGCAGTCACTGCATACCTTTCACTGCATCTGTGACTGCACAATATACCTGGCAGTCAGTGCATAACTTGCACTTGCATGGATACACTTTTAAACAATTTAAAAATACAACCATCTAAACTTGCAAACAATTTAAAAATACAACCATCTAAACTTTCAAACAATTTAAAAATACAACCATCTATCATTTTCAAACAATTTAAAAAAAGGGCAAAAAACCTGCCCTCCGTAAGGGCTCGTTCCCACTGTTGCGACGCGATTTCGGCCGCATTCCGACGCTTGTAAAAACGCATGCGGATGCGTTTCCACATGCGTTTTTACCCGCGATTTCGCGTGCGATTTCGCATGGCAGGGTGCCATGCGAAATTAACCATGACACTGCCAGGGCAAAATAAAATTGAAAAAGGTGCGAAATCGCACGCGAAATCGTGGGTAAAAACGCATGTAACAAACGCATGCGTTTTTACTATTAAATACATTAGCGGCGATTCGCATGCATTCCACTCGCAGGCGAATTCGTTGGCTCTTTTGTGCGTTTTTTTACTGCTGAAAAAAACGCACCTCAGCAACGCTACAGTGGAAACAGGCCCATCCACTTGCATTACATGTGCGAATCCGCATGCATTGGACGCATGCGGATTCGCGATAGTGGGAACGAGCCCTCAAACATTCTTGGCAAATGCTTTCGACTTGGTTTGTCTTCCGCTGGCTCAAGGATCCATCTGACCACAGATGCCTGGTCTGAAAAGCACGGTCAGAGCAGCTACAGCATGGGTCTCAGCAGGCTCCCACTTCGGGCCGCAATCCAACCTTCATTCCCCGCGGTGACAATGGCAGACTTGCCCTCCATAACGGATTCCCGTTAAAGGATTTAAAGTTAATTAATTTCAAATACACAGCAGGGCCTCGAAAGTCCGCCTCCTGTATTGTTATTTTTGGTCACTACCTTGGGGCAGGCGTGCATGCCCTCCTTGGATGTGTAGTGGTAGTCGTTTCTCAGGCTTCACACCGCATTCCATCCCTCATTCCCCGGCCATTACCCGGGGTCACAAATGGCAGACTTGCCCGCCTCCATATGATTCTCGTGAAAGGAATGTGGTGTCATCTTTGCCCGACATAACTGGTTCTCATTCAAGGATTTAAAGTACATTCATTTCAAATACACAGCAGGGCCTCGAAAGTCCGCCTCCTGTATTGTTATTTTTGGTCACTACCTCGGGGCGGGCGGGCGTGCATGCCAGCCCGCTGCCCTCCTTGGATGTGTAGTGGTAGCCGTTGCTCAGGCTCCACACCGGATTCAAACCCCTCATTCCCCGGCCATTACCCGGGGTCACAATGGCAGACTTGCCCGCCTCCACAGGATTCTCATTGTAGCGGTACTGAACAAGTACACAGCAAGTAGAAAATATAATTTAAAAACAAAACGTAAGCTTTTTAACAATGCCATGGAAAGTTGAGAAGGAAGTCACACATTACCTGACATCACTGAGTGAGGAAGAGCAATCTCGCCATGTTGCGCAGTAGTCCAGCATGGCCGTCACTACACAAACAGCTGTTTGCGGTGCGTTACACAGTGAGTTTGGTGTGTCAGTGTGAAGCAGTACTCTAATTACACTCCCTGATTGATGTATACACATGCAAGATGTTTTGAAGCACGTTAGGCCTGCAATTTAGCATTCAATGTGATTTCTGCCCTTAAAACGCTGCTTTGCGTCACATCCAGATTTTTCCCCGGGACTTTTGGCATGTATCCCACTCCGCCATGCCCCCGTCCAGGTGTTAGACCCCTTGAAACATCTTTTCCATCACTTTTGTGGCCAGCATAATTTTTTCTATTTTTCAAAGTTCGCCTCCCCATTGAAGTCTATTGCGGTTCGCGAACTTTTCCGCGAACCGAACCTTCCGCGGAAGTTCGCGAACCCGGTTCGCGAACCGAAAATCGGAGGTTCGCGACATCTCTAATTATCATTAGTCAAAGCAAAGTCCTTAGCTTAGATTTATAATTATTTAGGTATGCTTAATCCATTGAGGATGCAAAAGACAGAATTATCTTCTCATTTCAGAAACAATAAAATGCAACTTCCGTTCTGACTGATATTTCAGATATCAGGCTTAGCTTTAAAAAAAAAAAGGCTAAAAATATGGTGATTGCCTCCTGTTTTTAGTATGGTGCTGACATCACTTGGAAGATGACACTTACCGACTGACTATGAAACAGTGAAAACCTACTTGATAAACATACAGTATCTGTAGCAATATGTAGTATTGCAGTTTAACCACTAGGTGTCTCACTACTGTTATTAAGGATTCACTTTCGTACAACTCGTTGGTTCCTCCCTGTGTATGTGAAAAGGACACAGGTCTCTGTGATAAACTTGATTAAAGTCTCTCAGTTATAATCTACCAGGTGTGTCTGCAAATAGAAGAAACCTAACAAACAGTATCTATTATTTCAAAATGCAGATGACAGCATATTTAAATGCATCATGCATTTTATTCATTATGTTAAATTTATTATTGAAATGTTTGCAGATTAAGAAGAATTGGCTAAAGGAATGACAAAACAAAAATAAGCAATCTAACGATATGATTTTCCCCTGGGATTGATAATCTGCTATTCCCCTTGGTGTGACTTTGGGTCTATTGTTGGCCTGTTTTAAAACATATTTAACCTTCAGCTTCAGCTACTGCCAATCAACCTCATAACATGCATACAGGATAATTACATTGATATCCCTTAATTAATTAATTAAGCATATGAAGAATCTTCATATTACACCACTCCGTATGGTAATGAAAGTTACATGGTGTCGTATTAAATAATATAACACATGTAATAAGAAGTTAATCATGATCATGGTTCAGTACGTTTATGGACTTGGTAAATCAGTACCAAATTGGTTCAGGACTGTCATTTATGCCTTGGTAAATGGGCAGCTATTAAAAACAGTAAACAAAAGTTCACCTTTGGGAATTTTTGAGCACTCTAAGAACCTAAATGTAAATTTTAGGCAGTTGTAACTCTTCCTTATCTGCAGCACGTAAAGTAAAATTTCACATCATTTGCTACATTACTCTTCCCTTCTGAAAAGCAATGGAAGAATAGGAAGCAGAAATAAAACAGTGAGATTTTTTTGTCAATGTAGACAGGGTCAGGTTTTTAAAGGTTTCAACCACCACTTGGATCATGGCCCATATGCAATTCACTTTTTCTCCTGAGTTATCTCCTAGAAGATAATTGTAATCTTCTCTTTAAAATAACTTTTAAGCATTTTATAATTAAAAAAAAGTACCTAAAAGTTGGTTAAATACTAGTAACAAAATTATTTATTTAGTATTTTCTTGGTTGCTGGTGGTTTAAAGGGCATTTTATGACAAGGTGTGAAAATATCACCTAGGAAAAACTGTGGAGAAAAAGGGATTTGCATATGGGCCCATGTGTGTTAGGGAGCCTGCCTAGGAATCTTTGTTTAGATAGAGCATTGCCCTTTCTTTGACACTGTAGTGCTTAATGGTTAATACTATGTGTGCTCCACATATTGATATAGGGTTTTTCCTTTAGTGATTTTTGAAAGGGCCAAGAATACCTAGGTTAGTAGCAGGAAGAGACCAGAAGCCCAATGGTGCAGAATTGTTAGGTATAGGGAGGGTAAACTCATATAAAATATATACTCACAAAGGTGAGTTGCAGTTCCTGCAACCACTGTATAGGCCTGCAGGGAATAACTATCCCTGCTCGGTACTCCAGGTCCTGCTGGATACTGGATGGTCGCTCTCCTGTAGTATGATAGACTTTCCAGAAAAACTGCAAAGCTATTACCTCCAAAGGAGGTCTGCCTGGTAGTGGGTAGGATGGAGGCGCCCAATGTGCTTTCTATTTTAGTATTTTTAAATACAAATAAAAAATTATGTAATAATGTAATAAAAAGAGGTAATTGCTTACCTCTCCAGAAGATATAGACATCAGTTCAACTGGAAAAAAATGTTTTTATTCAAAAAGCAATCTGACAAAGCATAAAAATACTAAAATAGAACGCACATTGGGCACCTCCATCCTACCCACTGTCTGTGGGAAGCAGATTCTGGTGCTCCATATCATGTGATTGTTTGTTCATCCCCACATGACATTGAGTATAGAAATTGTTTTTTCTTGACTGAACGCGGAACCACGATGTTCCCACTGAGGCCCATAGCGCTGTCATTACATCACTGCATAAACCATATTCCAAGTAGGGTCGAAGGTATGGCAGAAACTTCAGTTTACTATTTGGATAAAAGGTGCATGTTTTGTAACCATCCACATTATTTAGGCACATTCTTTGTAGATGGTAGATGCAGAACTGAGCATTGCTGTCAGATTTTCATCTCTCTTTTACAAAGTGACTGCCAGTCCTGCTTTGGAAATGGATTTAAGTGATTTAAAGAGGAACTCCAGTGAAAATAATGTAATAAAAAGTGCTCCATTTTTACAATAATTATGTATAAATGATTTAGTCAGCGTTTGCCCATTCTAAAATCTTTGAAATCCCTGATTTACATTCTGACATTTATTACATGGTGACATTTTTACTAATGGCAGGCGATGTAGCTGCTGCATGCTTTTTTGGCAGTTGGAAACAGCTGTAAACAGCTATTTCCCACAATGCAGCAAGGTTCACAGACAGGAAACTGCCAGGAGTAGGTACTCAAGAGTTTCTTGTGGGAGGGTTTTCACCACTATATCAGTCATACAGCACCCCCTGATGGTCTGTTTGTGAAAAAGAATAGATTTCTCATGTAAAAGGGGGTATCAGCTACTGATTGGGATAAAGTTCAATTCTTGGTCGGAGTTTCTCTTTAAGGATAGGGAGCTAGTTTGTTCTAAAACTGTAAGTTACTTCTCTTCTGTCACTTGGATAGCCTAGAATCTAGAAGATTTAAATGCTGAGGCATTGAAACTGTCCCCTGCTCCTGGGTTGGCTGGGTGCTACCGAGAGGCCCCAGTCATCACTTTCTTTGAAAGAATGCTACAAGAACCTTGAGGATATCGGGGCAAGAGCTTGTCTACTCGCGCTCCATCCTGGCTACTGTTTCGAAAGCCATATGCAGTGACTATCTCTTTAAGAAACTGTTTACTGATTCTCCTGGGGGACATTTATTTTATGGCAACTATTTTCAATTGGACCTACAGACAATGTAGAAGGAAGATCCATGAGTGAAGTGAGTTGATTTTGAGTTGAAAAATAAGAAAATATAGATTTTCATTCCTATAAATATTTTTTTTATATTTTTACAGTGTACGCTTCAAGTGGTTAAAGAACAACTGAAGTGAGAGGTAGGTGGAGGCTGCCATATTTATTTCCTTGTAAGCAATACCAGTTGCCTGGCTATCCTGCTATATGATCCTCTGTCTCTAATACTTTAAGCCCTGGACCCTGAACAAGCATACAGCAGATCAGGTATTCTGACATTTTTGTCAGATCTGACAAGATTAGCTGCATGCTTGTTTCTGGTGTGATTCACACACTACTGCAGACAGATAGCCCAGCACCAAGGCAACTGGTATTGCTTAAAACAAAATCAATATAGCAGCCTCCATATACCTTTCATTACAGTTCTCAATGTCTGAATGGAACCTGGGTTTATCTGTGGTTCTATGGTTAAAGTTGAGTAAACACAATATATTTTCATTATCTGAGTAGAGAACAAAATATAATGTGGCATAGGGGACGTTTTGTTAAGTCAAGCCATGTGGTAGCATAAACTTAGTAAGCTACAGATAAATAAGCATATAGATACACTTAAGAATACATTAGGAACACCAACAACAAATAAAATAAAGCTTTGATTAAAAACAATCAGCATTACATCAAATATATATTTTTTCTATTAGGAGAAAAGTCATATATCTATCTTTCTTTCTACCTTTCTATTCATCTATGCATCTATCTATATACACATACCTATTTATACATACTTTTTGTAGCAGGATAACAGAGGCGCCAGGTAAAGTAAAATTAATTAAAATCGTTAAAAAGGGCGAGGTGGGTGGACTCACCTCCCTTCTGGAAGAAATGGCCGGACAACGGGCAAGTTACTTGCAGTTTAAAGTAACATTTAATAATAACTCCAAAAGTGCAACGCGTTTCATGGGTAACAGTCGCAGAGGCGCTATACCCAGCTCTTGACCAGACAGTGTACCCTCCAAAAATCGTTTGCCTGAAGAAGCGGGACTGTTACCCGTGAAACGCGTTGCACTTTTGGAGTTATTATTAAATGTTACTTTAAACTGCAAGTAACTTGCCCGTTGTCCAGCCATTTCTTCCAGAAGGGAGGTGAGTCCACCCACTTCGCCCTTTTTAACGATTTTAATTAATTTTACTCTACCTGGCGCCTCTGTTATCCTGCTACAAAATAATTTAATCCACCCTTGGTGGAGGGGTGTATCCCCACTTTTTCCCATCTACAGAGAGCGACTTCTTAGACCTAAGCGGGGTCAGGTTATAATTCTCCCCGCCTGCTCGCCCAGTGGTTGCCTTGGTGGCGACCTACCTTTGTGAGTATAATCACCTTCTTTATCACCAGATACCATTACATTAACATACTACACCATATCGGGCTCTCGGTTTCCCTCTCTTCACACTATTTATACATACATTCACTTATTTTAGACTAGTGTTGATCGAACTAGCTGGCTGTGACCACAACTGTGATTGGCCGAGCGGGTCACGTGTTCAGGTACATAAATACTCGAACGCGCGGCTGGCTCCGCCATTCACATTGGGGTTTAGCTTAGGGTAGGTAGGATTTTAGGAGACAGAGCTAGCGGTTAGGTGTCAGCACTGCCAGCCAGGCCAGCCACAGTGCCCCAGCCTCACCACTGCCAGCAGCAGCCACAGAGCCCTTGCCTCACCACTGCCAGCAGCCCAGCAGCAGCCACAGAGCTCCTGCCTCACCACTACCAGCAACAACAACAGAGCCCCAGCCTCACCCACTGCCAGGCATTGGCAGCAGCCACAGTGCCCCAGCCTCACCACTGGCAGCAGCCACAGTGCCCATAAAAAAACACAGTTTATTGAATTTTACTCTTGCTTATTGTTGAAAAAAAAAACAGTACTTTCAGTGCCAGCTGGGAACAGTTGTGCCCATAAAAAAAATTTATAATCTGTTTTATTGGCAGTCAAGTATAATTGGCACACTGCCCTGCAAACATTAGTCCCTGCTTTTATTCTGAGCCTAAGATCTATGTGTAAATGCCCCCCACTATTTCCAACCCATTTTGCAGAAGTTTCCCTCATTTTGCAAGTTTTTTCAGTCCTGCAAAGCAGGCTCGGGTCCCCATTGACTTCCATTAGGCTCGGTGTTCAGCCGAATATCCCGAACATCTGGACCATGTTCGGCCGAGCCGACCCGAGCCCGAATAACTGGGTGTTCGATCAACACTATTTTAGACACAAATATAGCAAACTTTGAAATAATGCACACAACAATAACATATAAATGTAACTCTTGTGACTAATGAAAAATTGTATAAAGAGAGAAGCTTTTTAAAGTTTCTCATTGTATTTTGCAGAGTAAAGGGGCCGATACACTCGATAAAAATCGATCAATCGCAAATTGATTGACCAATCGATCGATTTGCGGACAATTTCGATTTCAATTGAACTGACATGTTGGAAAATTTTGGCTTATCTCTTGACATGGCTTATCATTTTGCATTGGACCTACTGGAAATCTAATGGCAACAAAATTCCATCAGATTGATTTTCAATAGATTTCATACTGAAATCTATTAGAAATCTGTTCCTAGTAAAAAATGTTCCTAAACACATCAGATAGATCAGAAAATCTACTGATGATCTATCTGCTGTTAATCTAACAAGTGTATGGCCACCTTAAGTGTGTTTCTTCAAGAGAACCAAGCTTTTTTTTTTTTTCCCGGTAAGCATATTCCTTTTTCAACTCTGATATGTGACCAATCACTGTCTGTAAAAAATAATCCCTGAACCTCCAGACAAAAATTATTGCTGGGCACAAAAATGCACAGGAACTTCAGGGTTTCATTTTCTTTGCATACTTTATACATATGTAAATTGTTTTGCTTTTTGCATATTAATCAAATAGACTTCCAAAGTATATTACATTATTTTTGTACAACTGAATGGTGAAGTCCTTTTATACAACTGCCGCCGCTTCCTGCTGCTCCTGTAAGCCACACTGGCCCACTTTCACTTTTGTGACCTCTGGGTCACGACGTTGGAATGAGAGACTGTCTCTCATTCACAGCATGCAGAGAGGCAGGGGAGTGGCAGGGGGTGTTGCCAGGGAGAGAGAGCAACCCAATGGCAGCTCTGGCAACCCTGCAGGAATGTCCCTGGTGGGTGTTTTAGTCAGGGAATCCCTCTTCCCTATGTTTACCTCTGAGATAGTGACAAATATTGTTGCTAAACTTTGGGGGGGGGGGGGGGGGCATAGTGCAGTGAGGAGGGGGGGGGTAGAGAGCAGCGGTGTGGGGACACAGAGGTATGTCATAAGGCAAAGAGCATGCCTCTGTGTCTCATCTGCCCCCTATGGAAACGCCTACGATTCTCTTAAAGTTAATTATCGCACACTGAAATATACGGGCACTTGCACTTCAACAGAGCCCGTGGTGTAACTACAATTCATGGGGCCCTCCAGCAAAACTTTGTTGCCCCTCCACCAATGTAGGGAGAGGCCCTGAATGCACTTTATGACCTACATATCTAGCGACCATCTGGTAAAAGCGCCGTATTTGGCTGCTGTGGTGGAGGCTGCATCTATGCCTCTATGTGCTACGGTACTCTGTCTGACACTAGCTACCGAGTTCTCTCTTTGTTTTGTCACTTTGCCCTGGCTGGGGTTGTGTTATTGAAGACCTATGTGGGTTCTTTTAACTCTTTTATGGACTTACACATTTGAATCTCAAGGGTTTGGCAGAGGCACCAAGCATGGGTTCTTGAATGTACACAAAGTCAGTTTAAATAATGTATAGGGTGTTTCATAATAGAGAACTATTGCTTTTCAGCATTTCCATAATTTGGAATATCATGTTATGCTTTAATTATGTATTAGTGTGGACCCCAAAAATAAGCCTGGTTGCTAATGAGCAACACAGTTGCAATAGTAAAAGTGATTAGAATATACTTCACTTAGTATAATATGCATTTATCCAGAGACAGGATTGTAGGGAGCTCTGTCCCCTGAATCTCAAAAAGCTTTGTTGTAATTTCAACAGCTTCACAGAACTTTCATGCATTGGATTTCAGGTATGTTTTTCATAGAACGTTTATGCTCATTAAACATATTTTGAGGCCAGTTTGAACTGTGTAAACTAGATTACATGGGTATTTTAATAAGTGTGTGCAAGAGAGAGAAAGAGAGAGAGAGAAAGAGAGAGAGAGAAAGAGAGAGAGAGAGAGAGAGAGAGTCTCGTTGAGATGCATATACGAAGGAGCCTCAGAAAGAAATTTTGAGACTGATTTGTGTGGTGTGGTAGGAATATTCACCTTTATGGTATTTTGATGCCAACAAATATAATCAAGGATCGGTGGCCTCCTTTTGGCTCATCTGATTTTGTTCACTGATCCATCACTTCTGACAACATTTCTTGTAGTTGTGGATTTTTACCTCTGATCACTAACTTTCCAATTTTACTAGCTATTTTTAACAGCGCTTTGTTGTTTAGTAAATTTAAGGCAGTCTGCTATTTTTGTGTTAAGTTATTTCTAATGTAATGCTGGGATTTTGTTCTTGTATTACCCTGAGGACATCTCTGTTTCCATCATGTTAATGCAGCAGTAAATGCAACCATAAAAATCAAGCTCTTATTATGGCTGCAGAGACTCGTACATCCAGCACAGGGACCTTGCCTGAAATATAGCACAGGAGCTGTAATTTTAGTACCAAGTGTACATTGAGCTATAACAATAGCTTGACTTTTATTGTTATGCCGGAACTTCTTTTTGTTAGGAACATTATACCATAGTATGCTGAAGAGCTGTGAATTTGAACCACATATAGCATCAGAGATATATGAACATTATATTGACAACTGAAATGGTTTAACTTGGTTAAATCATTTGAGGATGTGCTAGCATGGTTAGTCACTGCCGGATACTGCTAATAGTGTTTATGTCCCTTATATGGCTTGTGCTCTCTCTTCATGGCTGATTGCTTTGTGAAGACACTATACAGAATAGCTCTGTTCCTGCATCTACAGTTCTAGTAATGCTTATCTACAATGCAGCTAATGTAAACTTGTCTATGCTTGCTGTCTACAACTGCTGCTACTACTATCTACAGGAGCTGGTATCAGCACCAGAAGCGTTCTATTCTTAGCAATAAGCAATTTGATTTTTGGATTAATGGTACTTACATGCTTCATTGATAAGACTATCAGCACTTCAGAATGCATCCAAGGTTTCTGGCCATTACCTAGTCAATTTATAGTAAGAGCCTGTGATGCATGTTGTTTTATTGGTTTATTGGTATATCTATGGGGTTTACAAGTAGATGTGTAGAATGGGCCTTTGAATGACATATTGCACTTGTGTTCCAGTTTCCAATTTCCACATAGGACTCGACCCTCCGACGTGTAATATGCAAAAAAGTATTTATTGATCCATAGCGGTGATACAGCACACAGAAAAGCACAACGTTTCGGGCAGAGGCCCTTTCTCAAGTGCTCAAGTGAATCTGGCAAAACCAAATGAATATATAAAATCAGACTTACACACCACACCCAATTAATTGGGGGGCGGGCACATGCTTAGAAGATACATTAACCCTTTCAGGGCTAGAGAGCCCCTTTTTACAAAGTCTTTTGTGAGGAGCTGTGCCTGTTTCCAGTACAGTGCATCAGAGGATGTAATCCTCCTAATTCTGACAAATTGGCTCTTAGGAAGCCCATTGATTAAGGGCCTAGGATGGCAGCTATTCGCAAGCAAATAGCCATTCTTGTCTGTCTCTTTTCTATACAGATCAGTTTCAAAAAATCCCCTCCTTTTTCTCACCTCAACATCCAAAAAATGTAGGGTGTGGGCATTATATTCCATTTTAAATTTAATTGTCTCATGTTTTTCATTCACTGCACTAAAAAACCTGCACAACTCCTCCTCAGTGCCTGACCATCCAAAAAATAGGTCATCAATAAACCTGCAATACCCTCGGATGCCGGCAGGGGCCTTAGCACCAAGGAAATATTCCCTCTCAAAATCAGACATGACGATATTAGCCACACTAGGTGCATAAGGCGCCCCCATCGGCACGCCGAGGGTCTGCAGGAAAAAATCATCACCAAACCTGAAATAGGAATGGGCAAGGCTAAATTCTAACACTGACATCACAAAACCAAGCATCTCATTAGATACCCTGCTGTCACCCTGTAAACGTTCTCTAACTGATACAAGGGCCTCACTGTGAATGATGTTGTTATACAGATTCACCACGTCCATACTCACTAAAAAATCTACATCCTCTGCACTGATCTGATCTAGCATATTCAGAAAATGGGTAGTGTCCTTTAGGCATTTTTCATCTGCCTTCACTATCGGTTGTAACCAGGTGTCCACATAGATCCCCAATGGTTCTAACAAGGAGTCCACTGCCAATACTATCGGTCTTCCCGGGTAATGGTACTTACATGCTTCATTGATAAGACTATCAGCACTTCAGAATGCATCCAAGGTTTCTGGCCATTACCTAGTCAATTTATAGTAAGAGCCTGTGATGCATGTTGTTTTATTGGTTTATTGGTATATCTATGGGGTTTACAAGTAGATGTGTAGAATGGGCCTTTGAATGACATATTGCACCTGTGTCCAATTTTTGAGAATGAATAAGTTTTTTTTATGTATCCTAATAAGTGACTAACCACTAATGCCAATACTATGTGAAGATTATCTTTACAATGGTCATTTTCTTTTGGACTGAATTCAGGGTAAGTGAGTGATGACATTTCATGATAAAATCTATTCAATATCTGTGTGCATTATGTGGAAGGAATAGATCCTTCTGTGGAGATCAGAGAGGAATCTATCTTTTTGCCACATAGGTTGCCGGTTTTCTAGCTACTTTTAAAGGTGTCAAACATCTGACGTAGTGTCTCTGATATAATATTGACTATCCTTAACCATTCCACCCGTAGCAGCGTTCTTGATGATGATATTTGATATTATTGATCATTAATTAAAAGCAGTATATTGTCTTCTTAAAGCCTTTCCTACATCATATAGCAGACAATATAACAGACAGTATAACTACATAAAATGTAAACAATAGATGCGCCAGAGTAAATAATTAGGAAGTGGTATAGTTACAGTAAGCTCACCTCTGAGGATTTTACTTACCTGTTCTGCAACTGTTTGCATAGTGTGTCAGAGCTCTCATAGGCATATAGACGTCCTGCTATTAAACAGCCCAGTGGTCAGGCTAAGAAATGAGAGGGAGCAGCATTCCAAAGGAGGTACTAAAGAAACTTGGTTTTTCATCATGTAAACAGCCTCTGAGTAGAGTTGTCCTGAACGGTTTGCATGCAAACTTATTCGCACGAACATCGCTGGTTCGCGTTCGCAATCGAACGCGAACTTTATGCGAGTTTGACCCGCCCCATATACTACATCATTGGGCTAAACTTTGACCCTCTACATCACAGTCAGCATACACAGGCTACACTCCCTCCTTGAGCTCCCCCCCCCTTATATAAGGTAGTAGTGTCGGCCATGATCTCACTCTGTCTGCTGCTGTAGTGGGAGAAGGAAGAGGAACCTGCTGCAGATATAGGGAAAGCTTAGTTAGGCTCTTGTAGCTTGCTCCTAGCTGATATTTGTTGTTGAAAAGCACGACAAAAAGAGCTCACTTTAAGTGGCCTCCACTAATAAGTAGAATATTTATCTTCATACCTGAGAAACAAATCCTTTTATATCACCATAATCAACTTTCAAAACATGTATCACCATGTTAGATGGAATCACTGAATAAAGCTTGTAATATTTTGTAATATCGATGTAATGTTTTGATATTCTCTTCTTCAAATTTCTTCAAATGCAGAAGGGTAGGATTTCTGGAAAGGGTGCAATGCTCGGGCTTTTGGCAGCTGCAGCCTAAGGGCGTGGCTTGACATGGAAGAGGATGATGCAAATTAAAAAAGGAGGCTGCAAATGAGGAGAAAGATGTGCTTCTGCTCAAGAGAGCTGTACAAGAAAGAGAGATGCTGCTGTACATGTACACAAGGAAAAGCCAAACTGCACATGAAATGGGGGGGGGTGTTCACTGTTGCACATGGAAGAGAACAAAAAGGTAGATGGAGGCTGGCACTTCCAAAAATAAGCTCTTTTATTGAAAGATTAAAAGCATGTGGCTATACGGCGACAGCCCGCTGTTTCAAGACTCAGCCCTTCTTCAAGCCGAAGTATCCACAGGTTAAAACATCATACAACACACTTATATAGTGTAACACCCACCTAGCAACCAATCAATTCAAAAGACGTGCAGCCAATCGTCTCCACCGGTGTCCTGGCGGACCTGAGAGAGAACTGATGGTCCAAAATGCAAATCAGCAACATCACATGTATAGGGAGGTGGAGCGGCAAAATCGCAGCATAAACACACCTCCCTCATCAATATTCACTGCAGCAGTAGGAGGAGACCAATAGGACCCAAAGCCGATGTCAACAGTTCAGGCCCCTCCCATAGGCGTACATGCGTCACACGTCGCGTACGGAGCTGACGTGTGGCATGTTGCCGAAGCTTCCCAAAGTCCTCCCCACCGGGCGGGCCGCGCGCAGTCAGCTGCTACGTAACAGAGCGGCCATGCGTCACCGTCCTTCACACAGGGGGCGGCACGCATATTGTTGCCAAGCAACAAATCAAAAAACAGGCTCTGCTAATAAAAGCATCACACGTCGCATATATAGCGAACGCGCGGCTTGCAGCCAAGACTCCGCACAGCACCGCCCAGCGGGCCGGACATGCGAAGCCCACACCTATAAATCTGAGTGAGGCGGCCACACGCACATGGAAGAGATGCAGCAAGAAAAGTGGCCTAGAGGCACTAAAACTATAAATCGGGCCTTGATCAAATTGCAATTAGTACTACCAAAACACTGTTAGGGATGGTTGGAAATGTCAATTTCCTAATGCATGGAAATTCTGATTTCTGCCAATGCCGATTGCCGATTCTGCAGATTTACAATTTTCCAAGTTTCAGTTTCCAAGGAGTATTTTTTTTGTCATCTTTTGCCATCTCATATTGGCCAAATACTTCCCACCCAGTTGACTTGGAAGTATTGGACCAATCAGAGAATTTTACAGTGGTAATTGGAATACCACAGAAATTTTAGGTCAATCACAAGACTCAGGAATACTCGGTAGTATCAGAGTCTTGTGATTGGTCCAAAATTACCTTGGCAATCCGATTTTCATTGAAAAATTCTGCATTCTCTGATTGATCCAATGTTTCCGAGTTCTGTGATTGAGCTAAAATTACTGAGTTGAGGTAAATCGTATAGCTAGGGAAATCCAGTTTAGATTTACCGATTTCTGAGTTCCAATCAGAAATGCTGATCCCTAAACACTGTATATGCACAGCTTGTGAAAAAAAATAAAATACAGCAGCAACAAATGTACCATAATATACTATGGCAATTAATGCAATGTTGTATAGAAAAAGATTGTCTAGAAACATCAGAAGTAACAATCCTATATAATAAAACCGCAGGTGTCCCTGCGTCATCAGTGTCCATGTGTTTTTTCTACTGCGCATGTGCACAGCATGGACAGCCTGGCACATTCCAGGGGGCCAGGTGGGCGGGTGTGCATGTGGCAGGCGAGTGCGCGCACAGGACGGGCTAGTGTGTGTGCGCATGCTTGATGGCGTGTGGCGGCGATGACTAGAGCCCGTTTTGAAATGGGCTACGGACAATAGTTGCTTTATAATGCTGAGAACACCAATACGTATATGTGCAGAACCACCTGACATACTACTGAACAGATTGTTATTGTTTTCTTCTTTGTAGAAGTGTAGACAAAAGATTCCCCCAAATGAAGTTTTTTTTACTGTATTAATTATTTGTGTATATTCTGAACTATAATACATAAAGAGACATAAATGTGGCAGCCTCAAGATTTCCAACATTTATCGCTTTCTCTCTTTCCTGGAACCAACTTAATGAGAGAAATGCATTTGTCATACTGTGGGGCTCAGATTGATTAATGATATGTGTTTTTTTTTTTTTTTTACTTCCACAAAAGAAAAATAACCTATGTCAACTAGTCAATGGTGTTTAGAGCTTTCTATAACTTTTTTCAATTTTTATTCTTTGAACTGTTCCTATTGTGTGCTATTTTTTAAATAACATTCTTATTATTTTGTAAATATGCTGTGACCTTTTGATTTCAATAATCATTAATAAAAAAAAGTTAATGTTTTATTAATAAGAAATTAATGTTTCTTTCTATTTTTGTTCTAAAATTGTACAAATCTGTAACTTGTTCCTGATGTATGACTGTGCACCAACTCTTTAATCACCGAAGTCTCCTTTTTGAAATTGTGTCATAGTTAAATCCATTATCTGCCAGACAGCAGTGTTTAGTATTAACCCTGAATCTGCTACATACTCTAGCATAAAACTATGTGTGGTTTGCCTGTGCTATATGTTATAATGTTATATTCATAGGAGCCAGTATGTGACAGTGAGTACGGTATATAAAATAATACAGATTAGTTCAGCTTCCACACAGCTTATACTTTTCTGCAACAAGATCTGAAGCAGTATATCTATATTTTCAGATTTTATTTATGACAGAAATGGTAAATGAGATGCCTTGTCGCTAATATTCTTGGGGGCCGCGCTTAGCGATGGAAGACACCAGAATACAGAGGAAAGCCTCAATAGGATCCTCAACTACCCTCTCTTTAGGTGAGTATCTAATTTTGTACCAGAGCTTTGGCTTGGGAACTCTTAAACCTTCTAAATCTTTCACCGCATAGTGATCATAGGATAGATCAGAGAGGCTAGTTTCACACTGGGGTGTTATATTGCATTGACATGTGGTGCAATGCAGGCAAAGAAGCAAGTAAGCAATAAACACCTTTACAAGCTAACATTGTGCGTGTCAACATGTGCAGTTCTTAGCAACTAGGGATGATCAATGAGATGCAACTACTTCCAATGTTGTGCAGGATTATGTAATTTGTATGCAAATGTATGCAGCTTGAAAATGAACCAACCAAGTCCCACCCAGGTTTAAATTGATTGGTCCATTTTCAAGCTCGATCATCCCTATGAGCAACACACTGCATGTTCAGTGTTGTAACAATGTAATCAGTTCCATCACATTGCGGCTCCCTGCACACTGCATGCGATTCCTACTTTATATCAGGTTTTACATCCGATTCCGATTTTTAATCATTACTGTATTCTGTGTTTTTTCCTCAGTTTTTCTGTTGATTGTATTCAGGGAAAGTCAGAATTGCATATCGGAATCGGAAACGGAATCGCAAAACGGATTTGAGGGAGCCTGCAACTAGTGTTGGGCGAACACCTAGATGTTCGGGTTCGCGAATGTTCGCCGAACATCGCCGCGATGTTCGGGTGTTCGACCCGAACTCCGAACATAATGGAAGTCAATGGGGACCCGAACTTTCGTGCTTTGTAAAGCTTCCTTACATGCTACATACTCCAAATTTGCAGGGTATGTGCACCTTGGGAGTGGGTACAAGAGGAAATTTTTTTTTAGCAAAAAGAGCTTATAGTTTTTGAGAAAATCGATTTTAAAGTTTCAAAGGGAAAACTGTCTTTTAAATGCAGGAAATGTCTGTTTTCTTTGCACAGGTAACATGCTTTTTGTCGGCATGCAGTCATAAATGTAATACATATAAGAGGTTCCAGAAAAAGGAACCGGTAACGCTAACCCAGCAGCAGCACACGTGATGGAACAGGAGGAGGGTGGCGCAGGAGGAGAAGGCCACGCTTTGAGACACAACAACCCAGGCCTTGCATGAGGACAAGAAGCGTGCGGATAGCAATTTGCGTTTTGTCGCCATGCAGTCATAAATGTAATACAGATGAGAGGTTCAATAAACAGGGACCGGAAACGCTAACCCATCACAGATGTTCATTGTTCATGTTACTTGGTTGGGGTCCGGGAGTGTTGCGTAGTCGTTTCCAATCCAGGATTGATTCATTTTAATTTGAGTCAGACGGTCTGCATTTTCTGTGGAGAGGCGGATACGCCGATCTGTGACGATGCCTCCGGCAGCACTGAAACAGCGTTCCGACATAACGCTGGCTGCCGGGCAAGCCAGCACCTCTATTGCGTACATTGCCAGTTTGTGCCAGGTGTCTAGCTTCGATACCCAATAGTTGAAGGGTGCAGATGGATTGTTCAACACAGCTATGCCATCTGACATGTAGTCCTTGACCATCTTCTCCAGGCGATCGGTGTTGGAGGTGGATCTGCACGCTTGCTGTTCTGTGTGCTGCTGCATGGGTGTCAGAAAATTTTCCCACTCCAAGGACACTGCCGATACCATTCCCTTTTGGGCACTAGCTGCGGCTTGTGTTGTTTGCTGCCCTCCTGGTCGTCCTGGGTTTGCGGAAGTCAGTCTGTCGGCGTACAACTGGCTAGAGGAGGGGGAGGATGTCAATCTCCTCTTTAAAGTCTCCACAAGGGCCTGCTGGTATTCTTCCATTTTGACCTGTCGGACTCTTTCTTCAAGCAGTTTTGGAACATTGTGTTTGTACCGTGGATCCAGAAGGGTATAAACCCAGTAATTGGTGTTGTCCAGAATGCGCACAATGCGTGGGTCGCGTTCAATGCAGTCCTAGGCCGAAGAGGTCATAGCCTAGGGTCACAAAAACCTGTTTAGTTGGGCTATTTCAATGGTAGTGATGGTGACGTACATAAATCTCAGCCATGGCCGTTAGCAACGTCTGAATTTCACGAAATGTCTCATGCAGGTAGAAGACATATTGTTAGACTTGGATTCCAAATATGGGGTCCCTACATCTCTGCAAACCAGAGTTACAGGGGTCCAAAATTGGTAAAATCCCCCATAGACTTTCATTGCCTCCCTATTTCACTTTCCAAAATCTCACATCTTTTCAAAGGGCAATGGCTCAGCAGTACCAAATTTTCTAGCATTGTAGGGACCCTTAGGGGGAACATGACTGGTGAGTTTCGGGCCCCTAGGCCAAAGAGGTCATAGCCTAGGGTCACAAAAACCTGTTTATTTGGGCTATTTCAATGGTAGTGATGGTGACGTACATAAATCTCAGCTATGGCCGTTAGCAACGTCTGAATTTCACAAAATGTCTCATGCAGGTAGAAGACATATTGTTAGACTTGGATTCCAAAGATGAGGTCCCTACATCTCTGCAAACCAGAGTTACAGGGGTCCAAAATTGGTAAAATCCCCCATAGACTTTCATTGCCTCCCTATTTCACTTTCCAAAATCTCACATCTTTTCAAAGGGCAATGGCTCAGCAGTACCAAATTTTCTAGCATTGTAGGGACCCTTAGGGGGAACATGACTGGTGAGTTTCGGGCCCCTAGGCCAAAGAGGTCATAGCCTAGGGTCACAAAAACCTGTTTATTTGGGCTATTTCAATGGTAGTGATGGTGACGTACATAAATCTCAGCTATGGCCGTTAGCAACGTCTGAATTTCACGAAATGTCTCATGCAGGTAGAAGACATATTGTTAGACTTGGATTCCAAAGATGGGGTCCCTACATCTCTGCAAACCAGAGTTACAGGGGTCCAAAATTGGTAAAATCCCCCATAGACTTTCATTGCCTCCCTATTTCACTTTCCAAAATCTCACATCTTTTCAAAGGGCAATGGCTCAGCAGTACCAAATTTTCTAGCATTGTAGGGACCCTTAGGGGGATCATGACTGGTGAGTTTTGCCACTGCTGAGCCATTTCCCTTTGAAATGGTGTGAGATTTTGGAACGGTAAATCGTAGGCCCAATGAAAGCCTATGGGGGATTTTACCAATTTTGGACCCATGTAACTCTGGTTTGCAGAGATGTAGGGACCCCATCTTTGGAATCCAAGTCTAACAATATGTCTTCTACCTGCATGAGACATTTCGTGAAATTCAGACGTTGCTAACGGCCATAGCTGAGATTTATGTACGTCACCATCACTACCATTGAAATAGCCCAAATAAACAGGTTTTTGTGACCCTAGGCTATGACCTCTTTGGCCTAGGGGACAGAAACTCACCAGTCATGTTCCCCCTAAGGGTCCCTACAATGCTAGAAAATTTGGTACTGCTGAGCCATTGCCCTTTGAAAAGATGTGAGATTTTGGAAAGTGAAATAGGGAGGCAATGAAAGTCTATGGGGGATTTTACCAATTTTGGACCCCTGTAACTCTGGTTTGCAGAGATGTAGGGACCCCATCTTTGGAATCCAAGTCTAACAATATGTCTTCTACCTGCATGAGACATTTCGTGAAATTCAGACGTTGCTAACGGCCATAGCTGAGATTTATGTACGTCACCATCACTACCATTGTAATAGCCCAAATAAACAGGTTTTTGTGACCCTAGGCTATGACCTCTTTGGCCTAGGGCCCCGAAACTCACCAGTCATGTTCCCCCTAAGGGTCACTACAATGCTAGAAAATTTGGTACTGCTGAGCCATTGCCCTTTGAAAAGATGTGAGATTTTGGAAAGTGAAATAGGGAGGCAATGAAAGTCTATGGGGGATTTTACCAATTTTGGACCCCTGTAACTCTAGTTTGCAGAGATGTAGGGACCCCATCTTTGGAATCCAAGTCTAACAATATGTCTTCTACCTGCATGAGACATTTCGTGAAATTCAGACGTTGCTAACGGCCATAGCTGAGATTTATGTACGTCACCATCACTACCATTGAAATAGCCCAAATAAACAGGTTTTTGTGACCCTAGGCTATGACCTCTTTGGCCTAGGACTGCATTGAACGCTACCCACGCATTGTGCGCATTCTGGACAACACCAATTACTGGGTTTATACCCTTCTGGATCCACGGTACAAACACAATGTTCCAAAACTGCTTGAAGAAAGAGTCCGACAGGGCAAAATGGAAGAATACCAGCAGGCCCTTGTGGAGACTTTAAAGAGGAGATTGACATCCTCCTCCTCCTCTAGCCAGTTGTTCGTCGACAGACTGACTTCCGCAAACCCAGGACGACCAGGAGGGCAGCAAACAACACAAGCCGCAGCTAGTGCCCAAAAGGGAATGGTATCGGCAGTGTCCTTGGAGTGGGAACATTTTCTGACACCCATGCAGCAGCACACAGAACAGCAAGCGTGCAGATCCACCTCCAACACCGATCGCCTGGAGAAGATGGTCAAGGACTACATGTCAGATGGCATAGCTGTGTTGAACAATCCATCTGCACCCTTCAACTATTGGGTATCGATAGCTAGACACCTGGCACAAACTGGCAATGTACGCAATAGAGGTGCTGGCTTGCCCGGCAGCCAGCGTTATGTCGGAACGCTGTTTCAGTGCTGCCGGAGGCATCGTCACAGATCGGCGTATCCGCCTCTCCACAGAAAATGCAGACCGTCTGACTCAAATTAAAATGAATCAATCCTGGATTGGAAACGACTACGCAACACTCCCGGACCCCAACCAAGTAACATGAACAATGAACATCTGTGATGGGTTAGTGTTTCCGGTCCCTGTTTATTGAACCTCTCATCTGTATTACATTTATGACTGCATGGCGACAAAACGCAAATTGCTATCCGCACGCTTCTTGTCCTCATGCAAGGCCTGGGTTGTTGTGTCTCAAAGCGTGGCCTTCTCCTCCTGCGCCACCCTCCTCCTGTTCCATCACGTGTGCTGCTGCTGGGTTAGCGTTACCGGTCCCTTTTTCTGGAACCTCTTATATGTATTACATTTATGACTGCATGCCGACAAAAAGCATGTTACCTGTGCAAAGAAAACAGACATTTCCTGCATTTAAAAGACAGTTTTCCCTTTGAAACTTTAAAATCGATTTTCTCAAAAACTATAAGCTCTTTTTGCTAAATTTTTTTTCCTCTTGTACCCACTCCCAAGGTGCATATACCCTGTACATTTGGGGTATGTAGCATATAAGGAGGCTTTACAAAGCACGAAAGTTCGGGTCCCCATTGACTTCCATTATGTTCGGAGTTCGGCTCGAACACCCGAACATCGCGGCCATGTTCGGCCCGAACCCGAACATCTAGATGTTCGCCCAACACTACACGTGACCCGTTCGGCCAATCACAGCGCTAGCCGAACGTTCGGGTAACGTTCGGCCATGCGCTCGAACAGTTTGGCCGAACACCATCAGGAACAGGGTGATGTTCTGCAGAACCCGAACAGTGGCGAACACTGTTCGCCCAACAATACCTGCAACTGATGAAATGTGAATTGTTCATAGACATTGAATGTCAGCATGTTACAGAGTGCAAAACAGCGTATCTTGCAACATCCTGCAACTTGTCAGTGTGAAAGCGCCACAAAACATAACAGGTAACTATTATTTACTACTGTATTTTAATTAACATATTCCCAGTTAAATCACTTTCATTTAGTGTTTATAGATGGCTGTCCATCTCTTGACATAGTTTACTTTGTTTACAGTCTGGTCTTCAGAGAATTTCTTTTCAATATGACAAATACTGTACACCAATGTACAGTAATATTAAATAGGAACACTTGTTGCCTTGTTACGTAAGAGGGATGTTGCCAGTTTGTTTATATTTCCATTATCCAGTTGATACAAGCATGACTCAATTAGAGTCACACGATCAGGCCCAATTAATTTTATTTGAGGACACCTACTATGAGCAGTATAAAGGATGTATACTAATGATCCCTTAAGACAGCTCAGCTAAACCTCCTGCTACTTCTCTGCTCTCTGCTCTGCCAATTTACTTTTTTGCTCAAGACCACTGGAGGCTAATGAACAGTGTTAAAGACACATTAACACAGGACCCTCTGATTCTCTATTCATTATTTTCTTTGACCAAAAATGTTTACTGTTATCTATTTGAATCAGGAGCAAAAGGAGATGGTGAGAAAGCAGTCTATGGATTGGCACAGAAGCTGTTTGTTGCTCAATTTTCTATATTTTTTTATTATTATCTTCACATATGGGACATAGTTACAAAAAAAGACACAGTATGCTAATTTTTTTCATCTCTTTTTTTTTTTAGAAAACTAATTGTCACTTTTAAAGAGAATCTGTATTGTTAAAATCACACAAAAGTAAACATACCAGTGCGTTAGGGGACATCTCCAATTACCCTCTCTCATAATTTCGCCGCTCCCGGCCGCATTAAAAGTGGTTAAAAACAGTTTTAAAAAGTTTGTTTATAAACAAACAAAATGGCCACCAAAACAGGAAGTAGGTTGATGAACAGTATGTCCACACATAGAAAATACATCCATACACAAGCAGGCTGTATACAGCCTTCCTTTAGAATCTCAAGAGATAATTTGTGTGTTTCTTTCCCCCTGCATCTCTCATGCACTGAAGTTTCAGGCTGCTCTTTTATTCCTGCAAACAACTTTGCCCTTGTGTGTAATTCCTCACTATGTGAAAGCACAGCCAGCTCAGAGGACAATTTATCCAGCTTGTAAAAGATAAGAGAGAGGAGAGAAGCTGCTCTAATCTAAATAACACACAGGGAGTGTGCATAGAGGGGCCTGGAAGGAGGAGTTCATAGCAGAACCACAACACTGAAGAACTTGGCAGCCTTCCAGACACAGGCTGACAAGTCTGACAAGAGGGAGATAAGTTAATTTATTACAGAGACTGTGATAGTACAAAGTGCTGCAGTAAGCCAGAACACATTAGAATAGCTTTTGGAACTTGTAGGATGATAAAAAACAATACACGTATATATACAGTATATATATATATGCAGTAGAGATCCACCACACTGAAAACTGAAAAGAATGTTCAGTGAATTTGGAGAGGTTGATAGCCAAGATGCATCATCCTATCCAAAGGCAATGTCGGTTTCCTGATCCATATCGCAATGAACCAGACTTGGAGCTCAGTGGCTTCCATAACTTTCTGGTGCATTTCAACGATTACCTGCAGAACACTGCTAAGGATTTGTCTTTATTAAGAACACACAGTCTACCCTTCATGTGGTGGCGCTTTTGCTGCTTCACCACAAGCTTATCCTATATAATACATGTCCCTGCATCATTCACTTGTCCCTGTGGGACAGGGAGAGGAGGAGGACAGGGCCAGGGGGATGCAGGTGTGTGAGCGATGCACGTGTGGTGGCATGTGTGGCATATGTGTCAGCACGTGCAGCTTATGCGTCAAGAGCCTAGCGCCCATTTTTCAATGGGTCTTAGGCCTAGTCTGTCAATATTCTGATAAGATTATGATTTGGGACAGCCATATACAAGGAAGTGCTGATAAGTTTCTGGCTTTGCCCAAAAAAGAGCCAGAGTTATGAAAAATAACACATGTATTAAACATATCCCCCCCTAAGATTGATGCACTTGGTGAGCATTGTTGCAGAGCCTCAAACCAGCTCTCAGCAGCTTGTCTGACATTAGAAATGCCCTCAAAATGTTTCCCATTTAGGTGTGTCTTCAAGTTTGGGAACAGATAATAATCTGAAGGGGCCAAGTCAAGTGAGTAGGGGGGATGGTGGACCAAGTGGGTCCAATTTGGCAGCCACAACATTGGCCATGTGCACATGGGCATTATTGTCTTGTAAAAAAGAGGATTGTTTTGGTAAATTTTCCATGGCGCTTTGTCTTAATTGTCTCCTTAAACTGGTCCAGGAGGTTAGTATCATACTGTCCTGTGATTCTAGAGCCCTGAGGTAAGTCCAAAAACAGAATACTACCTTTATCCTAGAAAATGGACCCCATTACTTTTCTTTGGACACCATTACTTCTTTGGCTGTGGGGTGCCATTCCTCTGACTGTTCCTTGGTTTCAGGAGCATAGATATGGAACCAGATTTCATCCTCAGTGACTAGCTTAGCCAAAAAGACATTAAAAATGGGCCAAAATGGCTTTGAATGCTTCAACTCAATCCTTACATTTGTCTTGGTTGGCAAGGAGTGCCACTGCAGAATGATTGTTTGTGGTGTGTTCCATGTGTGTGTGGGCAGAAACAACACTTTCTCCCAGAGTGCTCTGGGGCAGAAGGCTGTGTGACGCCATAGCCTAGGCTAAACATCCCTGGGAGGGTAGGCTTACATAGCAATATACAGCAATATATAGGAAGTGTTTCTGATGCTGAAACCAGGATGATTATGTAAAATCGGGTATCTTAAATAATGTATTACATTCATTCCACAATATACAATTATGATCCGTCTTTGATTAATTTTAATACAAGAAATAATGTGAATTTTATATTCACATAGGTAGAGAAAGCAGTGCTGTGATCCAAGCAACACCTGTCCTGCATATGGGTAAAAAAAGGCGTAGATCAAAAAAGGGCACCGAAAATGAGTTCATCAATAACCATATTTTATTGTTTCCTGTAATAAAAAAATCTGAAAAATATTGTTTATAGAACTGAAAACGATAATATATGTATGATTGTATAATATTGTGTATAACCTTCTTTTATCGTTTCTTCATGTAATTAATTTGAAAATAACATTTATAACATTGAAAACGATAATATATGTATAATCGTTATAATTGCATAATATTGTGTATAACCTTCATTTATCGTTTCTTTATGTAATACAATCTGAAAATATTGTTTATAACAATGAAAAAATATATATAAGTACGTTCATAATAACTGTAGTAAAACATTAGTAAATATTACTAACATTTTACTACAACTAAAACTAACCCTACTCTTCCACAGAACCCTCCCTCTATCTATTTCTAACCCTTAGACCCCCCTGGGGGTGCCTAACCCTAAGACCCCCCTGGTGATGCCTAACCCTAAGACCCTCCTGATAGTGCCTAATAGTGATGGTCAAGTAGATGCAAATAACGTCGAGTTGATGCAAATGTATGCACATTTTTATGCAAATGTATGCAGCTTGAAAATGAACCAATCAAATCCTGCTGAGGTAAAATTTGATTGGTTCCTTTTCAAGATGCATAAATGTGTGTACAAATTTGCATAAATTTGCATCAACTCAAAGTTATTTGCATCTGCTTGACCATCACTAGTGCCTAACCCTGAAACTCCCATGTCGTTTATGAATTTTTTTTAAAAAATTATATATTTTGATATAAACTCTCCTTGATGTGGATAATAACTTTTTACAAATAGTGCATGTAAAAATCAATATATTATGATTTACTATGTGAATAAAAATGTTTTACAAACAGTAAGTGTTAAAATGTTAAATACTGGTTTAGTTAAATACGATAGATATGTTTAGTATATTTGTAAACTTTATTTGTCATCAGCGCATTTTGTAAACTTAAATCATCACAAGCTCAGTTTTAAAACATTAATAATCTCCGGGGGCCCTTTTTTCCTGTTTGGCGACCGTCAAATGATATTTAATATGGGAGTGAATGGCAGCGCCCTTTTTATCCACTTGCCTCATGTGCCCAAATTTCCTGCTTTCAAACAAAAGACTCCCGCCTCTTGCAAATACACAGACTAGGCTTATGCACTTCTCAGCACATATACACAGGTGCTGAGAAGTGCATGCAGTAGAGATATCAATTCCACATAAAAACCTGTGTGTTAGCAGGTACGTCTCGCAGAGACTTCTCTCATGGTACCCACCCTACCCTCTCTTGAGTGTTAGGGCCCTTTTCTACTAGCCGCAATCCGCTTGAACAAGCAGATCGCCAACGATTTGCTGATTGCTAGTGCACCATGTAAATGTAAATCGCGGTGCTCTTTTTCCATTAGCATGTCTCAGTTTTTTACAAAGCGCTATGTTAGAGCTGCACAATTATTGGCGCAATTGCGTTTCACTCCTGAAGGTTCACGTCGCAATTGCGTCAAGTGAAAAAAGAAGCTTTTGAGCGCAAAAGAATTTCTGATTGTGGCTGCAAGTGGAAAATGAGCTTTACCCCATTTTGCTTAAAGGGGAGCAAATATGCTATGTGACTTAGGAGCAGCCTGCAAGAAAAAAGACAATTGTATACTTACATAGGTAGAGAAAGCGCAAGTGCTCCGAACCAAGCAACAGTGTCTGTTGTTCACCCAAGTACAGGACAGGTGTCGCTTGGCTCAGTTCAGACTAGCACTTGCACTTTCTCTACCTATGTGAGTAAGAAATAAAGTGAAGAAAGCAAAACCAAAGACATTTTCTGAATCAGCTACAGTGGATGGTGGCCACAACCTAAGAACTTGAATTGGTGGCCATTCAGCACTGCATTGTCACATTTGCTGGCAAATTTTCAAGCACATTTATGTGCAATATCGGTAAAATATTATCACCTTTAAAGTGTATCCAAGTGACATAATGATCCGTCTTTAAGATAAACATGTTTCTGTACAGTGCAAAAACACACTACGGTAAAACCCAGGCTGTCTATATTTTTTATTTTGCTGCCTGAAAGAGTTAGTTTTTAGGCATGCAAGAGACAGCTTCTGTCTTGTTGGTACCTTGTCGGTAATGTAGTAAACCTCAGGGCTTATTCACAGTGTTGCGTTGTAATGCAATGTTTAAGTCACAACGCAGCATTACAACGCAACGCAAAAAAAAGGTGGTAACGCTCATTCACGCTGTGTTACAGTTGCATACAGTAGGTACAGTAAAGCATATAGGCAATGAAAAGTATGCTTTCCTGTACCTGGTAACGTGTGTGTTTAGAGGTAATGCACTGCAAGCACATTACAATGCGACGCTAAAATTGCACTGTGAACGTCCCGTAGGATTAGCATTGCGGTAAGCTGCGTTATAAGACTTTAAAACGCAGTTTTGCAATGTCTCACTGTCTCACTGTGAATGTAGCCTCACCGATACGCAAATTACAGCCATAAAAGTTTTCCTGGCAGCATACAACTTCCATTGCTACAATTAGACATCCATGGCTACAATTACTAGGTTATGCCTCATGATGTTGATCCAGGGATTTTATCTGATTGCCATCTGGAGTCAGGAAGGAATTTTTCCCTTTTGGGGCTGATTGGACCATGCCTTGTGGGGTTTTTTTCGCCTTCCTCTGGATCAACAGGGGTATGTGGGGGACGGGCTG
Organism: Hyperolius riggenbachi; assembly: GCF_040937935.1. Taxonomy (NCBI): domain Eukaryota; kingdom Metazoa; phylum Chordata; class Amphibia; order Anura; family Hyperoliidae; genus Hyperolius; species Hyperolius riggenbachi. The sequence goes on along the minus strand of NC_090646.1, from coordinate 404,620,645 downwards.
GAGTTGTACTTTGTACTGGTTGAACTCGATGGACGTATGTCTTTTTTCAACCTATGTAACTATGTAACTATGTAACTTCTGAGGGCAGGAAAGAGTTAGAAAAAGGTCAATAGTTCATGTATTTTAAAGTACCCCTGACCTGGTTCCCTATCCCCCCTCCTACTTTAATATTGTTTAATTACTGGTGCTGTGACTAACACACAGCATCATCCTCCCCCCTCCTGTGCCCTCTGTAGTCCCCGTTCTGCTCAGTCATAATCTTTGACTGAGGCAGAAGCAGAACTTCGATTATGTGCGGGGAGAAAGTGACAGTTCTTTCTTCCCTCTGCTCATCTATAATTCACCCCCTCCACCTGCCGATATAGTTCCCCTTATGATTTACTGCACACAGTGCACAGGGGAGGTGCACTGTGTGCGATTGTGTGGTATTTGAGATCGGATATCCTTCCGACCTCAAATACCACACAATCGCACACAGTGCATCTCCCCTGCGTTGTGTGCAGTAAATCATAAGGGGAACTATAGCGGCTGGTGGAGGGGGATGAATTATAGATGAGCAGAGGGGAGAAAGGAACTGCCACTTCCTCCCAGAGTCCCAGCACATATTTTATGTCTGAACGGGGCTGCAGGGGGCGCTGGAAGGGGGGAAGATGGTGCTGTGTGCTAGTCACACAGCACCAGTAATAAAACATTTTAAAAGTATTGAGGACCAAGTACCAGGTCAGGGGTACTTTAAATCAGGCACACTTAATAGACTGTAAACAATGGAGGGCGCTGCCAGAATTGTAACAATATTTATTATATTACTTACAACACTTATATTGTACATAAAGAATCTTCCTCCTGCTGCGACCCTAACAGGTGGGGTTAACCCCCTACCCCCACCACAGAAGTATGTAATCAATTAATTAAAAGGGTGTGCTCGGATATAAAAGCCGCAATCAGTTATTTCCTCAATAGAAGGCTTTATTGTCACAATAAAATTATTAGGAAATACATATAAATCATCCCGCACTCTACACACACATATCCATCCACAATCACTCTAGAGCGTGCTGGTTCCCCTAAAAAAGGGAAAAAAGCACATTGTGTGTTGAAGCACATTGGAGAAGATACATTCCTTTTCAGGTTTTTTAAGGAAATTTGCGCAAATATAGTGTTTTTATAGGGCCCTTTGTTTGCCTTTTTTTCCTTTTTTAGGGGAACCAGCACGCTCTAGAGTGATTGTGGATGGATATGTGTGTGTAGAGTGCGGGATGATTTATATGCATTTCCTAATAATTTTATTGTGACAATAAAGCCTTCTATTGAGGAAATAACTGATTGCGGCTTTTATATCCGAGCGCACACTTAATAGACTGCAATTGAGCAGAGACAATAAAACATTCAATCTACTTTGTAAATGTTTAAATATAAAATAAAACCAAGCAATATCTAAAAAAAGTAATTTTTAGGAGTAGGAGGATAAATACAATTGTTTATCTCATCAGATTATTTTCACCTTTGGCTTCATTTTAATGGTAAGAATTTAAACATTGTTACTGCATTGATTTTGCTGCTTTCTCTATTTGACTTTAGTGCTGCTTTAAAAGGCACATTTAATTGATTTTTCACTGAGCTAAGTTGATATTAGCATCCTAATAAGGAATGTAAAGTCTGTCCTAAGTGCTTTTGCTTCACTGATCAGTCAGTATTAAACAATCCTCAAAGAAGAATCTCAGTCAAATACGACTGTATTTGAAGTCAAATGCTTAAGGTCCATCTAAATGCAAAATATAAAAACTAAAAGCAGGGCTAATGCAGTGCGCAAATAACTTCCTTAGCTTTGTGACCTCTCCATAGTGCAGCAGTTTGTGGCCTGCTCTCTTTCCTCCAAGCCTGACTGAAGCCTCTGAGCTCAGACCACTCTTCTGTAGTGGTATTGGGAGGTTGAGCTCTCCATAGGGCCATTGTTTTTATGGGGCAAACTGGGCAATAACCGGATTATTGCAGGGAGTGGTACATTTGTGCACTTCTACCATTCTGTTTCAGTTACTAGTACAAGCATGAGAATTTACTAGCTGCACAAGGACTGCTGATCCACATTAGCACGGTGCAGGTGCAGTATTTTTGTTGTTAGGCTGTGTGCTAAGCTGAGTACCAACTTCGGTTGATGGAGCTTGACCTGGGTGTAGTGGCCATTGCCACCCTCACCACCCATATTGGGAAGTCACTGCCTGCCTAATACATTAAAATGGATCATCAAAAAGACAGTGCTGGCTGAAAATAAAGTCAGTGTGCTAGATGCTGCTTTACTTAGTTCAGGTATCTACTATCACTACATGGTTGGTTACACTAATACTGTATTAGTGTTAACTTAGGGCAGAGGTAAAAGTTAATGTTAGGCTTTAGATGTTTTAAAGTAATACTTAAATGAGTTGTCAGGCAAACATTAAGAAAATAAGCGCTACTTACCAGGGGCTTCCTCCAGCTCCCAGCACGTCCCTCGCCGTAGCTTTACCTTCAGCCGTTCGCCGCAGGTCCGTCCCGGTCCCCGGCGATGATGTCAGAGTGACCTGGAGATCACTTTGTACTGCGCCTGCGTGATCGGCGCTGTCAATCACCGCCACGTGGGCCGGAGCGGACTGCGCTGATTGCGCAGGTGCAGTACAGAGCAACCTGGAGGTCGCTCTGATGTCATCGCCAGGGACAGGGTCGGAGCTCCGGCGAACGGTTGTGGGGAGAGCTGCGGCGAGGGACGTGCTGGGAGCTTGGGGCTGGAGGAAGCCCCCGGTAAGTAGCGCTTATTTTCTTAATGTTTGCCTGATAACTCTTTAAGTGAAAATAGACTGATGAGATAAATAATTGTATCTACAACTCCTACTTTTAAAAATTACTTTTAGATACCCCACATCTTTACTGTATGTTATGTTTAAAAACTTAAAAAAGTCGATTTATTGTTTTGTCTTAGCTCAATGAAACAGTCTGTCCCTTATAGAGATGGCCCAAACCTCCGATTTTCGGTTCGCGAACCGGGTTAGCGAACTTCCGCAAAAGTTTGGTTCGTGCAAACTCTCGCGATCCTCAATAGACTTCAATGGGGAGGCAAACTTGGAAAACTAGAAAAAATTATGCTGCCCACAAAAGTGATGGAAAAAATGTTTCAAGGGGTCTAACACCTGTAGGGGGACATGGCTGAGTGGAATAATGCCAAAAGTCCTGGGGAAAAATCTGGATTTGATGCAAACCAGCGTTTTAAGGGCAGAAATCACATTGAATGCTAAATTGCAGGCCTAAAGTGCTTTCACACATCTTGCATGTGTGTACATCAATTAGGTTGTGTAATCCCTCCCTCCTGCTCCTTTCTTGTCTTCCAGGGATTTGTAGGATGTCAAAGCAGTTGACCTGGGTTCAATTCCTGGCCAATGTATGTGAGGTTGCTTTTGACATCCTACAAATCCCTAAGCAAGCTCATTTTTCTCTTGGGTATATCACAATGGTACATGCTAGGCTGGCTTCAGCATGTAGTGTTGGTGGTATAGTGGTGAGCATAGCTGCCTTCAAAGTAATTGACCTGAGTTCGATTCCTGGTCAATGTATGTAAGCTGGCTTTTGACATCCTACAAATCCCTGGAAGACAAGACAAAAAAGGAAGAGGAGGAGGAAGGGAAAAAAAATCACAAAAACAAGATTAGCTCTCAAAAGAGCTGTTGTGGGATGCTATTTTAGGAATAACAATCAGCCAGGAGCAAGCTAACAAGCTTACAAGAGCTTAACTAATCTTTCCCTATGAGAGTCTGCCAGCAGCTTTCCCTTCACTTATTACTGCAGGGACACAAATGACTATAATGGCCTGCGCTGCTTGCCTTATATAAGGGGTGGGGTGGCTCCAAGAGATAGTGTAGCCTGATTGGCTACAACGGGCCTGCTGACTGGGATGTAGAGGGTCAAAGTTGACCCTAATGGTGTACTTCCGGGAAAGTTCGCGTTCACTTGCGTTTGCGAACCACCCAAAGTTCGCCTGGAACCATTCGCCGGCGAACCGTTCGGGCCATCTCTAGTCCCTTATCGCTGAGTGCTAAAATATGGAACTATTGACCTTTTTATCTATCCCCTGCTCTCAAAAGCCCAGTTGTTTACCAGGAAAGTATTTTATGACTGTAATTCCTTATCAGTGAGGGATGCTACAGTCCGACAGGGTCCCAACCGGAGAAAAATTGTCAGTTCCATAGTTGAATACTAACACTTTCAGGCAGAGAAAAAAGAAAAGCAATGCAGTATATGTATTGTTGAAATGCAGGGTTATATTCCGCTTTAACTGATCTGATCTTAACATACCCTAGTCTCAAATGTGTGTGACTTGTCCAAAAATTGTGTCTAGTTCTTGTTTCTCTAAATTATATGCTAGAATATAATACCAATGCGTTACTAGTGCAAACCATGGTCACTGAAACAATATCCCAGCAATTATTCAAATGATAAAAAAAGAAAATATTTCCTAACATATTAACATCAAATATTTTATTTGGTATCAAGGAGAACACTACACAATAACCAAGCTTCTCAAGAAAGTGTTATTGTACATGTACAGATGATAAAGATCTTTAGCAAGAAGTACTTTCATTTAGTTTACATTTACAGTGGATTTTATTGGACTTTTGTTTGATATATAAACTGACAGGTATGTGCTCTGCCCAAGAAACATCAACAAGGATAAAGTCGGTGCTAGTTACTGCTCAAATATATCTAGCTCTCTCCAGAAAACATTAATACCCTGGTTCCAACTCCTTTTCTTAAGCTTCTTAAAAGAGTTTTTCAATCACATTTGAGCTTCTACAAGACTCCAAATCAACCTAAATAAAGAAAAATATATAATCAAGGCACATTGTCGATTTATAAGCCTAAAAGGATTAGCTTTATTCAGCTGTTCTAATTGTTTGCTGTAACTAAATACGATGGCAGATTTCCAGCCTTTTATGTTATAAGTCAAGCATGAATTATCAGGTAACTCCACTTTCATTAAATCATTTCTATAACATAAATCAGCACTATACATATTTAGTTATTTTAACTTTATTTAAAATACAATTAATTTAAAGAGGGCGTTCAGTCAAACTTTCACATTCTATGGATCTTTTTTTTAATAGAAAGTTATAATTACCTGATTGGTCTTATTCTTCTAAATTACTGCTAAATAACCTGTGTCCACCGACATAGCCCTATCCCCTTGCAGGAAACTGCCATGGAACTTTCTCTATCCGAGATAAGGTACCATGTAAGTGACACTGCTCTTTTATGAGAGGGAGTGGAGCTATATGCCAAAAGGAGGAGTACACAGAGCTCCCAAGTGATTCAGCATCAAAAGACCAGGCAGGTAATTAAACTTTTTACTTGAAGAGGATCGATAGAATGTGAAATTTCAACTGAACTGTGTTTTTATAGATGTTGCTGAAAAAAAACAGAATAAGCTTCCTATCTAACCATTGCAGAAGTATACAGACTGGTATTGGGTACATCCCAAAAATTTCTGATTGTGATTCAAGGGTCATCCAGAACTGAAATAAGAAAGATAAAATTCAGGAATCCCAGTGTCTGCTGGTTTATTGCAATAGCCCATTTCTTACACAGGGAAAATGATTTCACATATGTTGTTCGAGTGCTGATAATTCTGTTGTAATAAGCTTACCTTCCAGTGGCAGGTCCCGCGGCATCTCTGGCGTGGTCCGGGTGAGTGGCGGGGCTTCTGCGCTGGAATCCTCTGGCAACGTCCGGCAGTGTCTTCAGTGCAACCTTTAGGTTGCGAGCAAGCTCAGATAAGCCTTATAGGCTTAGGAGCAGGGTTTAGGGATGTCAGCAGGTGATGTCACTAGGTGACATCACCAGGTGGGAGTGGTTGCTGATAGGGAATTCATGTATTTAAGGCTAGAGCATTCATTGCTCGGTGGCCTTGATACTAATCAGTTCGCTGGTTCTAGGTCTAGCTAGCTACTTTGAGCTACATTGATATATTGTGTAGACGCACAATATATATGTACTCCAGTTAGTCAGTCTTTATTATTTTTGTATATATTCTTGTAATATTATTATTGTAACATCTTATTGTATATTATCTGTGTACCGACTTCTTGCTTGCCTCTTTGACCTCGCTCCTGTCTAGTCCCTCTGTACCGCTGCCATCTGATATACGTTACCGACTCGGCCTGTCTCTGACTTTGTTACTGACTGATCCTTTCAATACGACTGACATCTGATTTACAGAGAACTCTCTGAACATCTTAAAGAAATCCTGTAATAAAAAATACCCCTCTGGGGGATACTTACCTTGGGAGGGGGAAGCCTCTGGATCCTAACGAGGCTTCCCCGTCCTCCTCTGTTGCTCCGTTAGCCTGCCCGGGTCCCCCGAAGTGCAGAGATGTAAATATTTACCTCTCTGGGATCCAGAGCAGGCGTACTAGCGGCTTTTCGTTCGGGTAAGGAGGAAATAGCCAAACCCAATCAATCCACACTACTACACAGGCGCAAATCCTTTTGAGCCTGCGCAGTAGAGCGTATACAATTGGGTTGGGCTGTTTCCGCCTTACCCGAAGGAAGAGCCGCTACTGCATCTGTGCTGGGTCCCGGGGAGGTAAATAAATTAAGCCTTGTCAGGCTTGTCATGGGAGGATTAGGGGAGGCTGCGGGGGAGCCAGCGCTGGATTGCCTGCAGCTACAGGGATGGGGGAAGCCTCATTGGGACCCTGAGGTTTTCCCCTCCCGAGGTAAGTACCTGCCAGGGGACTTCTTTTTATACAGAGTCTCTTTAAAAAGTAATTGTTGCTCTATACAAAGACGGCCTGGCCTATAAAAAGATCGCCAACACTATATATATATATATATATATATATATATATATATATATATATATATATATATATATATGTATATATATATGTAACACTATATACAAATAGTGTATAATTAATTTATAAAGTGCCAACATATTCTGTGGTGCTGTACAAAGTAAGAAACAAACATGGGGTACATAATACAGACAATGGTGTACACTAATAACAGTGATAAAAGTAACATGATAAAAAAATGTATACTGAATTCCAAGACACAAAAGGGGGGGAGAGCCCTGCCTTTGTGAGCTTACATACTAAGCAATGCTTTTTTTTTTTTTTTAACTTGCACCATACTTGCTCAGCAAGAGCAAATTGATATTTTTAAAACACACATCATGCAACTTTTGCCAGTATTTTTCTCAGAATTCCAAAGCCATGTGATGTTTTTGTAAATAGCCATTAGATCACTCATTCTAGTATATGAACTAAATTGATTTCTTCAGTCTGCTCATAGGAAAAATAACAAATAGCTACCCTAACTTTTGGTGTAATGGTGAAAAAGCTTTCACACATTAAGATAGCATTGAAATGTTGTCTAAATTCATATTCTGCAAAGTGATGTATAGTTACAGTAACATATTTATTAGTCTTTTTTTTTTTTAGGAAAGTACCTATCTATCATGTCATGGTCATTCTGCTTTTCCTATAAGAGTAAATTGCAGCCGCCATAGCTGCTGATGTAATGCTTGTTCTGAATAATTAATATTGAACAAAGTACAAACAGCTTAGTGAAAAGTAATTTATCTTCAAATAGATGTTTCATATGCCGTATTTTGAGATATGTATATATGATGCTTTTACAAATGTGGAACAGTATTTTTAAACAGAAACAGAAAATTCAAAATGCATTTTTTGTCTAATATGCATAACATCTGCTTGTAGAGATATGTGTTGCAATGGTCTTTGATGAACTTTTATCAATTCACTTCCAGTTTTAAACCAACTGAGTTAGTATAGCAAATATAAAAATAAACATGTTGCTCTCAGTTTTTGCTTTCACAAAAAGCATCTAATAAACAATCTGTACCGTGCAAGTTGGTTATTATTTCACTTAAGCTTAGTACACACTTTGAATAATGGTCATCCCAAAGGATCATTTTTTTTCTGTACAAATGGTTTGCTTGGCTATATGCTCTGTATATTATCTGTATGGAGAGGTGAGGGATGAGGACAAGAGGGAACTAGCCCCGGCAGTAAAATATCTACAACAGGCTATGACTTTCCACCACCTCTTGTCAACACTGTCTAATCTTTATGCAGAATCTTGATGATACCAGGAGTCCTGGCAAAACATATTGACCAGTTCTGCCTTCCCCCATGTCTCACTCTGTTTGTCTTTTCCACACTGATTTTGCGTTCTCAATAAGGATTCACTGGACATCCACATGTCAGCAAACCTGGATGTCCTCTCTAGCCCATGGAGTTCATAAAGTGCAGCAACTATCTTGACATCATGCAAGTGTAAACTACCTTTGCAGCTAATATCTGTTAATTAATAATACAATTGCTGAATGCCTGGCTCCTTATGCATTTTGAATTAAAGTGTAAACGACCTATTGCCATTTTGTAAACTTGCATAATATATCATATACCACCTTTGCTCCCAGGTGTGCATTCAATACAGGCAGAGTGTGACCATCAGTATTCCGGGTAAGCTCCCGGTGAAATTAACTAAATGGCAGTGACATCACTGTCATGATTGATCACCAGTGATTTGCGATTAGCGGTGATCGACAAACATGGGGCATGCAGCATTTTATCACGATTCTAGAGTGATTGCGATTACAATGCTAAAAAGCACTTATGTATTAGGTGTTTTCCACCATGCCCAATGACTATCAAGTCATCAGAGTGTATTGAACACTCATACACTTTTAAAGGTGCCTAGATGGGGGCATCCACCATTTGAAAATGATAATTGTTTGCAACAACAGGTTACAGTGACTATGTACCCATCAGTAATACAAAGATGTTTATAAAAAATGACATTTTATTACAAAGAATGCACACCCATTTATGTTTATACCTTAATACCTGCACATTGAGTAAGGGGATAAATAAATGTTAGGGTGGATTAACACTATTTGTGTTTTCAACAATTTTGTTTTAGGTATTTTCTCTACACAGTGATTATGTGCACGAGAATTGAAATAAATGATTTGGCTGCCTGCACTTGAGACGTGTGATAGCTGGTAATGCAGAGGGAAATATGGGTAAACATGCACAATTTATTTTACATTTTGCTGGAGCTGATTGCAGCTCTTGATCTGCAGCGAACTACAGTATATGAGTCCATAATTCTCTGCCCATGACATCACTGCTTCAGCAGGTAAGATCATGGAAGCAGAGACATATTACGTCAAAGGATCACAATTTGCAACCTTTTCCTAGTGTATGTTATTCTTCTGTAATGTATTATATGAATTTGTACCAGAATTGGTGATGTCTCAAACCACACATCAACTGTGTATGTATTTGTATTACTGGATGTCCTGAGTGGACAGAGCTTTGAAGTCTAATGTATCTATACTCCTTACTATATGTGTTGTACTATGTACAATGCTACGGAAGATGTTGGTGCTATATTAATAAAAATAATAATAAAGCCTTCTGGTTAGTAACTCAGGCCCTCTTGGTATTTGTTGCCTATTTTGTTCTCTTGCGGTTCACTAGAACGTGAGACAATATAGAAAGAGTAAAAAAAAATTCATATAATAATAATAATTCCTTTTTTTTGTATAGCGCCTTTCTCCTGTCGTGCTCAAAGCGCTTGCGAGGCAGCCACAAGAGCGCACTCAGTAGGCAGTAGCAGTGTTAGGGAGTCTTGCCCAATGAACTCCTTACTGAATAGATTCTGGCTTACTGAGTAGGAAGAGTCTTGTCCAGTGTGAGGACATACTGTATGTATTTGGAACTGCCTTTTCTTGAGTACTGCTATAATTATAAGAATAAGCCTATTTTTTAAATTGTTCTTAATCATTTTGTGAGAAAACGATTTAGTAAACTTAATGCATTTTGGTAAAAACGTGCCATATTGTCCAAAATGCAGAGAAGCTGGATGTTGTATAACACTAGCTTAATTTTGATAGTTGTAGATAAAATGTATGAAGACTGGTAACCATGTCACCTTTGACAGATGGACTCCTAAGACTAGGAACAAAGGTACTGAATGTCAGAAATGTGTGCAGTAAAGTTATTATATAATACAAAAAACCGAGGGCTGAGGGAACTGGGTGAATGTGGGAGACAGCCACAAAGAATTACAGTGGTGTGGTCTCTGTATTTTTTTTGGTCCATGGGGCCCACTTTTCCCACTAACCAAAACAATATGCTAAGTGGTTCCTAGATGCCATTGGAACTTCTAGTTCTAGCATGGTGTATACTCCTTCCATCCTAGGACAAATAAAGGTCCAAAGGGGCTAGCACACAACCAACCTGCAGGGGTGCTAATTCTTTGGCAAATGCAGCAGTCTTTGGCTGGTGGAAACTGTCAGCTACAAGAGGTTAATTGGGCACTGAATTCTGACCCTGTAATGGAAGACAAAATAGAATTAGTATTAGTAGAATGAGAATTAATTAGTGCTATCATTTAGGGCTATTTAGAGTTTAGCAAAGTTACTTTTAAAGGACCACCCGGTGAAAAAAGTAAGCAGTTAAAATCTTACACAACCAACAGGTTTTGGACTAGTCCGCCACCTCATGGGGGATTCTCAGGGTTTTTAAAAGCATTTCCTGAACAGCAGTTGCTTAGTCTAACTGCCATTAGGGAAACTGACTGGTATCTTACTAATTTTGGCAGTTAGACTTAACAACTGTCATTCAGCAAATGCATTTAAAACAAAGAAAACCCTGAGAATCCCACATGAGGAGATGAACTAGTCCAAAGCCTGTCGGTTCTGTCAGATTTTAACTGCTTACTTTTTTCGCTGGAGTGGTCCTTTACAATATGTGGAAGAGAGAGGAAAGCTACTGTTGTAAACTACACAAGAACACAATAATTGTCATCCAAAACAACTGTTAATTGATCATTTGACTCAGTAGGTGCAAGTGCTGTACCGACATGCCACTCAACTACAGCCCATTCTGTTCCATGGAACGGTAAGCAATCTATGAGGCATCTGCAATACTGCTGGATTTATACCTAATTCGTTCATAAATGTCCATCTTTGACTGTAAAAATTGAGAATGTGTATGGAGACACAGAGTTTAAAGATTAAAGCCAAGCATCAGGAAAGAGTTACCTGAAACCCATTCGCAGCTTCAAAGGAATTATCTAGTTTGAGATAAGTGCACTACTTTTGACCTCAGTCCCTGGAACTCATTGGCGTCAATTCACCAGAGGTTACCAACCTATTTATCTCTTGGGAGGTAATTTACCTCCTGTGATATCTCCAAATAGCAATTCTCCAGAAGTATAGGGGAAAATATCGCCAGAGAGAAATGCAAGAGATAAATGTGAGATAAGTATGAGATAAATAAGTGATAGTTAGTAGTTAGTTTTTCTCCAAATCACAATTCACCAGGGAAGAAAGGGGGTGTGGCCATTCGCTATTTTTTCATCTCTTTATCCCCTGAATGAACCTGGAGATATCGTGGTTTTCACACAGCAGCTGCTGCTGTGAAAGATGGAGCCTTTTGAGCTTACTCTGTTAGGCCTGGTGCACGCCAAAAACCGCTAGCAGATCCGCAAAATGCTAGCAGATTTTGAAACGCTTTTTCTTATTTTTCTGTAGCGTTTCAGCTAGCATTTTGCGGTTTTGTGAAGCATTTTTGGTGTAGTAGATTTCATGTATTGTTACAGTAAAGCTGTTACTGAACAGCTACTGTAACAAAAACCGCCTGGCAAACCGCTCTGAAGTGCCGTTTTTCAGAGCGGTTTGCGTTTTTCCTATACTTAACATTGAGGCAGAAACGCCTCCGCAATCCAAAATCTGCAGCAGCCAGGGAGTATGCGTTTCTGCAAAACGCCTCCCGCTCTGGTGTGCACCAGCCCATTGAAATACATTACCCAAGCGTACCTGCAGCCGCAAGCGGATCGCAAAACGCAGCCGAACCGCTCTGGTGTGCACTAGGCCTCAGAGCTTGCTTCTATTATGAGGAGACGAAGGCGCAGGAGGAGGGTCTGTTTAATCGCCCCTCGTATTTTTCGTGAGAGAACAGTTCTTGATAATTTTACTGAGACAGAGGTGGTGAAGAAGTTCAGACTCACTCGTGATATGATTTATGATATGATCCGGCAGTAAAAGGCGGGAATACTCTGGTCATGTAGTGGTAAAACTCCGCCTCCTACCCACAATGCTTCACTTTCAAGCTTACAGAGAGGGAAAGTATCCCATGCAAATCATTAATACCGATTACCTAACTCTCTGCTTTCTCACACTTTCCTCATGCATATCTCTCCATTATCCCCTGCTATCGAACACTTTTCTCTCTGTCCTCTCACACTGGTGAATTGACTCCAGAGTGTTAAAATACCTCATGAGATAAACTACCTACCTTTTTTCTCTTAGTAAATCCTCTCTGGTGAATTGACGCCATTGTGTAAATTCTTGGAATGCTTTGAAGTCTCTCTGAAGAGAATGTGGAAACTGAAAGCAGAAGTCCTCTGATATTGTCTCACACTGCCCCTTAGTGACAGGTGGCCACTGGCCATAAATACACATCACAGCAATACTAATTATTTGCAAGGACACAGAACACAGGCCTACCTAACTCTCTCCCTGTCAGCAATACACTGTCCCTCATATGCCTAGCACAGAAGCCATGCAAAGACTGCAAAATGGCGCCTGTGCTGGCTTTCAGTGTGCGTGTGTGTGTGTGTGTGGGGGGGGGGGGCGTCCAGGTGGGAGGGATAGCTGATTGGCTGCCATGTGACTGCTGACTCTGGGGTGAGGGGGTAAAAAGTTTTGCTCCATTATAATGTATAGGGGTTGAATCGAACATCGCATGTATTTGGCTGAAGGGGCGAACGCAAACACCCCTTGTTCGCCGCAAACTATTCACTGGCAGAACAGTTCAGCCCATCTCTAGTAAGGATGAGATTATGAGCTCCTGTGAGGACAGTCAGTTACATGTCTATGTACTTTGTAAAGTGCTGCAGAAATTGTCAGTGCTATGAGGAGGGGTGGTATGGCACACACTGACAGTCCTGGAGAGAATGATGCTGGCACCAAGGCAATGGACACCGGTGCCAATGACATTTGGAGCACAATGTTGGGCTCTCCATACACTGACATTTAGAGCACCGTACAAGGGGATTCAGGGCCAAAGCTCCAAATCTCAGGATGTGCCTGTGCAGCACCACCTTCACAAAACTTCCACACACAGCCCTATCATGCCTTTTAATAATAATGTTCAAAACAGTTGGTAAGAGGTGTCTGTAAGATAGATTATTTGTGTAACATAGACATGATTAAAGAGTACTATACTCAAAAGATTCTGGATGTATGCCTATCCAAAGAGATCATTTTCACATTCAAACAATCATCTTGAAGTGCTAATCTCTGTCTCATGTGGAGTGCAAATACCTTTTGTTGCGAGAAGACATAATTGAACCCTGTAACAAAGGCAGATGTGTTCTGCTATACTTATAACACACAGCAACAGTTTTCTTTTTTTTGTAACCGATTACATGATTACCTTTTTGACAGGTCCACTTTAAATACAGGACTGTCATGGTGCATTTATTGTCACTGTGCTATTCTAAAGAATGTTCTCTCTGGGCTTGCAAAAATCCAATTAAAGAATTATTAAAAGTTTTTTTAAAAAAAAAGTTTGAATGGTGTTTGACATTGTTCTGTTCTTTCTAATATTACACTTTCTTAACATTACCGTGAAAGTGAAACTGTCAAGCTACTTTTCAGCAGAAACATAAAATTACTGTTTAAAAAGATCACAATATTTGTAGTAACACATTATCACTTCAACTGACTGCAGGGCTTATTAATATGTATTAATTTTCCCTTTGAGTTGCTCTGTAAGGCACCTTTTAAATGTAAATGCAATTTGCTTTTATGATAAGTTTAAACATTTCCTGATGACATGCACAGGTCTCTTGGGACAGTTTATGGTCATGTTTGACACAACATCAGAATATGTCACCATTTTTCGGAGATTCTAACAATTTTTCCTGACACTAAATGGCAGAGAATAATGTGCACTTCCAAATATAGCACATTGTAACTTCCATATATAAAGCTTGTAATGTGAAAAGTAAAACCGAATATATGTGGTTTAGTTTGCATATAAAAATACTTTAGGCACGGGGAAAGGGGGTGGGGGAAGGGGGTGCTGAGAGAAATCAGAATCAGAATCAGAATCATTTTATTTCGCCAAGCATGACTGGGTCATGCCCGGAATTGGGTTTGGCACAATGGAGCAGTACATAGAAGGAAACATTAGATATACATATAGCTCAGTATTCATCTTTCAAAAATACACTGCAGAAGTCTACCGCTCTTATGCAGGTAGTAGGGTGCTCCTATGCAGGTGGTAGGGCGCTGATAGAGGGTGGTAGAATGTTAAGGGAGTTCAGGAGGATAACGGCCATCGGGAAGAAAGAGTTCTTGTGTCTGGTGGTCTTGGTGGGGATAGCCCGGAGTCTCCGACCCAGTGGAAGTGGGGTGAAAAAACAGTGGCCTGGGTGAGAGGGGTCACTTGCAATCCTCAGTGCCCTGGCTCACAGTCTTTTGTACACCCTAATAGCATACATATTTTAAAAGCTCAGTCCCTAATGTAACAATTTATGTATTGTCTTTCTTTTTTTTTACATTTGTGTTATATGGGGGCAGGAAGGGATCATAATAAATGAATGGGCTTATTATAGGGATAGGAAACGTATATATTTTTTTAATTCTAATATTCTTTTTGCCCACACAGGTCCCCACAGATTTTCCTGTCTGGTTAGAATGCAGCTCAAGCTGTGTTCCAGCCAACAGGAAATGGCAGATACTGTCATTTACAATGGAATGATTATTGTTGCTCGTTACAACAGCAATCATTTCAATTTTATACACTCAGATTGGGTTTAAGAACATATGTTCCTATTCCCCAATCTGTGAACAACTGTGGGGGGCTGCATGCACATGCACAATGGGAGTAAAGAGACAGGGACAAGGATTTCCGCCCCTGGGAGTTCAGGTGAGATTTTCAGGGACATAGATACTCGTCCGTGGGAGAGAAAGTTTAATCTATTTCTTCTGATACCCTAACCTCAGTCTCCCATCTTGCTCCTGTGCAGTGACATTATACATAGTTTACTGTATTTCCAGAAAATAAAGTGGTTTCAAGATATGCATCATAGAAACTTTGTTTTGAGAATGTCAGGAAGGATTTAGAGCTGCCATGTGATCACCATTTGTAAATGCTGTTTTTCTAAATGATATTTTTTAATTTATTAATTTAAATAATACCATAAAATTCCACAAGTACAGAGGAGAGGCTGGAATGCTTTTCTTTTAGCACAATTATGAGGTCATAATAGAAATGTATTGTTTAGCCAAAGATATCTTCATTTGAAAAAATATTTAAAATATGTTACATTCCTGTGATGGCAAAGTACATTTCACTTAAAGCTTAGAAAAAAAATAAGCAACAGAAAAATTAATAGCAAGCAGTATGTGCAACAACAGTTATCTATTCTAAACATTAAGTGCAATGAAAACATACAGCACTTAAAGGGACTCCGAGAACCTCTCATGGGCATGCCTTTAAGCCAGACGACCTCCAACAAAGTCGTGCTTTGACCCCTCAGGAGGAGCCTCTCGCAATGGCCATGCGTGTCACTTCCTCTTCCTGCTTCATCCAGTGCTGTACTTCTCTAACAGAGAAGACAGAGGTGATCCAGAAGTTATAACATAGCCAAGATGGCAGCCGCGATTTTTAAATTGAAATCAAACAAAAACTATGTGGGGTAGAACGGCGATTCAGGCATCAAATGAAAGAGGAGAGCACAAGCTACAGAAATGTATGCATCTTTAAATACTTTGCAGTGATGGTCGGAGTCTTAAAGGCATGCCATGAGAGGTGCTCGGAGTCCCTTTAAAAATCAATGGCAAACAGCTAAATGTTAGCATCTAGAAAGTCAGCTAAATGTACTGGTATTTGGGATAGCACGGAATCCAAACAATATGTTTGGACCAGTGATTAGAATCATGAATATTCTGAAACTAAAATATACATAATTATGGACTATTATTACTATTACTATTATTATTGATTTATAAAGCAGCAACATATATAGTGGCATTGTACAGAGTATGAAACAAACATGGGGTACTTAATAAAACAGACAATAGTATACAAAGAATATAGATACTAGTACATAATACAGAATTAATAGACATAGTAATTACAGTAACAAATATAGCAGAAATGAACAAAATATATGGCAAATTCCAAGACACAAAAGATGAGAGAGTCTGCCCTTGCAAGTTTACAATCTAAAAAAAACAAGAAGTGGCGTAGGACTTCAAAATTAAAATACACAAAAATACATTGTTAAAGAGAGTCTGAAGCGAGAATAAATCTCGCTTCAGACCTCATAGATAGCAGGGGCACATGTGCCCCTGACAAAACGCCACTATCCCGCGGCTTAACGGGGGTCCCTGACCCCCCAAATCCGCTCCGTACAGCGGGGGAGCGCTTCCTGGTTGGGGCAGGGCTAACCGCCGCAGCCCTGCCCCACGCGCGTCTGTCAGCGCGTATCTCCGCCTCTCCCCCGCCCCTCTCAGTCTTCCTTCACTGAGAGGGGCGGGGGTGAGGCGGCGATGCGCCACTGACAGACGCGACTGGAGGCAGGGCTGCAGCCGTTAGCCCTGCCTCCAGGAAGCCATAAATCACGACCAAATCTGCGACCAAGTGTTGCAGTGGTCGCTTTGGGGGTGAAGGGACCCCCGTTAAGCCGCGCTATAGCGGCAGTTTAGCAGGGGCACACATGCCCCTGCTAACTATGAGCTCTGAAGCGAGATTTATTCTCGCTTCAGAGTCTCTTTAAATACATGCAACACTTTTATTATGTGCGTTTTGACAGTCATCCTGCATAACATGCAACACTACCAGCATTTTCAAAATGCATACTGTAAAAACGCAGTGCAACACAGCTTCTTCTCCGTCCCGTAGACTAACATTGCTATGCTAGCGTTTCTGCTATGTGTGCACCTAGCCCCAGGTTATTGAATGACTGACAACATTAATTACATGCAAGGTTCAAGCAGCCCATTGGTGAATGTACTTTCAAAGGGGATTGATTTGCTTCCTTTCTTGGTGGTGGTATGTCGCTTTGGAGTGCAATGTGATTAACTGTGCAACATTGTATATTTATACAGTTTCAAACACTGTGGAAAGGCTTTAAATTTGTCTTAAAGTACCCTTGACCTGGTCCCCTCCACCAATACTTTTATTGTTTTATTACTGGTGCTGTAACTATTACATAGCACCATCCTTCCCCCTCCAGCACCCCCTGTGGCCCCCGTTCTGCCACCAAAAGGTCACACACAGCGCAGTTCCCCTGCACGCTGTTTGCAGTGAATCAAATGAGGAACTATAGCGGCGAGTGGAGGGGGTGGAATTACAGATCGGCAGAGGGGAGGAAGAGCTGCCACTTCCTCCCCACCCATATTTGACATTCTGCTCATTCAAAAAGATAATGACTGAGCAGAATTAGGGCTACAGGGGTACTGGAGGTGGGGAAGATGGTGCTGTAACATAGTCACAGCACCAAGATTAAAACACCAATACAAGTTTATGGGAGGGGTGGGGATTCAGGGATACTTTGAAGGGGGATGCCTCAGTACTCCAATGGAAAGGATGAGTTGTTTAAACTGAATGAAGATTATGGTTATCACAAGCCCAATCAGCAGGACCCATAATATATCGGTACAGGAAAGCATGAATATGTTTCAAACTTCTCTGGAGTTTTATCAAAATAAGGTATTAATTTGTGCTGTCACAAAGGATAAAGAAAACGTTTGCACTCTGAAGACTCTATAGTCTCTTTAGGTGTGAAAATGCATTGGGGGTTTTTGTCCCCTCTTCTAATTGTTGTGCAGTTACTTCCACATGTCCTCAATATCCACATGTCCACATGTCCTAAAAGAACAACCTTGAATACATCATGTTAGTAAGCCACCACATAATAACCCTTAAAGAAAAATGTTTTTTTGTTACAACTTGTAGAAATCCTAAAAAAAAATTCTGAAATGTTAACTTACTGGACATTCCTGCACGCCCACACCCATAGCACACCTTCACACAGCTCACAGCCCTGATTCACACTTGCTGTTAACTTGCAGATAAAGACAAGCTGATCTTCCTAAACACATACAATAGGCCAATATGCAATTAACTTTTTCTCCTGAGTTATCTTCTAGGAGCTACTTTTTATCTTCTCTTCAAAATAACTTTTCATCATGTTATAATTGAAAATGTGCCCAAAAGTTGTTGAACAAGTACCATCAAAAGTATTTTCAGTATTGTCTTGCTTGCTGGTGGTTTAAATGCATTTCATGAAAAGGTGTGAAAATATCACCTAGGTGTAAATTCAGGAGAAAAATTGAATTGCACATGCAAAGTGATTTTTTTCAGCAACTAAACTGATCCATTTTTTCTCCTAAGTGTTCCCCTAATTAATATTTTCACACCTTGTTATAAAATGTATTTTAAAGAGTCTTTGAAGCCAGTGAAAAAACAGGCTTTTACCTTTTATTTAGCTTAAGCATATTGGTCCCTGCTAAAACGCTGCTATCCTGTGGCAGAACAAGGGTTTTTTACCCCCCAAATCCTAGGGCAAAAGTCCACGACTTTCCTAGTCATGGATTTTGCTGCCCGGGAAGGCAGAGCTTTGAGTTGCAGCTCTGCCTCCATTCGCGTCAATCTGCCCCTCTTCCCGCCCCCTCTCAGTGAAAGAAGAAGGAGAGGAACGGGGAGAGGCAGTGATCAGCAGGTATTGACGCTAGTAGAGGCAGAAATACAGCCCAAAGCTCTGCCTCTACAAGGAAGCGCTCCTCGATTTTGGGGGGTTATAAAACCCTCGTTCTGCTGCGGGGATGCAGTGTTTTAGCAGGGACCAACAAGCTTAAGCTAAATAAAAGGTAAAAACCTGTTTTTAACCTCCCTAGCATTCTGATTATATGCGGTGCACGGCCGCGGGAGGGTTTTTTTGGCACATTTTTTTTAACATGTAGCTAGCCTAGCGCTAGCTACATGGTTCCCCCCTCCCTTTGCTAGCCTACCCACCCCTCCGATCGCCGCCGGCACAAATACCCAACAGGAAATCCCGTTCTGAATGGGATTTCCTGTATGGGCTTCCCCATTGCCATGGCAACGATCGAACTGACGTCATCGACGTCATGACATCAGGGGGAGTCTCAATCCACCCCATAGCGCAGCCTGGCAGTGATTGGCCAGGCTGCGCAAAGGGGTCTGCGGGGGGGGGGCCTCTTTCGTGGCGGGTAGCGGCGGATCGGCGGTGAGCGGCGGCGAGTGGAACAAACATGCAGCTAGCAAAGTGCTAGCTGCGTGTTTGAAAAAAAGATTATGCAAATCGGCCCACTAGGGCCTGAGCAATCCAGTGCGGCGGTACTGGATGAGCTGGTTAAAATGGCTTCAGTCTCTCTTTAAACCACCAGAAAGCAAGAAAATACTCAAATTAGGGGGGGCGCATGCGCGGCGCGCTAGCGGAAGGAAGCAACCCGATGTAGCTCTGCTCAGCTTATGCTCATCTAACCACTTTTTGGGGTGATATAAGCACTGAACTTAGCCAAATCTTTTAGCCACCCCTGCCCAACAACCGGGTGTATGTCACAGAGGAGAAAAACGGGCGCAACATCACGGCAGAGAGTGGTAACTGACTACCTTTTTAGACGAGAGCCTCCACGATGTCAACCCAAGATGGCCGCACCTCTCCTACGCACTCTCAAGACTCACTGTCCGATGCTGGAGCTGACTGGCTAAGTGATAAACCGGAGAATCACCTCAGCCTCACCAAACAAGACCTGGACGACAGCCTGGAGCGAATGTACACCAAGCTTGCAGGGAAGTTCCAAGCTGAACTCAGAAGAGTTGAAACATCCCTAACTCAAGAGCTGGCTTCTCTCGGTTCTAGAACCGACACATTAGAAACGAAGCATGATGGCTTACTCCTGTCACACAAAAAACTTCAGGCGGACCACACTAACCTCCGGGAAACTGTTCGGGAACTGCAGAATCAATCTGAAGATCTGGATAATAGAAACAGGCGTAACAATCTCCGTATACGCGGCCTATCCGAGTCATACCAAGACCTAATCCCGCATGTCACCGCCATATTTAAACTCCTGCTGCCTGACACAGAAGAAGAAGCATTCACCTGTGACAGGATCCATCGTGCTCTACGAGCACAACCACCTGCTGAACAGCCACCCAGGGATGTAGTTCTCTGTCTGAAGGACTACCTTATCAAGGAACAGCTCTTGCAGGCCGCAAGAACCACCACCGACCTGAAGTATGAAGAGCACTCCATACAGATCTACCAAGATTTATCGCCTATAACGCTGGAGAAGAGAAAGAGAATGAAACATATTACAGCTGCACTCTCAAAAGCACAGATTCGATATCGCTGGGGATTTCCCTTCAAATTAATCGTCTCGCAAAATGGAATCACTGATATCGCTTGTTCTCCAAAGGAGGGGTCTGAACTCTTGCAAAAACTGGGCCTTGAACCGCCATCTCCATTATCGCAGCAAAAGAAAGCCCACGTCCATTATCTCCAATTTGGACCTCACGTTCTCCACGGAAAGACAAGCAAATAAAAACCAGAATCCTGAAATCCCAGCATCAGATGGGTGATATATAACCTTTTTTGACACTCTCTCTTTTATCTCTTATTTTTCTCAGGCATTTTGACTTTTTATGCACTTTATGACGTAGTCGGTTACTCTCACTTAAGTTCTCCTTCTAACAGAGGATTTTCAGAGCACTTTTCTTATGATGTTTTATACAGTATATACCTAAGTACACCTGAACAGCACTGGAACTATATGGCGGTTGCTCTGAAGCTGGGCCCTGTGCTTTTTTTGCCTCCCCCCTCAGCCTATTTTTCAGCTGTATAGGCTGCGGTATCTCAGGACTTTTTTCGTCTTTAATAAGGGGGATCGAGCCTGTAGAATAATATTTCTTATAAAATAGAATAACTGAACTTTTTGCTCTCAGTTTAGAAATGTTTTTTGCCTTATGCATAGCATTAGGATCGTCTTTTATTCTTAAGTTTTCAGAAGTTGATATATGCTGTCTGTTTTTTGAGTACACAGAATTTAGTATAACGAAATTGTATGTTAACCCATATTGCATTGGTAACTTGATAGAGAACATCTTACTGGGAAGGTCAAGTCAAGGGATGGTCACGCCCCTTGCTAACCCCAGATATCTAAACGCTATTTTCATTTTCCCCAAATATGGCCCTAAATCTAATTAGTCATAATGTCCAAGGGTTTAATTCCCCAAATAAACATGCTACTGCCTTTAAACAATATAAGCAGTTCAAGGCGGATATCTTATTTTTACAGGAAACCCACCTTTTAAACTCAAGCCACCCCACTATCCTTAATAGAAACTTTTCTAGGAGTTATTTCACCACATACCATAACAAAACAAGGGGCGTGGCCATTCTTATCCGGAATGGAGTATCCTTTGAACCTAAACGTATCTTTAAAGACCCTAATAGCAGATTTATAATAGTGACAGGCTTGCTGTCTGGCAAAGAGGTTACCCTTTGTAACGTATATGGCCCACATACGTCACAAGCCCAATTTTATAGAGAATTATTTAGCAAACTTGAGAATTATGTTACTAATCATTTAATACTAGCAGGTGATTTGAACTGTGTATCAAACCCCATAGTAGATAGAAGCTCTAATACAGAACGTAGTAGAACATTCCAAAAGGCCTTGAAAAGGGCACTATCTTTATCACAGCTTACTGATCTATGGAGAGCTTTTAATATGGGTGACAGGAGCTACACTTATTATTGGCATCCAGAAAATGCTTATGCTAGACTGGATTATATGTTCCTGTCACCCATTTTGATGGCCAATGCTCAGTCAGCCTTTATAAACACCTGTGTCTGGTCGGACCACCAGATTCTATTGGGTTCCCTGAAAACGCTTGGCACTCCCTTTTTGCCCGAAAACTGGAGATTAAATGACCTTTTATTACAGGACCCTAATATAGTCAATGAAACCCAAGCTGCTCTTGAAGACTACTTTATGCTAAATAATACAGAGGGAATATCCCCCTCCACATTATGGGCTGCGCATAAGACAGTCCTTAGGGGAAAATTAATGCACCTAGCCTCAAAACGCAAGAAAGAAAGACTAGCTTCTATTACCTCATTAACAGCAGAATTGGAGTGCCTATATAGTAAACATAGCTCTACTCTTGACCAACCAACTTTAGCACTTATTAAAGAGAAACGACAAGCACTAAATCAACTGCTGCTAGACTCTACTGAAAAAACACTAACATTTTCTCAGGCCAAATTTTTGCTATATGGCAACTCTACAAGCACAATGTTTGCCAGAAAGCTCGCTGCCTATTACAAACCTCTGCATACTTATAAACTACAAAACCAACATGGCACAATTGAAACAGTGCCGCATAGGGTGATGGATATTTTTGAAAAATTTTATACGACACTGTTCTCTTCACAACCCTCCCAACCCACCACTATGATAGACGATTGGCTAAAGTCACTTCCTATGCCTTCACTCTCAACTGTAGACCTGGAGTCACTTAACCTCCCATTCACAGACACTGAGATCTCTAAAGCAATAGCCTCACTTAAAAATTTGAAAGCACCAGGCCCTGACGGGTATACTGGCCTTTATTATAAAACTTTTGAGCAAACATTACTACCCCATCTGAAATCCTTATATAATTCAGCTCTTGAAGGGAATACATTTCCTGGAGATTTAACCCAGGCCTTTGTAACCTTAATACCAAAACCAAAACTTGACCACACTCTCCCTTTAAAATTTTCACCCAATATTGTTAATTAATAACGTTATTAAAATATTCTCAAAAATTTTAGTCAATCGTCTGTCAGGCGTTATTACAACACTTATATCCCCCGCCCAAACAGGATTTATACCAGGCAGGCAAACAACAGATAATACCAGGCTGGCATGCAACATCCTCCAAGATGCTAAACGCCACAACCAAAGATTTTTAATGTTAGGCCTTGATCTTCACAAAGCCTTTGACTCGGTTCTCTGGCCATATCTGTATAAAGTCTTAGATAAAATGGGTGTATATGGGGCTTTTATAGATGGAATAAAGGCATTATACTATACTCCCTCAGCTAGACTGAAACTCCCCGGTATATTATCAAAGCCATTGGTTATAAGTAGAGGGACAAGACAGGGATGCCCCCTGTCCCCCCTATTATTTTCTATCGCAATAGAGCCCCTCTCCTTAGCTATTCAGCAAAATCCAAACATTAAAGGATACATCAAAAATGGCAAAGAGTATAAAATAAGTCTTTACGCGGACGATGCGTTATTATTTCTCTCTCAGCCAATAACCTCAATGCCTACCTTAATACCGTTATTGGACCAGTTTGGTCTTTTCTCAGACCAGAAAGTAAATATGGCTAAATCTCAAGCCCAAACTATTAATTTGCCCCCTCAGGTAATAAAATTATATAAAGTCAACTTTGACTTTAAATGGGTCCCTTCACAAATGTCCTATCTTGGGCATACAAATCACACTTTCCTATGACTCTTTAGTTAAAGCCAATTACCTACCACTGCTTAAATCAACGGAAAACACCCTTAAAGAATGGGATAAATACAGAATATCCTGGCTTGGTAGAATCACTGCTATCAAGATGGTAATTCTCCCACGCATTTTATACATTATGAGAGCTCTTCCACTTAATGCAATTAAAACTTGGATAATGAAGCTTCAAAAAATTATAAATAAATTCATCTGGTGTGGAAAACCAGCCAGATTCAAAAATATATACCTTTATAGATCTACGCATAGTGGAGGCTTGGGAGCCCCAAATCTCTGGTATTATCTGTTGTCTGCACGTTTCTCTCAGATGCTCCCCTGGTTTAATCCATCATGCACTTTATTATGGGTTCAATTTGAAAGAGAATCCATCCTACCATATAATATAACTATCACCCCTTATATCACTGTGAATCAGGCAAGGGGGGTGAAAGAGGGCAACCTATTGGTGTATGACACTTTACAATTGTGGTATAAATATAGAAACACCATGAAGCTGGGCTCTATAAAGCCCCCTAAACTCTCATTTATAGGACATCCTGGTTTCCCCCCAGCATACTCTGATAGCTCCGCATTTTCATGGTGGATAACTCACGGATATACTATTTCTAATAAATTTTGGATGTCAGATAAATGTATCCCGTTTTCACTACTGCAGATAAATAGGAATATTCCCAACTCCGAATACTATAGATATCTACAAATTAGAAACTTTTATTTGGCTTCATCGGTTCCCAATGCACAATTTAATTGCACCTTTTTTGAAAACCTATACTTACTCACAGAACCAGTTACAGGGACTATTTCTTGAATATATTCTTATTTGATAAATCTTGAACAGGAAAATAAGACAAAGCCTATGATTGAATGAAAGGAGGAGGAACTGCGGATTGATTTACCCCTATCTAAATGGTGTACCCTGGCCCAAAATTTACACACACTTACCAGAACACCTATGATCAGAGATACTGCAATCAAAATATTTACCAGATGGTAAAGAACCCCTCTAAAACTGCACAAAATATTTCCCTCTATCTCAGCACTGTTGTAGAGGCTGTACAGGAGAGGGATCTTTTTCTCATATCTTTTGGGGCTGTATCAAAGTTCGCCATCTTTGGGACAAATTGCAGGAAACAATCTCTAATATCTCTTCTACTCAAATTGTCATCGAAGCCAAACACGCTCTGCTATTTGCCCCAAATAAAAGTGTCCCGAAGAAACTTAGAAGAGTCTATCATGTATTTATATGCTCAATTCTCTGGGCTATTGCCTGCCAATGGAAGCAAACTGCAGTTCCTCTCACCATGGTAGCCAACAGAATAGAAGAAATACGCCTTATGGATTGCTTACCGTATTTCATATTTTACACCATTCTACCCTGAAATACTATACCGAATGGGAATCTTGGACCCCTATCTTTGTGGACCCGAATCCAAATCCAGGACCCAGTACTTCTTGACCTCCCAATGTTAATGTTATTAATTGAACAAAAGAAGAAAGCGATCCTGCACTGCTCCAAGGCTCTTCTTTATTGTAAGTCAGTCAGTTTAAATCTTCATCCAAAAAACATACACATTTCTCATAGAAAGGCAAATGTGGCTGACATACCCTGTTGAGGTCCTGGCTGTGGGGCAATGTGGGGGTGGCAGCAGTCCGCCTGACGACCGTTTCGCTCCAATGAGCTTCCTCTGCACGGACAGCCAGGACCTCAACAGGGTATGTCAGCCACATTTGCCTTTCTATGAGAAATGTGTATGTTTTTTGGATGAAGATTTAAACTGACTGACTTACAATAAAGAAGAGCCTTGGAGCAGTGCAGGATTGCTTTCTTCTTTTGTTCAATACATATTCTACCTAGTTTATTGATCTGTGCACGCAAGAGGCTATACCCTGCACCCCAATACCGTGTTGGAAACCCCCCCCCTAAGGCTTTTACCCACAGTGCCAGCCCCTTTGACTCTATCCATCAACTTAATGTTATTAATATCTAGTAATATCATACCTCTGAGTCATGATTGCTCACATAAGCTAATGTTACTGTGTACGACGGACATACCAACTTTATTTTGTCTTGTTCACAACTTCTTTAAGTGTATAAATATATGTAGCTTCGATTACTGTATTTAGATTGGATTCCATGAAATGCCACTATTATGTCTGTAATACTTGGAATCTTTTTTGCAATAAAAACAAAGTGAAAGAAAATACTCAAATTAATTTTGATAGTACTTTTTCACTAACTTTTGGGTACTTTTTCAATTGTAAAATACTAAAAAGTTGTTTTAAAGAGAAGATGAAAATTATCACATAGGAGAAAACTCAGGAGAAAAGTGAATTGCATATGGGCCAGTGTGCTTTCACTGTGTGATGTGCATGAGTTTGGGTCCACTTTAAAGTTTTTTTTATTTATATCGTAAAACATACAAACAACAACAAAAAACAAAACAATGACTTTTCCAAATTTCAATTTGATTCCATATATAAAGCAACAGCAGAGGGCAGTGCATGGTGTACATGCAAGTGTGTGCACACTGTTCAGAATTGAAAATCCTCTAAATATAACACTATTCTTGCCTCACTGTGTTTTCAAAGACATACGCACAACATATAGTAAGTACATCTGTATGCTTCATTCACCACCTTTCACATTTCATCTGTAAACCTACGTAAAGATAAATCAATTTGAAGCTGTCAGCCCTTTAAAGACCCAAGAAAAAGGGGAATGTGAAGTCATGTGGACAATTCCTCTATTTATAATCAAGTCCACCCTGTATTCATTATGAGAAAAATGATGTAAAACAAGTTGTATCATGGCAGTGGTTGGGAAGCACAGAGGGAAAGTGTTAATCTAAAACACAGCTGAATCTGACAGAGAGATACATTGTGACATTTCAGCTAAAGGGACCTTTCCAAGCAATGAAAAATAAAATGAGTTGGAGGTTCTCAGCTCAACTTGTTGTACTTGAGTCTGAACAGAACTTCATTGCTTAAATGTCACTTGGGGACCCACTTCATGTCACTTTTCCATTTCATATTTTAATAACCTGCCTCTGTGCAGCAGTATAAAACAACTTCTGTGTTACATGTAGAAATATGTTTGTTTCTAAGCTGCAAACACTTTCTCACCCCACACAGGGTCACCAGCTGTGTATATTCTTTGCAAGACTGTCAGGAAAATTGTGAAACAGTAGTGTGAGTAAAGGTATGGGGGGGGGGGGGGGGTTCTAGAAACCATTCCTTTCTATAGCTTGAATTGTCCTATCTGATGGACTTATTATAAATATATAAATACATGAAAGAGTTGCAGCACACAATCCTCTTTGTTAAGCTTGAAAATGCAACATAATACATGGATAGGAAGACAGTGTTTGTACTCTATATATTTTTATTTGAATTTTGTATATCATCCTCATTTTTTAATGTTCTTGTGAAGTTTCTCTCTATTATTTTTTTTCTAGTGAATATATATATGTCAGTGAATCATGTTAAACTTTAACATAGGAATTCTTATTTGGGAATTTTTGTTGGGTATCCTGTTGTCTTTTAATTTGTGCCTGATTGTTAAGTCCCCTTTGGTTGTCCTAGCCATTTGTGTGTGTTAAAGAGAACCCGAGGGGGGTTCTCACAACAAAATCCCCAGCCTCTGTTGCTAATCGTATCCCTGCTAAATCCCCCCTGCACTCAGCCAGACCCCATAAATTACAGCCGCACTGCCGACATGCAGAGTGTCAGCTGCGGCTGTGTTTAGCTTCTGAACATCAGTCTCCGCTCTCCCCCGCCTCCTGCATCGCTCTGGTCCCTGCCCACGTCCCTTCCCTCCATGCTGATTGGAGGGAAGGGACGCGGGCGGAGACCGGAGCTCTGCAGGAGGCGGGGGGAACGCCGAGACTGACGTTCGGAAGGTAAACACAGCCGCGCAGCGCGGCTGTGATTTATGGGGTCTGGCTGAGTGCAGGGGGGATTTAGGGGGGATCTGATTAGCAACAGAGGCTGGGCTCGATAGGCAGAGCCAGCCTCTGTATGGGGATTTTGTTGTGAGAACCCCGCCTCGGGTTCTCTTTAAAGAGGCACTGTAATGACATGTGGTATAATGCAGTAAATTTTTCAGGATACCATTTTTCCATTAATTATCTTGGTTTCAGCGTCAGAAACACTTCCTATATCTATATATAGTATAATTAGTATTGCTGTATATTGGTATGTACTATCGCCCTCCCACTGATGTTTAGCCTGGGCTATGATGTCACAAAGCCTTCTCCCAAAAGAGGCCCAGTGCACTCTGGGAGCCTGGGTGCTGTTTCTGCTCACCTCACAACAAACAAATATTCCACAGCAATGCACATTGCCAGCAGTAAAGATGTCTGTGATAAACTAAGAATGTAAATCAGTGTGATAGAGGATTTTACATGGCCATGGGCAAACATTGACAAAATAATTTATAAACGAATATTGTACAAAATAAACAATTTTATTCATTAAGTTATATTCAGTCAGGTTTTTCAATATTCATTGTATTATTAGTATTATTATTATTGATTTATAAAGCACGAACATATTCCTTGACGCTGTACAAAGTAAGAAACAAACATGGGGTACATAATAATTAGAGATGACCTGAACAGTTTGCCGGTGAGCAGTATTCTGTGAACATTGACTGTTCGCATTCGCGGTTAATAGTGAACATTTAGCGTGTTCAATTCGCCCTCTATACATCATCATTGAGCTAAACTTTGACCCCTTACCTCACAGTCAGCAGACACATGGCAGCCAGTTAGATAGCACCCCCTTCTGGACCCCCACCCCCTATCAAAAAGCAGTTGCAGTGGCCATATTGGGTCAATTCTCTGCTGGCTGCTGACTGTTAGTGAGAGCAGGGTCAGACTTGCTGCAGATAGGTAGGGAAAGTATTAGCTAGGCCTGTGTTCTTATTCCTCACTTGCTGTGAAAGCACTTCAAACACCTAGCATATCCTGTGGTTTTTTTTGTGTGTGACACTCCGCAGCCCACTGACACACAGAGCTGGTGTGCACACTACTGCTGTTGCCTCATTAAGTTACAGGCACAGAACCACTCCAGTGCATTATTATTTCATTATTTTCAGTCAGTATTTTGATAGTACTAATGCATTTCTCTGTTTGTGACACTCCACAGCCCACTGACACTCAGAGCTCTGCATAATGTGATTCCTGCCCAACTTTGCGACAACTCCGTAATTTTTGGTGAAACTTTTGCCATGAATCCCCCTCCGGCATGCCCCTGTCCATGTGTTAGATCCCTTGAAACAACTTTTCAGCACTTTTGTGGCCAGAAACAGTCTTTGTAGGTTTTAAAATTCGCCTGCCCATTGAAGTCTATGGCGGTTCGCTAGATTCACCTGTTCACGAACATTTTTCGGAAGTTAGCGTTTTCGAACAGAAAATTCTATGTTAACGACATCTGTAATAATAAAGAAGATGGTGTACACCAATATACAAAATTGGTAACAAAAATGTTACAAACAATAGTACTCTATAGCTTGAAAAGAGCCTAAACTAGAATTACCATGAAATAAAGAAAACATGCAAAAAATGTGCTGCAGAAGCAAAATTTAAACTCTACATTCTTAAAATAAGGATAAAGGATATGGTGGTTGATTTACTGAGGATGGAGAATAGAGTAGAACTTCAAAGAGGCTAAGTAATATTCAAAGTAATATTGTAGGCTTAGATTTCATTTTCTAAAGCATGGTCTGCAGAGGTGTACAACTCTAGCTTTGGACATATCAGGACCTAGTGGGATTGTTGAATGGTTCTGTGACTACCTTCATTAGCAGTGACAACTTTGTTTTCAAATAAAACCAGTCTGTCCTAGATAATTAAAGCTTAGTTAGTGCAGCAGGCAAAGCATTGCACTGAAAACCCAATGTTCAATAACACAGTGGACAACATGTTTGAAAGTTTATTTCTAAAGTTATTGCTTTAAAAATGTTTTTCTATTGTACCACAATGAGTGATTTAAGCTTGGCTAGTTACATTGATTTAGTTCTGCTTTAAAACCATATTAAATCATTTTAAATACAGCTGGTATAAGTATCTGAATCTGTCCATAAATTAGGTGCAAGGATTACATTTTATTATCAGTAACAATGTATTCTCCAGTCCTGTAGGAGGATTTATTGCTACTGGATGAAAAAAATATTGTCCTTTCATCTACCACTGGTGTGCTGTACAGTTGGAATGTATTAAATATTTGGTGGTAGCCATTCATCAAGTTCAAGCCCTGGGATTGATGCTGTGCCACTACAACATGGGATCTTGACTTTAAAGGGAACCTGAAGCAAGAGGGATATGCAGGCTGGCATATGTATTTCTTTTAAAACAATACCAGTTGCCTGGGAGTCCTGCTGATCCTTCTGGCATCAGTGATGTCTGAATCACACAGCTGGAACAAGCATGTGGCTAATCCAGTTAAACTTCAGTCAAACATCTGATATGCATGCTTGTTCAGGCTCTATGGCTTAACATATTAGAGGCAGAGAATCAGCAGGAGAGCCAGGAAATTGGTATTGTTTAAAGGAAATAAATATGGCAGCCTCCATACCGCTCTCACTTCAGGGGTTCTTAAAATTAGCTACCTGTAAATGCATGCACAAGACTGGAAGTGGAATGATCTCTGTGATCCAATCCAGTGGTACTGCATTGCATGTGCCGATATTGGACTTTTGCTAACAGAAGATTGTCCATTCAGCGTGAATATGGAAGCAAAATAAATCCAGATTACTTGTAGATCACAGAGCTGTTACTAAAGCACTTCTGCATTTTGTTTTTTGTTTTTTATTTATTTTTTACACCCTGTCAGAAGAAAGAAAACACAGTTGTGATAACTAGATATAACCAAAATATAGTAGACTGTTTGAAAATTGAATAGCTAGGATAGATTCAGTGGTGGGACTGCAGATGATGAATGAGCTATTATAAAAAAGAAAGAACCTAGGCTCAGCTGCCAGTTAGGGGCATAGTCACTAACCGGTAAAATGTGCAGCCAACAAACAGCACTTATGCCAATGATGTAGCATGCGTTGCGCAAGTAGCACAACCATTGCTACCTAGGTAACACACATGTTGTCAATGTAATGCTTAGCACATGTTATGCTAGCAATAAAGCCATTACCTAGGTAAGGCAGTCATGCTAATTGTTCAAAATGTGCTACATCCCTGTTGTAAATCCCAGTAAATGTTCTGTACACTTCCTGCACACAGCAATGTTACCATTGGTAAGTGAAATATACCTGTTTTCAAGCTTAAGTGTCTGTTGACCTTTTTTACTTATGAGGGTTGATGCATAATTGCATACATTATCTCTCTTTATCTCTTATTTTTCTCTGTGATGTAATGTTCTGTCACATGCCACTCTCCCATTACAAGATCCATACTGGCAGTTGCTGGCCTTCTACTGTGAGGAGCATCTTGGAATCTTGGACAGTGATGCCCTTGATAACACCCCCCCCCCCCCTGCTGCTTTCATCCCACCACCCATTTTTTTTCACAGTGGCAGAATATGTTTCCTGTCCATCTTCTCTCCACTTGTTTTTCAGTAGGTATTGGATAACCACACATTAGCTCACTTTATCCATTTTTTGACCATGTTAACCTTTTGCACTTCAGTCTTCAGTATCTCAAACAAAAAAAATGTCATTAATGAGAAATTTGGTATGGGGCCTTGCAAGAACATTTGCCTAAGACAAATGCATCATGGGTAGACTGAACACTTTCCAGTCAGCCCTCATACTTCTTAATGCACTAAATTTCTGTAATGCACGTAACACCTGCCTCATAACACACTGCCTCATACTCTATTCCTGTGTTTCCTTCCCTGAAGTCTCTAGCCCACTACCCTCTAGATTGTAGGCTCGCAAGGGCAGAGACCTCCTCCTTGTGTTTCTTATTCTTACATAGTTACATAGTTATTTTGGTTGAAAAAAGACATACGTCCATCACGTTCAACCAGTACAAAGTACAACACCAGCCTGCTCCCTCACATATCCCTGTTGATCCAGAGGAAGGCAAAAAAACCCTTACAAACCATAGTCCAATTAGCCCCAAAAGGAAAAAATTCCTTCCCGACTCCAGATGGCAATCAGATAAAATCCCTGGATCAACATCATTAGGTATAACCTAGTAATTGTAGCCATGGATGTCTTTCAACGCAAGGAAAGCATCTAATCCCCCTTTAAATGCAGGTATAGAGTTTGCCATAACGACTTCCTGTGGCAATGCATTCCACATCTTAATCACTCTTACTGTAAAGAACCCTCTCCTAAATAAATGGCTAAAACGTTTTTCCTCCATGCGCAGATCATGTCCTCTAGTCCTTTGAGAAGGCCTAGGGACAAAAAGCTCATCCGCCAAGCTATTATATTGCCCTCTGATGTATTTATACATGTTAATTAGATCTCCTCTAAGGCGTCTTTTCTCTAGACTAAATAAACCCAGTTTATCTAACCTTTCTTGGTAAGCGAGACCTTCCATCCCACGTATCAATTTTGTTGCTCATCTCTGCACCTGCTCTAAAACTGCAATATCTTTTTTGTAATGTGGTGCTCAGAACTGAATTCCATATTCCAGATATGGCCTTGCTAGAGAGTTAAACAGGGGCAATATTATAATAGCATCTCGAGTTTTTATTTCCCTTTTAATGCATCCCAAAATTTTGTTAGCTGCTCCTAAGTCCTTCTCCAAGTTTGATGTCCCCAACTGTATCCCATTTATTTTGTATGGTGCTAGACCATTGGTACGACCAAAATGCATGACTTTACATTTGTCAACATTGAATTTCATCTGCCATGTATGTGCCCATATAGCCATCCTATCCAGATCCTGTTGCAATATGACACTATCTTCCTGAGAGTTGATGATTCTGCACAATTTTGTATCATCTGCAAAAATAGCAGCATTGCTCACTACTGCATCTACTAGGCAGTGGTGTAGCTACAAACCTCTGGGCCCCGATGCAGAATCTGGATGTGGGCCCTCCGGCAACAACAGCCCCCCCTCCCCCGGCAACACCCGACGCACACACATATCCGAATCCCTATAGCCAGCTATAGGTCCCCCCAGTATAGGTAGCCAGGCATAGGTAAGCCAGTATAGTAGCCCCCGGTATAGGTTAGCCAGGTAGGTGCCTCCAGCATAGGTAGCCAGTATAGTTGCACCCAGTATAGGTGAGATAGGCAGGTGCCGCCACTATAAGTTAGATAGATAGGTGCCCCCAGTACAGGTTAGCTAGGTGGGTGCCTCTAATATAGGTAGCCAGAATATTTACCCCAGCATAGGTTAGATAGGTAGGTGCTCCCAGTATAGGTTAGTGAGGTAGGTGCCTCCAATATAGGTAGCCAGTATAGTTGCCACCTGTATAGGCTAGCTAGGTGCCCCCAATACAGGTTAGATAAGTAAGTGCCCCCAGTATAGGTTAGATAAGTAGGTGCCCCCCAGTATAGGTTAGATTAGGTAGCTGCCCCCTAGTATAGGTTAGATGAGGTAGGTGCCCCCCAGTATAAGGTTAGATGAGGTAGGTGCCCCCCAGTATAGGTTAGATTAGGTAGCTGCCCCCCAGTATAGGTTAGATAGGTAGGTGCCCCCCAGTATAGGTTAGATTAGGTAGGTGCCCCCCATTACAGGTTAGATTAGGTAGGTGCCCCCCAGTATAGGTTAGATTAGGTAGCTGCCCCCCAGGATAGATTAGGTAGCTGCCCCCAGGATAGATTAGGTAGGTGCCCCCCAGTATAAGGTTAGATTAGGTAGGTGCCCCCCCCAGTATAGGTTAGATTAGGTAGGTGTCCCCCAGTATAGGTTAGATTAGGTAGGTGCCCCCCCAGTATAGGTTAGATTAGGTAGGTGCCCCCCAGTATAGGTTAAATTAGGTAGCTGCTCTCCAGGATAGATTAGGTAGCTGCCCCCCAGGATAGATTAGGTAGCTGCCCCCCAGGATAGATTAGGTAGCTGCACCCCAGGGTAAATTAGGTAGCTGCCCCCCAGGATAGGTTAGAGTAGGTAGCTGCCCCCCAGGATAGGTTAGGTAGCTGCCCCCCAGGATAGGTTAGGTAGCTGCCCCCCAGGATAGGTTAGGTAGGTAGTTGCCCCCCCAGGATAGGTTAGGTAGGTAGCTGCCCCCCCAGGGTAGGTTAGGTAGGTAGTTGTCCCCCCAGGATAGGTTAGGTAGGTAGCTGCCCCCCCCCTCCCCCCAGGATAGGTTAGGTAGGTAGCTGCCCCCCAGGATAGGTTAGGTAGGTAGTTGCCCCCCCAGGATAGATTAGGTAGGTAGCTGCCCCCCAGGATAGGGTAGGTGGTGCCCCCCCCCATAATGGAGGGGGGAGCCGCAGCCGCGGGGAGGGAAGCCCGACCTCTCCCTCCCTTCCTCTCCCCAGGGCCCCCCACTCAGATGCAGAGTGAGCGTGCACGGAAGCGCTGTAGACAGAACTCGGGTCTACATGAAAAGGGCGCCGGTAAAAAAGGGCGCCTGGTGGAGCCCATATATATACCAACTTCGGCTACAAAAAAGGCGCCTGGTGTAGCCCATATAAACTTCGGCTACAAAAAAGACGCTGGTGTAGCCCATATAAAAACTTCGGCTACAAAAAAAACAAGGCGGCTCGTGTAGCCCATATACAAACTTCGGCTAGAAAAAAACTCCGGGATGTGCTAATTACTATTCCCCCTCCAGGCCGCCATGGATAGTGGGGGAATGAAATAATTCGGCTTCCAGCGCTTGTAGCCCATATACAAACTTTGGCTAGAAAAAAACTCCGTGATGTGTTAATTACTATTCCCCCTCCAGGCCGCCATGGATAGTGGGGGAATGAAATAATTCGGCTTCCAGCGCTTGTAGCCCATATACAAACTTCGGCTAGAAAAAACTCCGGGATGTGTTAATTACTATTCCCCCTCCAGGCCGCCATGGATAGTGGAGGAATGAAATAATTCGGCTTCCAGCGCTTGTAGCCCATATACAAACTTCGGCTAGAAAAAAACTCCGGGATGTGCTAATTACTATTCCCCCTCCAGGCCGCCATGGATAGTGGGGGAATGAAATAATTTGGATTACAGTGCTTGTAGCCCATATAAAAACTTTGGCTACAAAAAAAAAGGTCAATAATATGGGCTACAGAGGGGCACCTTACTGTAGCCGAAAAAAATATGGGCTACAAAGGGGAGCCCGCTAGTAGCCGAAAACCTTGTAGCCGAAAAAATATGGGCTACAAAGGGGAGCCCGCTTGTAGCCTATATCAAAACTCGGGCACCCTTTTCTACACCTTGTAGCCCATATTTCCAGAAATAACATTGATGTCTATGGCAGCGCCCTTTTCATACAGGCAGCTCGGGCGCCCTTTTCAACCGATCCCCAGAACTCACCTCCGTCCCTGGTTCCAATCGCCACTGATCTCCTCCCGCTCTGTATAGATGCTGATACACACACTGCCGGAAGCAGTGTGTGTATCAGCTTCTATGCAGAGAGGAGATCAGCGGCGATTGGAACGCAGGGAGGTGAGTTCTGCCTACAGCGCTTCCGTGCGCGCTCACTCTGCATCTGAGGGGGGGGCCCCGGGGAGAGGAAGGGAGGGAGAGGTCAGGCTGCCCTCCCCACGGCTGCGGCTTCCCCCTCCCAATAGCGCGCACGGGCCGCATGGCCCTCCAAACGGACATGGGCCCCCTGGGCCCCTCCCCCACCTCCTCAGGATCTGGGCCCGGTCGCCATGGCGACCGTTGCGACCGCGAGCCCTACGCCATTGCTACTAGGTCATTGATAAATAAATTGAAGAGCACTGGACCGAGTACAGACCCCTGTGGGACCCCACTGCTAACAGTCTCCCATTTTGAGTACGATCCATTGACCACAACTCTTTGTTTTCTGTCCATTAGCCAGTTCCCTATCCATGCACACAAACTCTTCCCCAGTCCTTGCATCCTCAACTTTTGCACCAGACTTCTGTGGGGAACAGTGTCGAAGGCTTTTGCTAAGTCCAAGTATATCACATCTACAGCATTCCCAATATCCATATTAGCATTCACTACCTCATAAAAGCTGAGCATGTTAGTCAAACAGGACCTGTCTTTAGTAAACCCATGTTGATGCTGAGAAATAAAGGGGTTTAGCTATAACTGAACTTAATTCCCTTAGGACCCGAGGATGCATGCCATCCGGGCCAGGTGCCTTGTCTATTTTTAATTTATTTAGTCTTGCCTTCACTTCTTCCTGCGTTAAGTATTTAATATTACAGTTAGAAGATTGAGACTCTTCTGCCTCTGTCATTTGCAACAGTGCTGTTTCCTTTGTGAAGATGTAGTTTATCATATGAACATGCACTAATGTTGGCGATGACTCAAACCACTTGTCCTGATTGTTTACAGTTTTGAAGCTCTCATGTATCTATGTTCCCCACTATTTGTTTAATAATATGTACAGCACTATGGAAGATATTGGCGCTACATAAATAAAAAATAATAATAATAATCCCCAGTATGCTCCCAGTGACAGAGAGTGCACAGAGAAGGCACAAAGAATAAATAGAATGGGGCTATAGTGGCAGTATGGAACCACCAATAAGGAGCCACCAAATGTCTGACACAAAGAATAAGCAGGTATCTATAAGGTTTACATTGTTTTTCGCCTCATCTTTACTTTAACTTGATTGGTAATGTGTGGCTCTGGCCCCTTGAGGACCAAAATCTTTTTTTCGTTTTTGTACTTTCTGATCACTGTCATTGGTTCACAGTGTGAGGGTGCTTTTCAACGGGACATCGGTGGGCAAGGGTTAAGCATCAGTGGGGTGTCTTTAGTATAAGCTGTTGGTGGTAGTGGTGATGGTGGGTCTTTAGTGTTAGGAGTGAGGGGTCCTTAGTTAGAAGTGGGTGGTCTTTTGGGGATTTCAGGTAAGGCACCACCAAGGGGGTTTTATGGTTAAACACCCCTAGGGGGGTCTTATGGTTCTGTGTGAGAGTGAAATATCCATAAATATTACTGAGTATCAACTATTCCCTGAGCCCTTTTTAATGGGCTCCTTCATTAAATGTACGCCTAGGAGAGATTATGTAAGGAAGTATAGCTATGAGATCAGAAAAGTAAAGAAGGCTGTCTTTGAATGTAGTTCTCGTATTGTTCTTTTTACTGGCAGTAAATATTCCTAAATTCTGTTTTCTATTTTACTAAAGTAGTCTAGCCAGCCCTATTGTAAAATACTAAGAATTATTCTAGCAGTTGTTGCTGCTGCTGTTGCTGCTTTTTGTGCTTCTATGTATGGATATGAAAACATGAACTAAACTGTAGTATTTAAACAGTATGTCCTCCAAACCAGTTCATATAATTTCCTGAAGTCAGTTATTTAAACAAAGTTTCATTCTTATTAGCTTTCAGTTTTGATTTTATTAGGCTCTAAACTTACCTCTGTCTCTGAGGTCAGGAATAATGTGATGTGCTGCCCTATGAATAATGTTGCCTAGATTAATCCTGCCAAGACTCATATGAGCCATGACGGTAGGGTGTATACATTTGACATTTTCTATGACATTAGATTCGGCAGATGTAGCTCTGAAATAATTAACTTGCATATATTAACAGCCATAGACCTCCTTCTGGCAATTAATAACATCTTTTGTCAAACAATTTCAAGACCTCTCATTCTATACTATAGGGGTTTACAAAGTTAGAATGGCATGTATTATGTCATTTGGAATATGTTAGTGGTGCTTTTTATGTATAAAAATCATAAACATGAGGACAGCAATCTTTGCTCAATACCAAAATATCAAACTGACTTTCACTTCTGTCATAAAAGGAGTATGTGGGTTACAAGAAAAAAAATGATATAAAAGGTACAGAACTTGATCTTACAAAGATATACATTTCCTTTGTGTGTGTTTTCACTTCACATACACAATCACACATAAATCTTATCATTTGTAGTGTAAGCAGGCAAAGTATACACATTTCTCTTACAGCATTAGGCCCATGTTTTTTTCCCTAGTAGTGTCTCTGATTACATTTGTATATAGATCAAAGTACTGTAGGAATCTGGGGTATTACTGTTTCCAATAAGAATTACATATTCTCCACCCCTGCTAGGCTGCTACACTTATCTATGCCCTCAAAATGTCACTTGCACACCAGGGGCTTATGCTGAATACACACGGTGCGTTCCCGCACTTGATTTCCTGCTCGATTCCCGTCGATTCGTTTATTTCCAGCATTTCCGATTTTCATTTCGATGGATCATTAGGTTGATTTGGTATACTTAAAGTATACCAAATCAACCTAATGATCCGTCGAAATGAAAATCGGAAATGCTGGAAATAAACGAATCGACGGGAATCGAGCGGGAAATCGAGTGCGGGAACGCACCGTGTGTATTCAGCATTAGATATGCATATCTGTTTATTTACTGTGTCATTAGCAATAGCTGGCACACTCCCATTCATTTCCGTCACCATCCCGCTGATCACAGTGCCTGTAATTAATGAAAGAGGGATCAGTGAGATACTGGTATTCATTCACAAAGTGAAACTAAGGAACACATATGCACTTCCTGTGTACTGTTCACAGGATACAGGAGCTAAGTGTTGCAACATCTTGTGGCTAAAAATACACCCACATACACTATTAAATATGTAAAATAAATAAATTTTGTATTCGTTTTTAACCCATTTTCACCCCTACCCTATACTTACCAAAATGAAACACTTGGAAAAAAATGACATCATTAAAAAATACATAGTTACCTTAGGGACTGAGGGTATGTTACTGGCACTGGCAAAAAAAGGCTTGTAATTATTGATGTAGTATATATATATATATATATATATATATATATATATATATATATATATATATATATATATATATAATTACTTAATGACCAAGTATGTGAGCTTTGCGGTCTTTGGCATCAATAATTTGCAATGAAATAAAATTAATCTGATTGGATGTGGCTCCACCCCCTTTCTGAATTTGAACCCCAATCACCCAATGGCCAACTGTACCAGGTACAGGTGATTAACAGTGCAAGAATGACAGCAATTAAATATTCCCCTTAAAAATCAATAGGTGGATTTTGATTGGCTTTTATAGGCTCCACCCACTTTTCTGAATATTAATCCCAGTCACCCAGTGACCAACTGTGCAAAGTTTGAGAACCCTACCATTAACAGTGTAAGAATGGCTGCTGTTTACATTTGCACAATGAAATTTGTATTTTTCTCCACCCACTTATTTCCTAACATTGTTCAGGTATGTATTTGGCTGGTGTTGGCTCCGCCTACTATTACTAAGCCTAACACACAATTACTCAATAACCAAGTTTTTGAGCTTTGCGGTCTTTGTCATCAATAATTTGCATTGAGATTAAACAAATCTGATTGGCTGTGTGTGGCTACACCCCTTTGTCTGAATTTGAACCCCAGTCACCCAATGACCTACTGTACCAGGTTTAAGGCTTGTGCCATTAACAGTGCAAGAATGGTAGCAATTACATATTCCCCTTGAAAATCAATAGGTGAATTTTGATTGGCTTTTGTAGGCTCCACCCACTTCTCTGAATATTAATTCCAGTTACCCAGTGACCAATTGTGCAAAGTTTGAGAACCCTACCATTAAAAGTGGAAGAATTGCTGCAGTTTACATGTTCCCAGTGAAATTTGTATTTGTCTCCACCTACTGATGACCCGGCATTGCCCGATTATGTATTTTGCAAGTGTTGGCTGCGCCCACTTTTCCTAACCCTAACACACAATTAATCAATTACTCAATGACCAAGTTTGTGAGTTTTGCGGACTTTGGCATCAATAACCTGCATTAAAATGAAACAAATCATATTGGCTGTGTGTGGCTCCACCACGTTTTATAAATGTAAACTCCAGTCACGCAATGTTCATTTGTACCAGGTTTGAGGCTTGTGCCATTAACAGTGCAAGAATGGCAGCAATGAAATATTTCCCTGAAAAATCAGTAGGTAATTTTTGATTGCCTTTTGTAGGCTCCACCCACTTTTCTGAATATTAACTCCAGTCACCCAGTAACCAACTGTACAAAGTTGGAGAACCCTACCATTAACAGTGTAAGAATCGCTGCTGTTTACATTTTTCCAGTAAAATTTGTATTTGTCTCCGCCCACTTATGACCCGGCATTGCCCGCTTATGTATTTGGCTGGTGTTGGCTGTGCCCACTTTTCTAACCCTAACGCACAATTAATCAATTACCAAGTTTGTGAGCTTTGCGGTGTTTGGCATCAATAATTTACATTGGAATGAACCAAATCTAACTGGCTGTTTGTGGCTCCACCCCCTTTCTGAAATTGAACCCTAGTCACCCAATGATCAACTGTACCAGGTTTGAGGCTTGTGCCATTAACAGTGCAAGAATGACAGCAATGTAAATATTCTCCACCCACCTTTCTGAATATTAATCCCAGTCACCCAACGACCAACTGTGCAAAGTTTGAGAACCCTACCATTAAGAGTGTAAGAATGGCTGCAGTTTACATTTTCCAGTGAAATTTGTATTTGTCTCTGCCCCCTTTTTAGTTATGGGAATAAAAAGTATCCTCTACTTTATTCCAGGTAATGTACTATGTGTGTGTGTCAAATTTCATTCAAATCCATTCAGCCATTTTTGCGTGATCGAGTAACAAACATCCGAACTTTCCCATTTATTATATTAGTAGGATATATATATATATACAGTATATATACATAAAAAATACACCCTTATTTCCAAATAAAATATTATTGTCATACATTGTACTAGGGACGTAATTTACATGTTGTAATAACCGACATGAAATGGGTACATAAAATGTGTTGGTTTATATCACAACTATAATGGCTGAAAACTAAGAAATAATCATTTTTTTCTTATTCT
This sequence comes from Hyperolius riggenbachi, assembly GCF_040937935.1. NCBI lineage: Eukaryota > Metazoa > Chordata > Amphibia > Anura > Hyperoliidae > Hyperolius > Hyperolius riggenbachi. Next base: position 404,580,130 of record NC_090646.1, on the reverse strand, counting down.
TTTTAAATGCATACAAAATAAAATAATTCTTAGGAAAAAGTACCACCCAAAGAAAGCCTAATTTGTGGTGAAAAACAATATATAGATCACTTCAGTGTAATAAGTAACAATAACGTTTTAGGCAAATAAATGAGAGGAACGTGATGTGAAAATTGCACTAGTTTTTAGTGCACACTAGTTTTCAGTGCACACTAGTTTTCAGTGCACACTAGTTTTCACACACATTCGATTGCGCATGAATATTCACAATTGCACATGAAAACGTATGCGAAAACGCTAGCGCTGCCATGGTATGAGTTATCATGGTTTAGTGAATCAAGTCCTATGAGTGGGTTTTTTTTTAAGTGCTTGGTAATTTTTGAAATTGCTCTAAAAGTGCTCGTGCAATGATTTCCTATGAGAGTGTTCATACTTGAGCGCTCCGCTTTCTATTGAATCGCAAACGCAGCTCCTGTAACATATTCTGAGCGTTTGTGTGCAATAGAAAGTATGGGGAAATCGCAATGCGCTTGAAAAAGCTCTTTGACTAGCGTTTTCCTGAGTGCTTTTATGAATAAATACATTAGGCTTGATTCACAAAGCCATGCTAACAGTTCAGCACGGGTGTGCTAAACAGTTAGCACGCGAAGTGCCGTTCGTGGACTTTTGCGCGCGCAAAGTGCTGCGATTCGCGCGATTGCAGACTTTTGTGCGCGCAGAAGAGTTCACTTCCTGACTGACATTTTCTAAGCACAAAGCGCAGTGAAAAGCGATTTTAAAATCCCCAACCAAATTGCTCAGTGCTTGCGATAGCACTGGCAATTGGTAATGTGAGCAAGGGGAAAAAACCTTTGGTTGGGACTTGAGAAGTTGTTAAAGGGTAAATCTACTTTAATCCAATATGCACATATTTTAAATGCTTTTTTTTCTCCACTTTTCTTGTACTGTATATAACAATAGAAATTTAAATTTAAAAATATTCAGAAAATTAAGTATTTCACTTTCCCTTTATGTCTTCTGCCCATATTTGTCAGCTGAGAGTTTGACAAAATTGGTGAAATTCAACCCATTTCTAAAGTCACCATGGCTAAGGGATTCATAGAATGCTTGGTTCTATAGCAGGACTATGGTTGTTAACCTGCCAAATTGTGTTTTGCTACATGCAGAAAATTTAGTAACAGAGCAAATTGTTGTAAAATAGTCACCACATTTCATTTTCTTACAGAAACTGGGGTTATTTAGCATTTGTAACATATGTACAATTAAATATCTTTAAAATCCAACACATGCCCCATAACAGATGTTGCCGCAAAAGCACGTGGAAGAGTTTTTCAAAGTGCTGGAGTATCATAATGACAGCATGTAAAGTATTGCTTATTACAGGAGAAAGAACAGAATCTCGAGCTTCTTTAACACACTGGGGATGGGGAATTGATCAAGTAAAGTTGTAGCAGAAATAAGTGGTTGTGTTTAGCACATGCCAAGCTGCTTCATGTCTGTGAATGGATTTGCTTGTTCAGCTCCTTTCAAAGCAATTACAACTTACAACAGATTGTTACTACATATGTGGGGCAAATGCAGTATTTTTAAGGAGAGGATTATTATATGGGTTGTTGCAGACTTGAAGGCAAAGAGCACTATGTGGATTTTTGACTGCTTAAACGTCAAAACAAGAGAATGCAAAACCTTGTTTCATCTTTTATTCTAATACAGCACTATGTATTCGCTAAAAGCTACAGAGAACTACTTCCATTAATAGTAGAAATTATTATCAGTTTTTATATATATGGGATGGTGAGTGGATGGGGGTGGTGCTGTACTTAAAGGAGTTATTTCGCGAAAAAAGTAGGCAGTTAAAAAATGTGACAGATGACAGGTTTTGGGCCAGTCCATCTTTTTAAGGGGGATTCTCAGGGCTTTTTTTGTTTTCAACAGCATTTCCTGAACAACAGTTGCAAAATTTAACTGACATATGGCCTCAACTCACTAAGGTTAACTGCTGTCTTTAATAACTCTTCAGAGCTGTTTTACAGTTATCACAATTATATCACCATGGTGATAACTGTAAAACAGCTCAGAAGAGTTATTAAAGACAGGAGTTAACCTTAGTGAATTGAGGCCATAATAGTGTGCAAGTGATTAGGGAGGCCGGCTGGTATCTTGCTCTTGCTATTTTGGCAGCTAAACTGTTGTTCAGGAAATGCTGTTGAAAACAAAGAAAGCCCTGAGAATCCCTCTTAATCCCCCTGGCGGTCTAAAAAATTCCGCCAGGAGGCACCGCAGCAGTTTTTTTTTTTTTTTCTTATATCATGTAGCGAGCCCAGGGCTCGCTACATGATAGCCGCTGCTCAGCGGCATTCCCCCGCCCGCTTCGAACGGGATTTCCTAGAGGGCTTCCCTTGTCGACATGGCGACGGGGCGGGATGACGTCATTGGGAGTCCTGATCCACCCCTCAGCGCTGCCTGGCACTGATTGGCCAGGCAGCGCACGGGGTCTGCGGGGGGAGGGGGCAGCGCGGCGCGACGGATACCGGCGATCGAGCGCGGGGCGGCGGCGATCGGTGTGCTGATGCAGCTAGCAAAGTGCTAGCTGCATGCAGCAAAAAAAAATGTAAATCGGCCGAGCAGGGCCGGAGAAAACCTCCTGCGCGGCTTACCCCGAACTACGTTCAGGGTTACCGCCAAGTAGGTTAAAAAGATGGACTGGCCCAAAACCTGTCATCTGTCACATTTTTTAACTGCCTACTTTTTTCGCGAAAGATCCCCTTTAACAAGATCTAGGAAAACCATATTATATCAGTTCTGCAGATAGCCCTGATACTAATTAGGTTGTGCTCCCTCCATTATAGAATTATAGGGTCTTATGTTTCCAATAAAATTCCATAGCAATCCTCAACAGAGTGCCCTGATTATAGTGATTATAGAGTGATATCTGGTGGCAAACATCCCTCTGAGTACCACCCAGAGTCAGGGGCAAAATTATCTAATTATCTACACTGACATCCCCTGGCCACCCCCCCCTCCCCCCCCCCCCCCCCGGGACAGAAAAAAAGAAAGAAACTAAACAAAAAAATCTTACAGTACACACAATTCTACTGTTCCTTTGCATGTTTAAACATTAGTTCTCAAAAACTTTAACCTTAGTTGTTGGAAAAGCTGTGTAGCATATATTTATTTATTTAAACTTGAGACATGCTCCCATTGGTGAGGCAGAGACGGAGGTCCCCAGTGCAGGGATACTTTTAGTAAGTGACTCCTTTATTGGCTGTAGAAGGGGGTTTGACCTGTGAAATGTGTCATAGCAAAGTGGTGTGTACGCCAATAAAGTGTGTGTGTTTTTTTTCTTGGAATAAACCCATTGTATCATCTGTTGGTAGGTAAGTCCACCACGACCTCCCACGTTTAAGCTTTTTTTAGTGGCTTTTATTCTTTTTGGTGCCTCTGTAATAGTGTAGATAAATGTAAGGTCATACACCTTGGATGTGCCAGTAATAAAGCACCATATAAGATATATGGCATAGAACTGGGAACATCAGACTTGGAGAAGGAATTGGGAATACTGGTTGATAACAAGCTAAGCAGCCATATTCAATGCCAGGCAGTAGCAGCTTAAGGAAATAAAATTCTGTATACTACTCCCTCTGTAAAAATTGCTTATGAGACCACATCTAGAGTATGTGATACAGTTTTGGGCACTACACTATAGGATGGCAGTCACAAAGAGAAAGACAGCTCCCAGGACGGTTGAAAACTGGCAATTACTTTATTGAAAATGTTCAGAAAGTCTTGTGTATAAGTTACTTGTGGAAGTGCTCGAATACCGGTAACACTGTGAGGCAGCATTTGTACGGGGTAGAGTTTGTGTGCTGTTTGTACAGTGGCACTTTTTTTCACATGGAACACCACAGCAGAAACAGTAGGTGTTTCTGTAAAATTTACACTTTTTTTACCGTAAAATCTTATTTGCCATAAATAAATGCTGATGCCTAAATATAATATCGTAAGTTTGAAACCTAAAAAAAAAAAATCAAGCAACAAAAATCAAGGAAATAACGGTGAAACTTTGTTTCAACTAAACATTACATTTATAATTCAAATGAATGCATGTCCACAAAACTTTCCTATCACCACCACTATGGTTTTGGCAAACTTTTGATTAACTTAACAAATAGAGTATTTTGCAGAAAAAGATCACTGATCTGAACTCTTATTTGTAAGATAAAATCACGTAAGAATGTTCCCTTGACAAAACAGGGCTTATGCTACAGACACTGATCAAAGATAAGCACTTGGATGGAAAGGCGTAAGAAAAGAGGCCTTTGATGATGTAGCAGTCACAGGACTATTTGTAGTCCCTGACAACATTATTGAAATGTGACCCATGAAGCCACAATTTAATATATAAGTTTGCAAATGTTATAGTAAAAACCTCACACTGCATGTTTTGAATCCTTTATCTGTTGCAACAACACATGTTACTTTGGAGACAGACGGCTCCTTTCCTGTTTGTTCTTTGCCCTTTTATGTGTTCTGTTATCTTTGTCAATTTGATGGAGCTCAGATCTCAGCAGTTGAACAATATAATGATGGGAGAGCAAATGTCAGGTCTTATCAGGAAACTGCAAGCATATATACGGTATACTGAATGGATAAAGAGAAACAAATGCATATTGCCACTGCAGTTCCCAGACTCCTGCAGCAGATCCAAAGAACACAGCATAATAAAATCAGCACATTAACAGGTTTTATCTTCCCGTAAAAGACAGGTTTAACGCATTGATGAGCTGTATATTGCAAGTACAAAGCCTCTCAGGAGAAAATAATGAGTATGCAAGTTCTTAGGTCATACCGTTCGACTTATTATGCATAGCTTCAGAAATTTCATATCTAAGCACATTTCTTGTTAGGGATTAGAGATGGCCCGAATGGTTCGCTGGCGAACGGTACTCGGCAAACTTCCGGTGGTTCGCGGATAACCACGAACTTTTGCGGAAGTTCGGTTCACCCCCATAATGCACCATTAGGGTCAACTATGATTCTCTACATCACAGTCAGCAGGCACATTGTAGTCAATCAGGCTACACTCCCTCCTGGAGCCACTCCCACCCTTATAAAAGGCAGGCTGCATCAGGCTTTGGACTCACTCGTGTGCCTGCAGTAGTTAGAGAAGGAACAGCTGCTGTAGACTCTCTCATAGGGAAAGATTAGTTAGGCTCTTGTAAGCTTGTTAGCTTGCTCCTTGCTGATTCTTATTGCTAAAATAGCACCCCACAACAGCTCTTTTGAGAGCTAATCTTGTTCTTGTGATCTATTTTTTTTTTGTTACCCACTGACACTGCATTATACAGCCCTATCTGTTGCAGCTGGACCTTGGTAATCACTATTTCCAAGGTCCAGGCCCTGTATAACTATCTATACTGGGACACCTACCTATGCCTAGCTAACTACTGGGGCACCCACCTACCTATACGGGAACACCTACCTATGTCTAGCTAACTACTTGGGCACCCACCTACCTATACGGGAACACCTACCTATGCCTAGCTAACTACTGGGGCACCCACCTACCTATACGGGAACACCTACCTATGCCTAGCTAACTACTGGGGCACCCACCTACCTATATGGGAACACCTATCTATGCCTAGCTAACTACTGGGGCACCCACCTACCTATACGGGAACACCTACCTATGCCTAGCTAACTACTGGGGCACCCACCTACCTATACGGGAACACCTACCTATGCCTAGCTAACTACTAGGACACCTACCTATGCCTAACTACCATATGGGCTTGAAAAACGCTATCGCCTGCACTCTGGTCATAGTGCGCACCAGTCCAGCATGGCCGTCACTACACAAACAGCTGTTTGCGGTGCATTACACAGTGAGTTTGGTGTGTCAGCGTGAAGCAGTACTCTAATTACACTCCCTGATTGATGTATACACATTCAAGATGTTTTAAAGCACTTTAGGCCTGCAATTTAGCATTCAATGTGATTTCTGCCCTTAAACGCTGCTTTGTGTCCAATCCTGATTTTTCCTGGGGACTTTTGGCATGTATCCCACTCATCCATGCCCCCCTCCAGGTGTAAGACACCTTGAAACATCTTTTCCATCACTTTTGTGGCCAGCATCATTTTTTCTATTTTTCAAAGTTATTGAAGTCTATTGCGGTTCGCGAAAGCTTGCGCAAACCGAACTTTCGCGGGAGGTTCGCAAACCCAGTTCACGAACCGAAAATGGAGGTTTGGGCCATCTCTATTAGGGATATCTTGAGAAGCTTTACTTCTGTATACATTGGATATTGGTGCATACTTTCTCTGCATTTGTTTGGAAGGGAAATCTTAAACCTGTCTTCTGTGAACACATATTTTGAGTTATGGTGTGAAAATGACTGGTGCAGCATTTACATCCTTGCACACCCTGAATCCAAACCAAACTAATGACCATCCCCCAAATCTTACCCACCATTCAAGTACAACAATTCCATTACCTATTATTAATCTCTAGTAAACTTATCTTTTATTTTTACCACTGTCTGCACTTTTGTGAAGGTTACATGGACACCACAGAACCGCAGCCACTAGACTCCTACTTCTACCGCCACTCTTATCAGGAGCGTATCTTAAACCATAAGTAGAGCAGAAGAGTCCTAACGTGGTCTAAAGAACTTATACAAATCTATATACTGATTGGGAATAAAATTGAGCAAAGAAGCTGTTCTGTTGACTATAACCACTGGCACATATTTATTTTCCTCTGATAACCCTGCACTGTAAGTCACAAGTCCAGTAATGTATCAAGTGGAAAGACTCTTCTGACAGTCTTGCAAACTGATGTAATACGAGTTTAATCTCGCTCACCTGAACCAACTGGCTTTCTACAGCATTATACATAGAAACTAACAAATCACTGAAAAATACTTGTTTGTGTGACACGGCCCATAGCTGACTGAGCAGGCATTAAACTCATATAACACTCCCATCATTGTTGGTGCAGATAACTCATTTTTGGGTTTGCTGAATTGCCACATGTCTTAAATTCTCACCCTGAATCATATATATATATAAATTCAAGCATTTCAAATCTTACTGTGTATTGAAGAGGGAAAAAATATTTTTACAGTTGCAAACCTATCCAGCGTGTCTGTATTTTCTACATTCTAATGATTCGTTACTTCTGCATACTTATGACGCTAGTGTTCCGAGGAAAACCATCTCTCCAGATTCTGGCTTTCCTCAAATAACTGTGCCGATGGATTTTTTTTTCTTGTTTTCTGCTTGGTGAAATAACATTGTGAAAATAGGAAGTGAAGATGTTTCATCATGTGTAACCAAATCCATTCCTGAGTGCTTCTAATTTCATCAAGTAACGTAAGTCAACATATAACGTTAATGATGAAATGTTTCCAATTATATGTTGTCTGACAGTAACCCAGCCTTTCAGTCACCTTCAATTGTCAGCCATAAAAAGGATAGTTTATTATTACATGGATCATTCACTCCATGCATCTACTGCTAATTTACAGCATATACGACAATCAGAGCGTGGAAATAGCAGACTCTTCATGAAATCAGGACGAGGGCCATTCACTGTTATACTGCGTGTTGTATTGAAATATTAAAAGTAACTGGAATGTACTCATTATATATATTGTTTCGAACAGAGAATCTCCATGTTGGATTCTAAATGGTAAATTTAAAAATAGATTGATTGTTTGTAGTAAGCTTTACAATTACAATATTAAAGTGTTTTTAAATGTGAGCCCTGCATGATCATGGCAAGCATCCAACTTTGCGAAGAATTAACCCCATAATGACTGATTGGCCACATAGCATTCTGTAAAAGGAAGTATAGCGAGGTGGCAACAGTTTGTATTTTGATATAATATTAGTTCTAATGTGAGTCTATTATTTTTGGCTACAGGAATATACCTAGCTTAGGACATATTAAATAACCTAAAATATTTTACTTCCAATTCGATTGGTACCTCTATAATACGCTTCATCCTTCCTCCTAATCGGAACAATGCCATCCTTTCAGATCTTGTAGGAAAAAGGAAGCCAAGGCCTCAATGGAGGTGCAACAATAGGAAGCAATTTGCTTCAAACTATTTACTTCAAGCAAATCCTTTTTGACAGAGGTTCAAAAGGTCCAAATAGGATGAATGAGAGCAGTTTTGTGAAATGCTAAACTGTCATGGCATGTAAAGGAGTGCAGCAAAGAGTATGAACTCACCCATGTTGCCTCCTCTTTTCAATGAACTGCATGCCACTCTCCAAATTTCTGACATTTCACAACCGGAATTCTGTTTGTGAAGGCAGAAGTGTCAGACAGATGGAGAGCAGCATGCAGCACAGTGGTGAGAGGCAGGGACACAGGTGACTTAGCCCTTTGTATCATCGCCAAAGGCCCCCATGCATGACGGAATAGTTTTGCATTTTGCTCATCCTTAATCCAAGTTTTAAGGATGACTTAATTTAATCTCATTGGACTGGGCATTTAATAAACATAACATTTATATTTTATATCGTTTACCACTTCAACCCACAGGCTATTTTACTCTTCCTGCAGAAAGCTATTTTAAATTTTCTATGCTTCACCCATTTATTTTGCCATAACTTTATAATTGCTTATCACAACTAAATTATCTATATCTTGTTTATTTGCCACAAATTAGGCTTTTTTTGGTGGGTGATATTTGTTTTTAGTAATCACTTTATTTTCTATGCACTTTAACGGGAATCTGAAGTGAAAATAAACTTATGAGATACTGAATTTCATGTGTAGTACAGCTAAGAAATAGAACATTTGTAGCTGTAACAGTCTGGGAATCAGCGGGTGCCTGCAGCCGCTTCCCTCCCTCTCTCTCAGGTAGCCTCCATTCCGTCGGCGTCTAGTACTGCGGGAACGGTTTTGTCTGCGGCTCACAGTGGGTCTGTCTCGCGGAGACAGGACCTTTATGCTAGCAGAAGGCGCGTCAGCTGACCTGCCGGTCGGCTGACGTCACAGATGACTCTCGTCACTCGGATTGGAGGAGATCCGAGCTGGGAGTGGTTGAGAGTCTCCCTCTTCTTCAAAAGCCTCTCTTTGCTATTCGGTCGGCGTCTGCTGTTGTGAATACTTACGTGTTAGCGCTCAGACCTTAGACTAGATCCCAGGTGTTGAAACCAAGGACTTCACACCTAGACTAGGAATTTGTTATATTGTTATTGATTACCTGTGTATGATTCTGGCTAATTCTCTGACCTTGCTTCCTGTTTTACGTTTCTGTACTTCTGCCTATCTGACTAGTTGCTGAACCTCTGCCTGTTACCCGTTATCCCATTGCCTCACGATTCTGTACTGATACTTACCTCTCTGTTGCCGAAGTTTGCCTGTCTGACCACTCTATCCTCACCAGTGGGCTTAGCCTCTGGAGAGGGATCCTTAGTATCGAAACACCTGCTCCTCAGGTGTCCACTAGACTGCAGTATGGTCTTAATCACCTGCTCCTCAGGTGATCATTAGTTGCAGTATTGTTTGTAACACCTGCCCCTCAAGTGTCAACTAGGCTGCAGTACAGTCTTAATCACCTGGTCCCCAGGTGATCACTAGGTGGCAGTATAGTCTGAATCACCCACTCCTCGGGAGATACCAGCAGCATCACCAGTTGCTGGGGCTTGTACTCTGTTAACTGTCATTGTACTGATAGTACCTCACCAGCCCCTCTGGTGAGGTCTCGCCAAATTACTAAGTTACAGTCTGTGTATTATAGTACCTTACCAGTCCCTCTGGTAAGGTCTTGCAAAACTAATAAAGTTACGGTTGCACCAAGCACTACACTCTTAGCACCCTTTTAGCTATACTAGTATTATTGGTGATTCTGCAGATCACCACATAATCAGGTATAGCGTCTGCATTATTGGTGATTCTGCAGATCACCATATAATCAGACATCTGAGTTGCTACACCCAACCGTTACAGTAGCACAGATATGAGTCTTATGTTGTTTCCAGTACAGGAAGAGTTAATAAACTTCAGTTGTTATCTATGCAAAATAACTTCTCTTAGCCCTGTGACTAATTTAGTCAGAGGGCAATGCTTTTTCGGAAGCACTTATCTCAACCTGTCTCTCACTGTTTCTTATTTATTTAAAGCGTTATAAAACCCTGACATAATATTCAATAAGAACATGTTTTCCTACTTTTTATATGCCATAAGGTTATCATATTTTCTTTTTGTGCATAAGTATTAGTATTCAAGTAGAAATTATACGTTCCCAAAGTACGCTTTTTTTTCCCTGAGAACTGACTTTGCATTTTATTTACAACTGCTTTATTCATGTTCTAACAAGCAGAAATGCTTTCTAAATTGTCTGACTTTGTTCCGGGGACACGGCAGTGTAAGAGAAGTGTTTATTTACATTCCTCACTTAAAACAATTAAACACAAGATAACCTTATCTACAACTTCGGATGCGTCCAGCTTAGCTGGCAGGGAAGCTTCTAAGTCCTGTGTGTAATACTTTAAATTCTGTTCTAGTAAAAAAAAGTGCTGGTTGTATATAATATGCAGTAAATAATCTATTAGAGCAAAGAAGAAATGCTGGGTTTCATTCTTCTTTAAGGTTTTCTACCAGGAAGTTCAAAGTGCAAACATGTATCCAGGAGCACCCAATCCACGCTCAAAAAGTTTAGAGTGTGTGCCAAAATCCTCAACCTTGTACCATCCATAGGGTCAAAATTGCAGTAGTATTTTACACTTTTGGCAACTTGAGAAAGGCCATTTAGGCCGAAACAGCAGGCTGTCGCTGCCTGTCATTTTTTCTACTATGCAATAAATGTTTGAGAGCTGATTAATACATACGAAGTGTGGTGCCGATCTTTTTTGGACTACAGGAAGCAGGGGCGCCTTTACCTACTGACCACCCAGGCAGCGGCTTGGAGCGGCTTTGATGGGGAAGGCGCAATAAATTACTGTCAGTCCAAGGGGAAATAAAAATTCCTGTCCTGAAAGACCGTTGTAAGGGACTGGAGAGAAAAAGATTTCCTTCTGTTTTAAGAAGGAAAATTACACCAAGCTTTGCTTTTTTAGTAGGAGGGCATTTGGTTCCTTTTATCCCCCTATACATTCCTAGTAGCTTGGGTCACCCTGAGCTGCTTGGTTACTCTGCTCTTTTCACAAATAGCCTTCTGCTAAGTCACTAAAGAATCATTCAGAGTTCAGAATTATAGATACTCCCTAAGAAGAAGGTGTCTGGCTTATAGCTGCTCTCTGCTCCTCCGCAGAGGAGACAACGACAGCGCCCTACCCCCAAATGTTACTGAGTCTGCAGAGGGAGTGAGACAAACAAACAAACAGTAAACTCTGCAGACAGCTGTGTGCTCTGCTAGAATGTCTGCATGTCTAGATGTCAGGAGGATCACCATGACTAGCTATGGAGCGGTAGGATCATCTGATCCTCTCCCCTACACAGCCTGCACTTCTCCCTGAATTCAACAGGACAGTGTTTGAAGTGTGTAATGGACACAGTGGGGGTTGCAGGTTTTGTCTTTCATTGTGCGTGAGTGAATAGGAGGGCAGCATCTAAAGCTCAAACAATGATAATGGACATATAAGCAATGTGTGTAATTACATCCATCACTACTTATAATTGAAGATGGCATAATAATGTATTTCCATTAATGCTGTCTGTTTGCCCTCTCTCTAATGCTATGTACCACCTTACGATTTTTCCAACGATTTTCCCGATGTTCATCAATTTTTTTTTTGAGCGACAAGTAGTCATTTACACGATGTCGTGACATCGCTTAGCGTTGTGTGGTGAAAAGTGACCGTCACTGAGGATCAAGTAAAGTACTGAGGTCGCTTGACTTCTCGTTCGCGCCCGTCCTGTAATGTCACGTGACATCTCACATACCCGCTGGCAGGAAGATGAATCGCTGGACGCTTGTCATGAGGGACACCTCGCTGGATCCATCTTCCTGTGTTGTTGCAGTCACTGTGGTGAGTGTGGAGCTTAACTTTGCTTGCCCTCACCCTCTGCTCATGCTCCCTCTCCCACTGTCTCTCTGACCAAACAACTGCTACTTGGGGAACAATGTGCACAACTATGTACACTAGTCTGAGCACTCTTCAGGGGAGCCAGTAGCATTTGGAACTATTATTGTGTATTTATGTAGCACTGACATCTTCAGCATGTTACAGAGTACATAGTCATGTCACTGACTGCTCACTGGAGCTTACAATTTCATCCCTACCATACTCAAACTGTAATGTCCGACCATATTATTATCATGTATTTATATAGCACTGACATCTTCTGCAGTACTTTATATAGCACTGACATCTTCTGCAGTACTTTACAGAGTACATAGTCATGTCACTGACTGTCCTCAGAGGAGCTCACAATCTAATCCTACCATAGTCATAGTCTAATGTCCTGCCATATTATTACTATGTATTTATATAGCACTGACATCTTCTGCAACACTTTACAGAGTACATAGTCATGTCACTGACTGTCCCCAGAGGAGCTCACAATCTAATCCTACCATAGTCATAGTCTAATGTCCTAGTCCTACCATATTATTATTATGTATTTATATAGCACTGACATCTTCTGCAGCACTGTAGAGAGTACATAGTGATGTCACTGACTGTCTTCAGAGGAGCTCACAATCTAACCCTACCATAGTCATAGTCTAATGTCCTACCATATTATTATTATTAATTTATATAGCACTGACATCTTCTGAAGCACTTTGCAGAGTACATAGTCATGTCACTGACTGTCCTCAGAGGAGCTCACAATCTAACCCTACCATAGTCATAGTATAATGTCCTACCATATTATTATTGTTTATTTATATAGCACTGACATCTCCTGAAGCACTTTACAGAGTAGATAGTCATGTCACTGACTGTCCTCAGAGGAGCTCACAGTCTAATCCCTACCACAGTTATAGTCTAATATTTTCAATATAGGATTGTTTTGGGGTAAACCAGTTGACTTAGTATGTTTTTTAGGATGCAGGAAATGTCTGAAGTGTCTGAAGACAGAAACTCCATGCAGATTTTGCCCTGGCCAATGTTCAAGCCTAGGACTCAGCACTAAAATGCAGTAGTGGTACCCACTGAGCCTCTATTCTACTCATAGATATCTGCTCATCCATGTCATCAATTCTGACCCTCTACTACCCTTCCTCCCTCCATTCTACTTCTCTTCTCTTGTATCACTTACACTACAAACACACTGTGCTTATCTCCAGAATGGATTATGAATCAAACTATTAGCCCCAGTGCACACCAAAACCGCTAGCAGATCCTCAAAACGCTAGCGGTTTTGGAGCAGATTTCAGAGCGATTCTAGGCATGTTTAGAGACATTTTCTAAACATGCCGAGCGTTTTTGTGAAGCAGATTACAAATATTGTTACAGTAAAAGCTGTTACTGAACAGCTTCTGTAGCAAAAACGCCTGGAAAACCGCTCTGATCTAGCGTTTAAGAGCGGTTTGCATTTTTCCTATACTTTATATTGAGGCAGAATTGCTTCTGCAAACCGCAAATGTGCAGCAGGAGGCACGTTTGCGGTTTGCTAAAAACCTCAAACCGCTGGCGTGCTCCATTCCATTGAAATACATTAGCCAAGCGTTTTCACAGACAAATGCGGTTGGCGGATCGCTGCTAAAACCGCTCGGTGTGCACTGGACCTTAAACCACCTTACCATATCAGCCCTTCAATGTCATGATGATATGCCCACTCCAGTCCTACCCCAACAGGTGGTAACATATCTGCATATCTCATAATGTTTGTGCAAAAATTATTTTGAAAGTAAGAATGTCTTGCTTGATAATCCAATCTTGCAATGTGACTGCCATTGGAACTTGTAGTGTGGATGCTGTATTTATTTGAGGTGCATACTGGCAGCATGTGCTGTATGGCATACAATGCTGATCATCCACAAGGCAAACTTAGGCAGCTGCCTAGGGTCTAGAGAGAGTTTAGGGGCCTGGTGGTTGCTAGTCCCCACCAAATCTAACTAAATAAGCCAGGTGACCATCAGTGGAGGGCAAAGTGTTATCTTGCCTAGGGCCCCATTTCATAGTTATCCCTCTCTGATGGCTTATATCATGTGTGAAGTGTTCTATAATGTATATGATTTTTGTTTTATTTTTTATGGGGGGGGGGGGGGCGCCACAGGATTTCTTGCCTGGAGTGACAAGAAGGCTAGAGGCGCCCCTGACAGGAAGTTCAAAGTGTCATTAGCTCTGCTCTGTTTCATTATTTAAAATACAGAGTGTAATTTGTAAACTGCAAATTTTAGAAAATGATGCAATGTTATAAAAAAAACTGCTATACAACTGATTATCTGTACTACACATACAATTCATAATATCATAAAAACAAGGTAAAAAATTACCCACCACCGATTGACTGCACAGATCTGTACCACCTGTTTGACCAAACGAGGCACAAACTGGAAGCATATTTCCTTCAAGTTTGTGCTTAAAAAAATCCTCAGAAGATTATCATCTGCAACAATTTTAAATACAATCTCTGTCCAGCTGAGTGACTTTATTTGCATTTCAGCTACAAAAAAATATTTATCAAAAGATTTTTGAAAAAGTATATTTTTCTCATTTATCTTGTTTTTAATAACAGAAATGCTGTTTTCAGCCTTCTTTTTAAATGGAACCTGAGGTGAGACACGCATGGAGTCTGCCATACTTATTTCCTTTTGAACAATACAAGTTGCATGGCAGTCCTGCTGATCTTTCTGGTTGATATGGTCTAAATCACAAACCTGAAACAAGCATGCTGCTAATCTTGTCACATTTGTCATAGACTTCTGATCGGTATACATTCTGTATTAAATGTTAAAGTACAGTAATTGAAAGTACATTAACCTTGGGGGAGTTGTGGAATCCAGTCTTTAAGTACAGTAGAGCTCATAAACATAAAAAGCGTGAAGTTAGGGAAGTTAATATAACAATAGCTTTATTTATACCATATAGAAAAGATCCATAAACATATTATAGAATATAGTATGTTTATGGATCTTTTCTATATGGTATAAATAAAGCTATTGTTGTTATATAAAAAATACACTCTGAGCACCCTAACTTCACGGTATTTATGTATATATTATATAGGTGAGACGAGTGACCCAATTAAAAAGGTTGATATCCCATGCCCCTTTTCTAAACTAATAGAGCTCATAAATAGCCTAAAAATTTGGCCCTCACCACTTTTTGTGGTTTGCCTTTTTAAAACATAAGGTATTTGTGATAATTCAAATTTTAACCCCTTCGCGACCGCCTAACGTCTATAGGCGGCGGGAAGGTGGCAGCCCCAGGACCACCTAATGCCGAAAGGCGTCAAGAGCAGTGGGCGGAGATTAGCGGGGATTGCGCATCCCTGCTTGAGTGACGGAGCCGAGCTCCTTCAACAGTCTGCCAGTGGCGATCGCCGCTAACAGACTGACGCAAAAAAGAAACAACCATTTATTTTCTTTGTGCAGCGCTGCGCCCTTTTAAACTTGGGGTGATTTCAAATCTAAGGATGCCATAGCATTTTAATATATTTGGGCATCAAGAAAAACAGATAGAACAGCTCCCAGTCCACATACCGTAATTATAAGTGAAAACGTGCGTCACAAAAAAATATTAAGAATGTGAACTTGCTTTTATTCACAATATCAACTCATCCCTAGAAATGTCTGACTTGGTCATATGTTTATATTGTTATTAAAGTTATTTTTTTTAATCTTTGGTTGTATAAATAAACTCATAAAAGACCAGTACCATCTTCCTGATCATCAGGCAAGTGCATGCTTATTTATCAGAAGAACCTCTGACTTTTAAATGATGATCGACATTTAGTGTAAAGAACCCACAGAGAACAGATATCACCTTGTTTTTTACTCTTGGCTAATTGCTTTTAAAGTATTTTCCACGTCTGGGGAGATACAGTCAAGCTGTGAATCATTTGGGAAGTAGCAGGGATTTGACCTGAAGCATATATTTTCAGCTCAAGCGCTAACAATGTTTGTTTGAATGTAAAGGGCTTAGCAGTCTGTCTTAATTTCACTTAAAAGTCTACTTACTTACATGCAATTTGTTAACAACAGTTTTTAACCTACAATATCTCTCTTATTACTTGGTTCTCCTTGGTTTCACTACACATAATTTAGTCTTACCTGCCATGTAAACATCCATGATTTCCATGAGTATGTGGAGAATCCAGAGGTCATGATGTGACTTCCAGAAACAGAGAGACGCAAGGAGCCCTATAAAGTGTAGTATGTCTGATAAGCAGGACATTTGTGGCATAGATTAATGCTCACAAATCCGGGTTCCAAAAACCACAGTGATGCACCTGTGGAGAGAACTAGTCTCCTCTCCGAACAAAGGTGATCCTAGGATCTCTGTGGTTGTTCTCGAGGAGATGAAAAATGTGATCATATAGAAACTAGGAACTAGCTAATATTATGACACTGTCCCCATGGAAGTAAGAACATAAAGGGGTTGGAAGAGGAGCCCCATTAGGAAGGTATTTAACTCACCTGGACCAGAGAAAGCTGCAGATTATTTAAAAGGGGGCTAAAGGGATGGTAAATCTAACAAAATGCCCAAATAAAGATTGTAATAAGTAATAAACGTGTTGAGAAGGTTTCAAGGCTTAAGATATGATGGAGAAGAGTGTTCCTTTGGACTCGTGAAGCTGTTGTCAAATCTATAAGAGTGTGAGGGTGAGTAGATTGTAGGACAGAAGTGCTCTATGTGCAGAATGCAGATTTCAGGTTTAAGCAAACATAGAGGGTCAAAAAAAACAAGTACTAAAGAAACTAACCACTGTAGAGGGAAGACTCTGGACAATCCAGAGGCTTCCTCGATGTCCACAAAACCTCTGCTGCCAGCCGGGATGCTCTTTCTCTTCATGGCCACGCTCCCCTTTGTGAAAGCACATGGCCGCACTGCATAGGTGCAAAGTACGGCCCACGACTGCTCATTAGCACGGAACCACTTGTGCACAGAGAAAAAAGCCATGCATGAGCTACTCCATGCTACCATGCAGGCACATACAGTGCAGCTACACTCACACGTGGAGGGGAGCATAGGCCTGAGCACAAAATTGAACACATTAATCTTAGATATTTTCAGAGGGAGGAACAGAGGGACAGATCTAAGAAGCCTCTGGACTATCCAGAGGCTTCGCTCTACTGAGGTAAGTATCTAACTTTTTATCCCTTCAGGTTTGTGATATCTGTATGGACTGGAGTAGACACGTTATGGAATGCTTTAAAAGTCAGAGATAGAGCTTGATCTGGATTCTCTTGGTAATCGGTGTAGGGACCAGCAGAGAGTAGCAACACCAGAGGAGAAGGGGGAGTGGAGGGAGGTAAATGATTCAAATAACTGAGTTCTGAATGGACTGATGAGTAGGCATGAGTGAGAATGCCTTTGGCCGTCTCACAAAAGTTTCCTTTAACTTTGGATGGTTTAGCAAGTTGATGGAGCCAACTTTAGCTGTTAATAGCAAAGACCCCATTCATGATATGATCACCAAATTTGCTAGGTATGTTAAAGGACTTACGAGCCCAAATAGGTAAAAAAAGAGAAGGACCTTAATCACTTTTAAATGCATGGAGGATGCCATCCGCGCCATCCGTGCAGTTCCGCCGGGTCCCCGCAGTGTGATAGCCCCCCGTGCCACTCCCGACCCCACGGACAGGGTCGGGCTCCCCTTCCTCTCCTAAGATGGCATACACGTTAGTGCGGCTGCGCAGCTCTAGGGCCTCCCCCCTCTATTCACCCTATTGTATGCGCCGTATAAGATGCTCCTCAATATAAGACGCACCTAGGCTTAGAGGGCAAAAACCAGGGAAAAATATATAAACTAAACCTGGTGCTTCCATATTTCAGGAGCGTCTTGTACATGACCTCCCCCAAATGGTGCCCTCCTGTGTCCCCATGTCTCTCCCAGGTGTCCCTCTGTCACCCCAGGTGTCCCCCTGTCACCCCCAGGTGTCCCCCTGTACCCCCAGGTGTCCTGCTTTCTCCCCATGCTTTCTCCCCATGTGTCCGCCTGTCTCCCCCTAAGTGTCAGCCTGTCTCCCCCTAAGTGTCAGCCTGTCTCCCCCAAGTGTCAGCCTATCTCCCCCAAGTGTCAGCCTGTCTCCCCCAAGTGTCATCCTGTCTCCCCCAAGTGTCAACCTGTCTCCCCCAAGTGTCCGCCTGTCAGCCCTATGTGTCCTCCTCCATTCTGTGTCCCGCTGTGAGGTGTCCCGCTGTGAGGTGTCCCCACACCCCCCTCCCTTGTCTATCCCCCCTCCTGTCCCCCCCATGTAAGAAGTGGCAGAAGCTTACCTCCTCTATCTTGCTCGCGGCGATTGAAGACATACGGCTCCTGTGTGCAGCTTCCTCTAGTGCCGGCTTGTAATGACACGTCATCAACTACGCGTCATTACAAGCCGGCACTAGAGGAAGCCGCACACAGGTGCCGGATGTCTTCAATTGCCGCGGGCAAGATGGAGGAGGTAAGCTTCTGCCGCTTCTTACATTGGGGGGGACCCGGTGACACAGGAGGGGGGAATAGACAAGCGGGGCCAAGGGGGAACGCAGACACACAGGCAAGGCAGGGAATCCCTGATGACGGCGGGTCGGCGGTTCGTATCGGCGGGCGTCCATATGTCGCTGATTCCCTGCCTTTGCCGTATAAGACACAGGGACTTTTTCTCCACATTTTTTGGGGAGAAAAAGTGCGTCTTATACGGCGGAAAATACGGTACATATACTGTGCATATCATACCTCTAGTGGCTAGGTCTGGGTATATGAAAAATGTACATTACAAATAGATGGACCTCATTATCATTTCTATCAGTAGCATATTAGCATATGAGTGCCTCATGTTTTGTTTAGCCTATAAGTGGCTATCTACATCGTAAAGTTTTGGGCAAAAGCTTTATCCCAATGGGTAAATAAGATTAAATGTATACATAGATAAAATCAGACTAAAAAAAGTGTATGTGCTCCCATTTTTATATATATATATGCTGCACACGCTTAGGAGATCAACAGTACAGTCCTGAGGTTAACAATATTCTCTCTTTGGGTGTGGGGGGATATTGCAGGAAATTCCACTTACCGGCCCGATAGGGGAAAGATTCTTGTGTCGCCCGATGTGAACGGAATGCCGACTGGCCGCCACAGTTGTAATCCGGCGGGCGGACGTGACGGAGGAGGCAGGACATGACGTTAGCGCTCCAGCTCCGAGTGCGGAGGGCGGGACCTCTCTCGTCTGGCGTGTTTTGTCGCCATGTTGGTGAAGGTTGGAGTAGTGGCCATATTGGGGATGGCTGGAAGACGGTGCCCAGAGTAAATAAGAGAGGCTGGCAATGGCCATATTGGGATTGGTGTGGAACTACGGGGGCCATAATAGAGAGGATTGTAGTAAGACATATTGGCCATATAGTAGAGGACTGGGAGGTGGCGGCCATATTGGCATGGTCGCTGTGTGGAAATAGAAGGTGGCCATTGCTAAGGGGGGCTATACTGGTAGGCATTGGCCCTGTTGTAATTGGCTGGTAGGTAGGAGTACTAAAAGGGAGAGATGGTCGGTCAGTGGATGTAATTGGGGAATTGGGGTGGGGTTTGCCTAGTCCCCTGGATGACCATACTAAGTGAATGGAACACATTAAGGGGGGACCGAGTGATAATCAAGAGTATGCAAATTTATAAAAACAACATTAAAAAGTTTGCTAAAAACCATAATTACATTACATCGTATGAAAGATTGCACATGAGCATACAAAAGAATATATAAAGTGTATTGCCATACTGTCAAAAAATTGTATATCATTTGCTGGTCATACAATTTGTATCCAGATGGAACTGGAGGTACCCGGGGGGAAAAAAGAGGGGGAGGGGGGAAATTTGGCATTATGTGAGAGAGGTTTGAAGTGGCTAAATAATAAAGAGACAAACTTATTAGGAGACGACAGGGGCACTCTATTGCCAGTTCCCCTTACTTCCTTTTTTGTTTAGTTTCATTAAAATGCACTTCTGCTAAATAGGTACCGTATTTTCTGGACTATAAGATGCTCTGGACTATAAGACGCACCTAGGTTTAGAGGGCAAAAATCAGGAGAAAAAAAATATATGTGTATCTATGGCTCAGGGCATCTTGTAGACCTTTTCGCACTAAGATGTTGCTAAGCTACTCTACCCAGCCACACTAAGACCTGCTACTGCCCCCCACACCAACACTGCACTACATACAGTACCCTAACCCCTGCTTTCCCTACATTACACTTTACTACACACTACACTAAATTAACCCCCCCCCCCCCCCGCTGCACACAAACCCCCCAGCTACACTACACTAAACTTTGCTGCCCCCCCTCCAGCTACATTACACTTCACTACACTACACTTATCCTTGCTGAAACTCACCTGATCTAGCTGGCACGCTCCTCTCCTCCGTCTCCCTCCTGCAGCCGCTCCTCACTGCGGCTCCACTCACATGCAGTAACATCTGCATGGCTGTTGTCAGATGCCGGTCTCTGCACTGCGGGAAAATCGGGAGAGCACATGTCATCAGATTGCGCTGCCATAACTCTGTGTAACTCATGCCCATGTGCATCTCCCTATTGTATCCTATGGCATGGCTGGGGATTCCATGAACAGTGACATAGCGCAGGACAGCTCGGTGGGGCAATGTATAGCGGTAATCTTCCATAGAACAGCCACTGGGAAATTTGCGCTCACAGCCAGCTCTTTCCCTTCACTTCTGCATATGTCACTATGTGGAAGTAAAGGTGTAACGTTTGTGGAACTTTCTCCGTGATCAGCGCACAACGCGTGCGCTGATACGGCGGAAATCCTCCACAAGCGTATATTTGCAGGAACCCAGCAAAAGGTGCTACGCACCCGTAGAGGGAAATTCCTGTCGGCAGATGGTGCTGGGGAGTGCAGAGGAACCAATCCTCTGTACCTCCACAAATGCCAGACAGGAATTGTACGAAGCGCAGAACGCAATCGCAAGAGAGGCGATTGCGAATGAGAACGAGCAAAGGGACAGGTTGTATGTGTGTGCGCCAACCTAGTCGCCACCCCGCGACAGTGCACACACAACAGCAGATATGAAATAGAAACGCGATCGCGAGAGGTGGGATTGCCAGACGTGACACAAGGCAGATCAGAACAGAATACGAGGTTAGCAAAGGCACAGCAAATAATACAATGAGAATAACAAGGAAAATAACAAACGCTAACTGAACGCGAACACCGCACTTATTCGCAACAGTGCACGCGTTCGTGCGCGGTCTCCACGTGATAAGCACAATAGAGACAAGCACGCCTAACTAACCAAGACAAGACAGACACCACACAAACGCGCTTGCTACACGGTTGCCTTACCGCAGGCACCAGCAAGCGCACGCAAACAGACAGACAACGAGAATCGATCAAACAGGAACCACTGCTCTTACCGTCAGAGCCAGTGCGAACCAGGTATCAGAAAGATCCACTGCTCTTGCTGTCAGAGCAGTGTGATCCAAGCACATGACAAACAGAAGGAGTAACCAGCACCGACCGCAGCTAAGGTTAGCTCCAAGATCCAGGCCAGAGGAATCCACTGCCACTAACGCTAGGGCAAGTGCGATTCAGACAGACAGAACAGAAGGATTCACAGCACTAGCGAAAGTGACTAGCGCGATCCAGGAAGACAGAACAGAAGGATCCACAGCACTAGCGCAGGATGCTAGTACGATCCAGGGAGGAAGAACAGAAGGATCCACAGTACTAGCGAAAAGAGGCTAGCACGATCCAGGGAAACAGATCAGAAGGGGCTACCAGCAACATCCGCTGTTGCGGTTAGCACCCAGACACACAGAACGAT
Source organism: Hyperolius riggenbachi (assembly GCF_040937935.1). Classification (NCBI taxonomy): domain Eukaryota; kingdom Metazoa; phylum Chordata; class Amphibia; order Anura; family Hyperoliidae; genus Hyperolius; species Hyperolius riggenbachi. The sequence goes on along the minus strand of NC_090646.1, from coordinate 404,558,261 downwards.
TTCCTGTCGCTGGGACAGGACAATCGCAACAGACAAACAAAACAGATAAACAATCCTAACTGCACTAGGGAAACCTGCCTAGTGCAAGTTCCAGGAATAACTCAAACCAAGAGCATGGCTGACACTCCTCCAGGAGTGTTTCACAGGAAGGAGTCCTTATGACCAGCGAAGCCTTGTGGGAAACAGATAGTACTTATAGAGCAAGCCCACAATGGATGTGGCTAGGCAAATTGCATGATAAACGTATGCAAATTCCTCTGCAGCAAGCTGCAGAACTGACAAAAGGTCTCTCTTAAAGAGACCTGCAGAATGCAGACCTGAACAGTAGTCAAAAAGCTTCCAGGCAGCTGAGCAGATTCTCACAAAAGGAAGAGAGGCTATGGCTGCAAGCGCGACCTCCCTAGCGGCTGTTCTATGGAAGATTACCGCTATACATCGCCCCACTGAGCTGTCCTGTGCTATGTCACAGCTCAAGGAATCCCTAGCCATGCCATAGGATACAATAGTAAGATATACACGGGCATCGGTTACATGGAGGTATGGCAGAGCAATCTGATGACATGTGCTCTCCCGATGTCCCCAGCAGTGCAGAGAGACATCCTTTTGCGGTAAGCTGCAGCTGGCAGGGACACACACGCGGACATGCGGGGACAGGGGAAAGGCAGGTCCTGGTGCCTGGCAGTTGGTGTATGCAGACTATAAAATGCAGGAACTTTTTCATAGGAGGAGGGGGAAAAAAAGTGTGTCTTGTAGTCCAAAAAATACAGTACAAACAAGCTGCTCTGTGTTGCTCTGTTTTATAGTCTAAGGTGGCTGCTTTTGCTTTAGCTCTTAGTGGTTATGGTTCATCTGTAACCACGGAGTGAACCCTTTGGAAAGGAGCTCTTAATAAACATGATAGCAGGAGTCACATGTACAGTATTACAGTGAATGTATCACACAAGTCAACAATAATAAAAAAAAATTACCAGGAGAGGGCATTCTTCTCTGTTATTTCAAATAAACTGCCCTGTGGTATTAAATTGGTTCAGAAGTTAGTGCTCCTCTTTAACTTAGATATCATTTGCTGGGAGTTGACTGAGATTACTTTTTTCCTCCCAGATGACCTAGTATCGAATGGCATAACATACTTACCAAAAAGGTTTCAGTGAATGCACAGTGGGAAGGGAAATAAGAGAATAATGTAAATAAGCAGGAATTACAACAACATAAAAACAGAGAGGGGGTGGCTGGGATGTGAAGTGGGGGATGGGGATGGGAAAGGTACACAGAGCTGAAACTTTTTTCTGTATTCTTGTAATGATGTGTTGTAAAGGTTTACACACATGCAACTGTTGGAGTCTCTTCAGAGCTTTTATAACACATACTGTTATGGGGGAGAAAGAGATGCATTAGAGACAAATATAGCATGTTATTTTATTCCTAAAATGTCTTCTGCATATCTGGGGAGATTGTAAACTTCTGATCATTGCACTAAGCTGTTCTGTGTCTCTTGGGCTAGGCTAGTGAAGCACAGCAGAACAAATATAAGTTCAGTTCAACATCAGCATAATCATCAAAGACCAGATGTGCAATACAGCTGTTTTTACAGATATTGAAACTATTTTCAATGGCGTACGGGTAATGCTGATTCAGTACAATAATCAGAGCTCACAGACTCGTAGTATTAATTTTTATTTCTTGGATTAGTGTAGCAGAACCTACATGCCAGTATTACATAAATCACAATAACATACATAATTATCCCTAAGTACTGCTTTTAATTCTGTTTAACTTCTTATGAACTAATATATAGAAAAGTTAAACTCAAAATTAAAGGGAACAAAAGAAATGGAAAAAAAATGTGCTTTGTCCTTTATGACTTCCTTAACCATTTCAGCCCGCAGGGATTTTTCACCTTATGCATCAGAGCAATTTTCACCGCCCATTCATTCACTAATAACTTTATCACTACTTTTCACAATTTATTGATCTATATTTTGTTCTTTCCACTACTAATTAGGCTTTCTTTGGGTGGTACATTTTGCTAAGAATTATTTTTTTATAAATGCATTTTAACAGGATTAATAAAATAAAAATGGAAAAAAATCATTATTTCTCAGATTTCGGCCATTATAACTTTAAAATATTCCACACTACCATAATTAAAACCTGTGTATGTTATGTGCCCGTTTGTCTCGGTTATGACACTATTTAAATTTTGTCCCTGTCACAATGTATGGTGCCAATATTTTATTTGGAAATAAAGGTGCATTTTTTCCACTTTGTGTCCATCACTATTTACAAGCTTATAATTTAAAAAATGTTCATAGTATACCCCTTTCAAATACATATTTAAAAAGTTCAGACCCTTAGGTAACTATTTATGTCATTTTTTTTTTAATTGTAATTTTTTTTCCATTAAAAATGTTATTTGGGTAATATTTTGGTGTGGAAAATAAACAGTTAATTTTTAATGTTATTATATGTGTAAATTGTAATGTAAAGAATATGTAGATGTAGTTTTACTATTTGGCCACAAGATGGCCACCTTGAGATTTTTTTGCTCCTTGTGCTTCTTCTAACCGGAAGCACAAGGATGACGTGGAAACTTTTACGTGCAGAAAGACTGAGGCCTCTTGTAAGAGCGCTTCGATTTTTCTGCTGGGGACACGGATCGGTGATCGGGAACCATGTTCCCGTTCACTGATCCCAGGGCTACAGGAGGACAGCACGGGTACGTGCCTGCGATCGCGTGCGGGAGCGTGCCGAAGCGTGGCACCGCAGCAGAGCAGCCGCCCGGATGTGAGCTTCACGTCCGGGCTGCAGAAATGGTTAAAGGACCACTGTCGCTAAAATCTTAAAATGTATAATATATGTAAACATTTACAGATAAGAAGTACGTTTCTTCCAGAGTAAAATGAGCCATAAATTACCTAGGTGTGTCTTATTTTCCGTAGCATATTATATGGCGCAAAATGTGGTACTATTTTGCTTTCCCTTACAGTAAGTAGTAGAAATCTGACAGAACCGACTGTCAGAACTAGTTCATCTCCTCATGGGGGTTTCTGAGGGTTTTCTTTATTTTTAAAAGCTCTTCGTGAATGGCAGTTGCTCCGTCCAACTGGCAAAAAAAAGTGTATGGTGAGCAGGGAGGCTGGCCAGCATCCTTGTATAAATCTTTTTCAAGGAATGTCTTTATAAAGAATAAATGCCATGATGAAAATCCCCTATGGAGAGATGGTCTAGCCCAAAACCTGTCGGTAATGTCAGATTTCTACTACCTACTGTAAGTGACAGCAACATAGGAGAAAATTAATGTATGGCTCATTTTACTCTGGAAGAAACATGCTTCTTATTTGTATGTGTTTACATGTATTTTACATTTTAAGATTTTTGTGACAGTTGTCCTTTAAAGTGTACCTCTGGCATAAAGATTCTGAATTACACCATTCATATTTACTCCATGTGCTTGTAATGCTTGGGGGTTATACTTTGACCACCCAGAGCAACAAGGCTGGTAGCTGAATAATAGAAGAGGCTATACTGGCTGCCCAGAGCCTATGGAACCTAGGGCAATTCCAGAGTCAGGGTTACAAGGACAAACATCAAGATCAGGGCTTTCAGGGACCAGAACCATCTCTGGGCATGTAGGCAGACTGGCAAAATCAGAACATGTCACCACTAGGGAAGCATCTGAGTACGCCGACACACAAGACACACTTGGGCATTCTGGCACACAGAGCACATCTGGGCACACTGGTACAAGAGAAACTTCTGGGCATGTCAAGGAACTGCGGACATCAGAGTCAGTCACGATAGGACCGAAACCAGGACTGGGCTGAACATCATCATGATTAGATTTTACAGTTACTGGACTCTCACTAAAGAATACAGAATCAGACTTAAGCGTCACTGATTTCACCAAGGTTATTAACAAGTCATGTTCAGGGGCATTAACAGGACAGGACAAATCTTCTGATGTATGCACTGAACTAGATAGGGTCTCCACAACTTCCTCTGGACTAGACAGAGACTCATCTACTACACTGGATTGGAGCTCCAAAAGAGCTGCAAAACAAGTCAGTATTGCAGCAACCCCCACTGAGCAAGACTGAGGAACTCACTGGACAGGAAGTGGACCCCAGAACCTCTGCCACACTGGACAGAGAACCAGAACATTCCAAGATACAAGGCAGGATTTCAGGAACACTCACCAAACAGGACTGAAACTCTAAGACTTCTATTATTTTTACCAGAGAGTCAGAATTATCCATGTTATAGGGCAAGACTTCTGAAACATTCAGAGGACAGGGCTGGAGTTCCCTGGCTGCTACAACATCAGACATGGATTCAACAACATTAGCTAAATCGGACTGTGTACAGGGTAACGTATCTAAATACTTGCTGACGAGAACAATGCATCAATGGCTTCGGATTTGCTGGACAGAGATTCATCAAGTTTTACTAGAGTGGACTGTAATTTTAAGACAGCTGCTAAACAGGTGAATATTACTGCAACACCAACTGAAGTAAACAGAGCCTCGGAGTCCTCTGCTAGAGATCTTAAAGCATCCAAAGACTGGGTGAAGCATAAGACTCTGCAACCTAAGCTTCACTGAACAGGATCACTGAATAGTCCATGTTGCAGGGCAGAACCATGGATTCACCTGCTGGACAGCATAATGATTCTGTGACCTGAGCTTCATTGGACAGAACTACTGAGTAATTCATGGTACATGGTGAATTTACTGGAACATTTTCTGGATAAGGCAATGATTCTGTGATTTCAGGTTCACATAACAGATGCTCTGAACCATTCACGGAACTAGAGCAAGGTGTGGGAACAGAAGTATCAAAACACAGAGTTTGCAAATATGAACCACAGTTCTTCAACTGTGAAGTTGGAAAATTCAGATGCTGGGGTTCTAAGGTTGCCAAACATGATTGTTGAGACTCAGGAACTGATGTAGTGCATCTATTGGTGTCTGCTGGATCGTATAGTTTGCAGGATGCAGAAAACAAATCAGTAGGAATTTGTATTTTTTCGCAAAACGTTTTGCGATCAATTTAACAAATTCCAGGGGGTCTTCAAAAACCTCCTCGTTTTCATCAGCAACTTCCTCAGCCCAAATTCTCATCTTGCTATCAAGCAGGTATAAGACAATGAACCTGGACTGCTGAAATGTTGTAGCTGATCTGAAGAAAGAACATGAATTCAACATTTTGCAATTCTGCAAGAAATTCAAAAAAGACTTATTGCCACCATTATAACGGAACGGTTAGAAAAGCAAGGCATGCATCTGGAGTAAGGCTGTCATTGCTAGGGGCAATGGAGAGTCCAAATTGACATTGGTTACTGAGTGTTGCTCACACTGACTCCCAGAGCAATCATTCAAGATCTCTTTCCATGCATCAATTAACGGAATCACAAAGTCATGCACACACAGATTCATTTCAATCAAAGAAAAAGCAGACTCAATGCATGCATGCAAAATTATGTTACTCTTAGCAGTGTAAAATTCATAGAAATATTTTTGATCATTCTCCAATTCATAAATCAAAGCTTCAATTTCCCATTTTTCAAACGGAGGATCCCATTCATTCTTGTCAGGAACTAAACAATTATTCTGGGCATAATTTACAGTTGGACCAATCTGCAGGAAGCTAGCTGGAGTGGACTTGGCTTGGTTTACTCCTGACAGAGAATCAACTCAATTAACTGGATCATTACTAGCAGGGTCGGACTGGGACACTGGGGGCCCACCAAAGAAATTTCAACCTGGGGCCCACACATCCCATGATTGCGGTGAAAAAAGGTCGTGGCCATGCACCGGAAGGTGGGCGTGGTCATGATGTATTATGGACAGGGCCAAATGTACATGATCTTAGCAGCATTGTAATTCAGAGACACTGCTGCCCAGCAAAACTTTGCATATAGTCCTCTCCTTCAATATAAAGTAATGTCCTACTTTGCAGAGGTTGCGACCGCATCGGGGCCCTTGGGCCAAAGGGGCCCCGAAGGGTCCTCCCTCAACTACAGTATTACCTCTCTATTGGTCCTGTGCTCATAATAATCACTTCTTGTGAGGAAACGCGGAAAAGCCGCCGCTAGTACTCAAAGTAAGGCGGCTGATTCCGCGTTCAACATGGCAGCTGGCGCGCAGTCGGAGCGCGGAGGAACCGCCGCATGCCCAGACAACAGGGCGGCGGATTCCGCGTCCGACGCGGCAGGTAGCACGCATAGGCCTACTCTTGTCAGTAATGCTGAATGCGGAGAAAACGCCGCACGCACGGACAGCGGTGCGGCGGATTCCGCATTTAACACAGCAGAAACATTACAACACATGTCTGGTGTAGCTGGGACTGCTAGTCCACACTGGTTCAGGAGGACGCGCGCGCGCAGAGAGGCAGGGCCTTTATGACAGTCAGAAGAGAGTCAGCTGACCAAGCCGGTCAGCTGACAAATTCAGCAACTTCCATTGGTCCAGCACTTAGGGGAGGCACTAGAGAGCGCTGGTGTATATATACTGGGTGCTGGTCATTTCTCTGGTGTCTGGCGTTGCAATCACTACGTGGTAGCACTCAGACCTTGTCAGTATCTGTGTTTATTAGACAGTTTCGTAGGTGTTGATGATCACGGAGCTCACACCTTAGCCTAGGAATTCTGTTATTATCTGTGTTATTATCTGTGTTATTATCTAGACCAGTTTCCAAGGTGTTGATGGCCAAGGAACTCACACCTTAGTCTAGGAATTCTGTACCATCTGTATCATTATTATTATCTAGTCTAGTTCCTGGAGTGTGGAGAATCAAGGAGCTCACACTCAAGCCTAGACATTGTTGATTATCTGTTATGACCTTCTGCTTTCCTGACCATTCTTCTGATCTCTGATTCTGTACCTTTGTCATTCTGATACTCTTTTGCCAAACTCTGCTGGTCTAAGGATTCTGCACCTGTATACTGTCTCTGTACTTTATCTGCCCGTGTGTTAACGACCTGGCCTGTCCGACCTCGAGAACTCTCTCTCCTGTTAAGAGATAGTTCACAGATCTGTCAGTGACATTCCCTCATTGGTGTCACTCACGTTCTGTCCTTTCCACTCTCAGCCTAGCTCCGCCCCTTGGGGAGCTTCAGACCTGTGGAAGGAACCTGATCTCAAGCAGTATCTCCCACTGTTTAGCACCCTTCTCTTGGGTGCTCTCCTCAAAGTATTACTGTTGCACCAAACACTCTTATCACTCAGGTGTCCAGAGGTTAGAGATATATCTGATTATCGGTGATACTGCAGATCATCAATAATTGGGTATATATCTGCATTCTCGGTGATACTGCAGATCACCGGTAATCAGATCCTCTCTGTGTTACACTGATCGTTACACTTCTATAGATACTTTGAACAGTGGTAATCATTAGCAAGCTATTTCCCATCCCCTTTTTGCACCTCTGACACTATAGTTGCCATTGGCAGGTTTTGGTGCGTCGTATCAATTGTTATGTATAGAGTGCTTGAGGGGCCCCACTGTAAGATTTGCATCGAGACCTACAGCTCCTTAACTATGCCATTGCTCTCAGCATGAGTGATTACAGCACTGAGAAGATAATTTTTGTGCTGCAGGCAGCAATTGGAGTTCTGTCAGACAAGAAGGGGGGCCCACCAGAGACCTGGAGGCGGGGCCCACCGAGGGAAAAAATTGTACTACTGTGGCCCAGTCCAACCCTGATTACTAGAGTATTTCCTATTCTTAAGAATGTCCAGGACTTGTAACAAGTGTTGAACTGCAGAATATGCAAATTTTCCTTGCTGCGCAAACAATTTGATTTGCTCAATACTCTGTAATATTTCCTCATAAGAATATTCAGACAATTCTTTTAAACAAAAATCTTTATTCTCCCTGGCTAGCAAGGAAAGTTCGTTGATAGTTTCATAGGTCCATTTGACTCCCATGAATGACAATTGAATTTCATTATCTGCTAATGACAGAGTCTGACTACGAGTCTGATGCGCAGTTGCTATGGACAACTCTGTAGTCAGGAGGAGCTCCACACCAGAAAGAAGATGAGTGTGCCTCGACCTTCACCTCTGCGTCCACTGAGGTGCTCAAAGCATTCAAGTAGTAAAGAGGTCGGCACCACTCCAAGCATCAGGAAAAGCTCTTTTATTGCATCACCATTGTGGCTTAACAATGACAAACGTTGTTTCGGGCATAGCCCTTTTTCAAATTGGCTGTTGCAATTTGAAAAAGGGCTATGCCCGAAACAACGTTTGTCATTGTTAAGCCACAATGGTGATGCAATAAAAGAGCTTTTCCTGATGCTTGGAGTGGTGCCGACCTCTTTACTACTTGGTTGCTATGGACAACGACACTGCTGGTTGTGAACATTTTCTGGAGCGTTTACGTTTAGTTTTATGCAAGACTTTAGACTTTGCTGCATACAGATTGCTTTTAAATGCTGCTGAAGAGACATTTGATTGACTAGCAATCAGGAGTTCATTAAGAGGATATAGTAATGGAGATATTCTTAACCAGTTATGGATCACAAAAGCTATGAATTCTAGAGGCTTTTCTCTCAGAGTAGTGTGATTCAAAACATCAACTGCCCAATCAAAAAGCTTGCCCTTGAACAGGCTGATCAGCCCAGGTAGGAAATGCTGAAGCCTGAAAATCTGGATTTAACAAAAATCTAACCAATTCTGGTATAAATTTGCTTGCTGTTTCACAGTCAAGCTTTTCAAATCTTTCAGGGAACCATAACACATGGTGTTAGAGGCCTCCTCCATGTGATTTTGTGTTGGGCCCGTCATAATGTAATGCTTGGGAGTTATACTTTGATCACCCAGAGCAACAAGGCTGGTAGCTGAATAATGGAAGAGGCTACACAGGCTGCCCAGAGCAACTGCATCTCTGGGCTTCCGATATCGCTACAAATAAAACACAATGGCAGCATAGTGCGATGTTGCGCTGCCTTAGCGATAGCAAGCATTCAGACAGGTACAAGACAGGACTATAGATTGGAGCGTAACTAGTAGTAACCACAGCTCACAGTCACGTCCCCAGAAGCAGAACAAGCAGGCTAACAACAGTCACCAGCAAGCATCCACCCAGGCAAGACTACAGGATAGAACGTAACTAATAGCAACTGCAGCCTATAGTTACATTCCCAGAAGCTAGAGTAGCAGGAATACTACCAGTCACCAACGTGGTGATGGCAGAATCCAAGCTATCTGGATAATGGACTTCACTGACCCACCTCGGATGTAGCAAACGTCCATCAAGCATGGAACTAGGCAATACACAATAATAAGAAAAATAACAAACGGCTCAACTAACGGATAAATATATATTAGCAAGTCTGCATATATATTTATCAAGAAACTAACTAAAGCACAAGTAATAAGGTCGCATAGAACTACAATAACAGTACTTTACAGAGTAACAAGGTGCCCAGAAGACCAACGTACTGACCACTATGACGGCCAGGGTCTAAAATGGGAGGCAGACTTTTAAACTGGCATCAGCCAATGGATGCACGTATGCAAATTTATTTTCCACACAGCTGAATGGTAATCATTCAATCCTGACTGAGCTGGCTTGATTACCATTTGCTAGCTGGCTGTGAATGCAAAGGACTCCCATAAGAAATACATGCAGTATTATGTAACAACATGCATGCAGGAAATCCACGGGTATCTGGCCGCAGCTCAGCTGCAATAAGCAATTGGTGGAATGATAACAGCATCCTGAACTGCAGAGCGATTGCAAATGACAATGAGACTTATTGTGAATGCACAACCAAATGCAAGCAGATAAGCCAGAACTGTCCGTTTGCAGCTCCACTGCAATGGACAGAACACGCTACAGGAGGGATCCTTACAGTCCTATGTATAGATTCAAATAAAAAATGAGACATCTGTTATACCTTAGTGATTAGTAGAGAATGACACCAAAATCTCTATTAACACCACCACTTTCGTCCTCGTGCTGATGCTTTTCAAGTCTGCCTTAGAATTGTTCCCTCCCCTTCATGAAAGTGAGTTTGTTAAACCCTGCACCTTTCTGCAGAAAGAAGAAAGTCACTAACTCCCATAATTCAAAGCAAGGCTAGGAGAGAAAAAAGGCTCTGGCCACTTTTTTCATGGGGGCTGAGCTAACAGTAGAGAACAGGCTAAAATGCGATCCAATAACGTAAACATTAATTTTGAGATTTCCGGCCCAAGGTACACTTTAAAAAATGCTAGCAATCTCACTTTTGTAAAGAATAAAGGGAATACTGAGAACCTCCTATGATGAGATAGACTAGTCCAAAACCATTCAGATTTTTACTGCCTACTGCAAGTGACAGGTACATCGTAAAAATCTCTTAACAGTGTATCTTGTACACCTTGTAAATGTACATTTTACATGTATGTGTACACTAGTGTTGGGCGAACACCTGGATGTTCGGGTTCGCGAACGTTCGCCGAACATGGCCGCGATATTCGGGTGTTCGCGCCGAACTCTGAACATAATAAAAGTCAATGGGGACCCGAACATTCGTGTTTTTTAAAGCCTCCTTACATGCTACATACCCCAAATTTACAGGGTATGTGCACCTTGGGAGTGGGTACAAGAGGGGGGAAAAATTAGCAAAAAAGAGCGTATAGTTTTTGAGAAAATCGATTTTAAAGTTTCAAAGGGAAAACTGTCTTTTAAATGCGGGAAATGTCTGTTTTCTTTGCACAGGTAACATGCTTTTTGTCGGCATGCAGTCATAAATGCAATACATTAGTACACAGCAAGGAAATGAGCAGCGCTACTTAAAAACAGACTAGTGCCTACCTGCAAAAGAGTGCAAGCCCCACTTGTGGGGTCGAATACACACCGAGCATACACATGACCTGTCTACCACTAGAGGAGGATGTTGGTTTCCATTAACAGCTTGCATGCAACCTATTAAGTACTCGTCCCTCCCACTGCGAAGAAGTCAATCCTCCATGGGAGGGGCCTAACAGTAACTAAATCCTAACCTATGTACAGTGGAGGAAATAATTATTTGACCCCTCACTGATTTTGTAAGTTTGTCCAATGACAAAGAAATGAAAAGTCTCAGAACAGTATCATTTCAATGGTAGGTTTATTTTAACAGTGGCAGATAGCACATCAAAAGGAAAATAGAAAAAATGACCTTAAATAAAAGATAGCAACTGATTTGCATTTCATTGAGTGAAATAAGTTTTTGAACCCTTTAACAATAAAAGACTTAATACTTAGTGGAAAAACCCTTGTTTGCAAGCACAGAGGTCAAACGTTTCTTGTAATTGATGACCAAGTTTGCACACATTTTAGGAGGAATGTTGGTCCACTCCTCTTTGCAGATCATCTCTAAATCCCTAAGGTTTCGAGGCTGTCTCTGTGCAACTCTGAGCTTGAGCTCCCTCCATAGGTTTTCTATTGGATTAAGGTCCGGAGACTGACTAGGCCACTCCATGACCTTAATGTGCTTCTTCTTGAGCCACTCCTTTGTTGCCTTTGCTGTATGTTTTGGGTCATTGTTGTGCTGGAACACCCATCCGCGACCCATTTTCAGTTTCCTGGCAGAGGGAAGGAGGTTGTCGTTCAGGATTTCACGATACATGGCTCCGTCCATTTTCCCGTTAATGCGATTAAGTTGTCCTGTGCCCTTAGCAGAAAGACACCCCCAAAGCAAAATGTTTCCACCCCCATGCTTGCCGGTGGGGACGGTGTTTTGGGGGTCATAGGCAGCATTTTTCTTCCTCCAAACACAGCGAGTTGAGTTAATGCCAAAGAGCTCTATTTTGGTCTCATCAGGCCACAGCACCTTCTCCCAGTCACTCACAGAATCATTCAGGTGTTCATTGGCAGACTTCAGACGGGCCTGCACATGTGCCTTCTTGAGCAGGGGGACCTTGCGATCCCTGCTGGATTTTAATCCATTGCGGTGTAATGTGTTTCCAATGGTTTTCTTGGTGACTGTGGTCCCTGCTAATTTGAGGTCATTCACTAACTCCTCCCGTGTAGTTCTAGGATGCCTTTTCACCTTTCTCAGAACCATTGACACCCCACGAGGTGAGATGTTGCGTGGAGCCCCAGAGCGAGGTCGATTGATGGTCATTTTGTGCTCCTTCCATTTTCGAACAATCGCACCAACAGTTGTCACCTTCTCTCCCAGCTTCTTGCTAATGGTTTTGTAGCCCATTCCAGCCTTGTGCAGGTCTACAATTTTGTCCATGACATCCTTGGACAGCTCTTTGGTCTTTCCCATGTTGGAGAGTTTGGAGTCTGCTTGATTGATTGATTCTGTGGACAGGTGTCTTTTATACAGGTGACTAGTTAAGACAGGTGTCCTTAATGAGGGTGACTAATTGAGTAGAAGTGTCTAACCACTCTGTGGGAGCCAGAACTCTTAATGGTTGGTAGAGGTTCAAAAACTTATTTCACTCAATGAAATGCAAATCAGTTGCTATCTTTTATTTAAGGTTATTTTTTCGATTTTCCTTCTGATGTGCTATCTGCCACTGTTAAAATAAACCTACCATTGAAATGATACTGTTCTGAGACTTTTCATTTCTTTGTCATTGGACAAACTTACAAAATCAGTGAGGGGTCAAATAATTATTTCCTCCACTGTATATGCATAGCCTGGGTGCGGCTAATCAAATAAAATCGAAAATTGAAAATTGCGCAAAAGGTGGATCAGCGCAACACCAGGCCGCCTCCGAATGGCCTCCAATCAGAGATGCGCTGAGCCCCCCCAGGAACTACAAACGCACCTTGAACCCAAACAGAAGCTCTGCATATACACCAAAAGCATGGCTGTTAAGTGGGAGCAGCTGACCAAAAACGAATTACATTAGTACACAGCAAGGTAATGAGCAGCGCTACTTAAAAACAGACTAGTGCCTACCTGCAAAAGAGTGCAAGCCCCACTTGTGGGGTCGAATACACACCGAGCATACACATGACCAGTCTACCACTAGAGGAGGATGTTGGTTTCCATTAACAGCTTGCATGCAACCTATTAAGTACTCATCCCTCCCACTGCGAAGAAGTCAATCCTCCATGGGAGGGGCCTAACACTAACTAAATACTAACCTATGTATATGCATAGCCTGGGTGCGGCTAATCAAATAAAATCGAAAATTGAAAATTGCGCAAAAGGTGGATCAGCGCAACACCAGGCCGCCTCCGAATGGCCTCCAATCAGAGATGCGTTGAGCCCCCCCAGGAACTACAAACGCACCTTGAACCCAAACAGAAGCTCTGCATATACACCAAAAGCATGGCTGTTAAGTGGGAGCAGCTGACCAAAAACGAATTACATTAGTACACAGCAAGGAAATGAGCAGCGCTACTTAAAAACAGACTAGTGCCTACCTGCAAAAGAGTGCAAGCCCCACTTGTGGGGTCGAATACACACCGAGCATACACATGACCTGTCTACCACTAGAGGAGGATGTTGGTTTCCATTAACAGCTTGCATGCAACCTATTAAGTACTCGGCCCTCCTCCCACTGCGAAGAAGTCAATCCTCCATGGGAGGGGCCTAACACTAACTAAATCCTAACCTATGTATATGCATAGCCTGGGTGCGGCTAATCAAATAAAATCGAAAATTTAAAATTGCGCAAAAGGTGGATCAGCGCAACACCAGGCCGCCTCCGAATGGCCTCCAATCAGAGATGCGTTGAGCCCCCCCAGGAACTACAAACGCACCTTGAACCCAAACAGAAGCTCTGCATATACACCAAAAGCATGGCTGTTAAGTGGGAGCAGCTGACCAAAAACGAATTACATTAGTACACAGCAAGGAAATGAGCAACGCTACTTAAAAACAGACTAGTGCCTACCTGCAAAAGAGTGCAAGCCCCACTTGTGGTGTGGGGTCGAATACACACCGAGCATACACATGACCTGTCTACCACTAGAGGAGGATGTTGGTTTCCATTAACAGCTTGCATGCAACCTATTAAGTACTCGTCCCTCCCACTGCGAAGAAGTCAATCCTCCATGGGAGGGGCCTAACACTAACTAAATCCTAACCTATGTATATGCATAGCCTGGGTGCGGCTAATCAAATAAAATCGAAAATTGAAAATTGCGCAAAAGGTGGATCAGCGCAACACCAGGCCGCCTCCGAATGGCCTCCAATCAGAGATGCGCTGAGCCCCCCAGGAACTACAAACGCACCTTGAACCCAAACAGAAGCTCTGCATATACACCAAAAGCATGGCTGTTAAGTGGGAGCAGCTGACCAAAAATGAATTACATTAGTACACAGCAAGGAAATGAGCAGCGCTACTTAAAAACAGACTAGTGCCTACCTGCAAAAGAGTGCAAGCCCCACTTGTGGGGTCGAATACACACCGAGCATACACATGACCTGTCTACCACTAGAGGAGGATGTTGGTTTCCATTAACAGCTTGCATGCAACCTATTAAGTACTCGGCCCTCCCACTGCGAAGAAGTCAATCCTCCATGGGAGGGGCCTAACACTAACTAAATCCTAACCTATGTATATGCATAGCCTGGGTGCGGCTAATCAAATAAAATCGAAAATTGCGCAAAAGGTGGATCAGCGCAACACCAGGCCACCTCCGAATGGCCTCCAATCAGAGATGCGCTAAGCCCCCCCAGGAACTACAAACGCACCTTGAACCCAAACAGAAGCTCTGCATATACACCAAAAGCATGGCTGTTAAGTGGGAGCAGCTGACCAAAAACGAATTACATTAGTACACAGCAAGGAAATGAGCAGCGCTACTTAAAAACAGACTAGTGCCTACCTGCAAAAGAGTGCAAGCCCCACTTGTGGTGTGGGGTCGAATACACACCGAGCATACACATGACCTGTCTACCACTAGAGGAGGATGTTGGTTTCCATTAACAGCTTGCATGCAACCTATTAAGTACTCGTCCCTCCCACTGCGAAGAAGTCAATCCTCCATGGGAGGGGCCTAACACTAACTAAATCCTAACCTATGTATATGCATAGCCTGGGTGCGGCTAATCAAATAAAATCGAAAATTGAAAATTGCGCAAAAGGTGGATCAGCGCAACACCAGGCCGCCTCCGAATGGCCTCCAATCAGAGATGCGCTGAGCCCCCCCAGGAACTACAAACACACCTTGAACCCAAAAAGAAGCTCTGCATATACACCAAAAGCATGGCTGTTAAGTTGGAGCAGCTGACCAAAAATGAATTACATTAGTACACAGCAAGGAAATGAGCAGCGCTACTTAAAAACAGACTAGTGCCTACCTGCAAAAGAGTGCAAGCCCCACTTGTGGTGTGGGGTCGAATACACACCGAGCATACACATGACCTGTCTACCACTAGAGGAGGATGTTGGTTTCCATTAACAGCTTGCATGCAACCTATTAAGTACTCGTCCCTCCCACTGCGAAGAAGTCAATCCTCCATGGGAGGGGCCTAACACTAACTAAATCCTAACCTATGTATATGCATAGCCTGGGTGCGGCTAATCAAATAAAATCGAAAATTGAAAATTGCGCAAAAGGTGGATCAGCGCAACACCAGGCCGCCTCCGAATGGCCTCCAATCAGAGATGCGCTGAGCCCCCCAGGAACTACAAACGCACCTTGAACCCAAACAGAAGCTCTGCATATACACCAAAAGCATGGCTGTTAAGTGGGAGCAGCTGACCAAAAATGAATTACATTAGTACACAGCAAGGAAATGAGCAGCGCTACTTAAAAACAGACTAGTGCCTACCTGCAAAAGAGTGCAAGCCCCACTTGTGGGGTCGAATACACACCGAGCATACACATGACCTGTCTACCACTAGAGGAGGATGTTGGTTTCCATTAACAGCTTGCATGCAACCTATTAAGTACTCGTCCCTCCCACTGCGAAGAAGTCAATCCTCCATGGGAGGGGCCTAACACTAACTAAATCCTAACCTATGTATATGCATAGCCTGGGTGCGGCTAATCAAATAAAATCGAAAATTGCGCAAAAGGTGGATCAGCGCAACACCAGGCCACCTCCGAATGGCCTCCAATCAGAGATGCGCTAAGCCCCCCCAGGAACTACAAACGCACCTTGAACCCAAACAGAAGCTCTGCATATACACCAAAAGCATGGCTGTTAAGTGGGAGCAGCTGACCAAAAACGAATTACATTAGTACACAGCAAGGAAATGAGCAGCGCTACTTAAAAACAGACTAGTGCCTACCTGCAAAAGAGTGCAAGCCCCACTTGTGGTGTGGGGTCGAATACACACCGAGCATACACATGACCTGTCTACCACTAGAGGAGGATGTTGGTTTCCATTAACAGCTTGCATGCAACCTATTAAGTACTCGTCCCTCCCACTGCGAAGAAGTCAATCCTCCATGGGAGGGGCCTAACACTAACTAAATCCCAACCTATGTATATGCATAGCCTGGGTGCGGCTAATCAAATAAAATCGAAAATTGAAAATTGCGCAAAAGGTGGATCAGCGCAACACCAGGCCGCCTCCGAATGGCCTCCAATCAGAGATGCGCTGAGCCTCCCCAGGAACTACAAACGCACCTTGAACCCAAACAGAAGCTCTGCATATACACCAAAGGCATGGCTGTTAAGTGGGAGCAGCTGACCAAAAACAAATTACATTAGTACACAGCAAGGAAATGAGCAGCGCTACTTAAAAACAGACTAGTGCCTACCTGCAAAAGAGTGCAAGCCCCACTTGTGGGGTCGAATACACACCGAGCATACACATGACCTGTCTACCACTAGAGGAGGATGTTGGTTAATGTTAATGGAAACCAACATCCTCCTCTAGTGGTAGACAGGTCATGTGTATGCTCGGTGTGTATTCGACCCCACAAGTGGGGCTTGCACTCTTTTGCAGGTAGGCACTAGTCTGTTTTTAAGTAGCACTGCTCATTTCCTTGCTGTGTACTAATGTAATTCGTTTTTGGTCAGCTGCTCCCACTTAACAGCCATGCTTTTGGTGTATATGCAGAGCTTCTGTTTGGGTTCAAGGTGCGTTTGTAGTTCCTGGGGGGGCTCAGCGCATCTCTGATTGGAGGCCATTCGGAGGCGGCCTGGTGTTGCGCTGATCCACCTTTTGCGCAATTTTCAGTTTTCGATTTTATTTGATTAGCCGCACCCAGGCTATGCATATACATAGGTTAGTATTTAGTTAGTATTAGGCCCCTCCCATGGAGGATTGACTTCTTCGCAGTGGGAGGGACGAGTACTTAATAGGTTGCATGCAAGCTGTTAATGGAAACCAACATCCTCCTCTAGTGGTAGACAGGTCATGTGTATGCTCGGTGTGTATTCGACCCCACAAGTGGGGCTTGCACTCTTTTGCAGGTAGGCACTAGTCTGTTTTTAAGTAGCGCTGCTCATTTCCTTGCTGTGTACTAATGTAATTCGTTTTTGGTCAGCTGCTCCCACTTAACAGCCATGCTTTTGGTGTATATGCAGAGCTTCTGTTTGGGTTCAAGCTGCGTTTGTAGTTCCTGGGGGGGCTCAGCGCATCTCTGATTGGAGGCCATTCGGAGGCGGCCTGGTGTTGCGCTGATCCACCTTTTGCATAAATGTAATACAGATGAGAGGTTCCAGGAAAAGGGACCGGTAACGCTAACCCAGCAGCAGCACACGTGATGGAACAGGAGGAGGCGCAGGAAGAGAAGGCCACGCTTTGAGACACAACAACCCAGGCCTTGCATGCGGACAAGAAGCGTGCGGATAGCAATTTGCTTTTTGTCGGCATGCAGTCATAAATGTAATACAGATGAGAGGTTCCAGGAAAAGGGACCGGTAACGCTAACCCAGCAGCAGCACACGTGATGGAACAGGAGGAGGGCGGCGCAGGAGGAGAAGGCCACGCTTTGAGACACAACAACCCAGGCCTTGCATGAGGACAAGAAGCGTGCGGATAGCAATTTGCTTTTTGTCGGCATGCAGTCATAAATGTAATACAGATGAGAGGTTCCAGGAAAAGGGACCGGTAACGCTAACCCAGCAGCAGCACACGTGATGGAACAGGAGGAGGGCGGCGCAGGAGGAGAAGGCCACAACAACCCAGGCCTTGCATGAGGACAAGAAGCGTGCGGATAGCAATTTGCTTTTTGTCGGCATGCAGTCATAAATGTAATACAGATGAGAGGTTCCAGGAAAAGGGACCGGTAACGCTAACCCAGCAGCAGCACACGTGATGAAACAGGAGGAGGACGGCGCAGGAGGAGAAGGCCACGCTTTGAGACACAACAACCCAGGCCTTGCATGAGGACAAGAAGTGTGCGGATAGCAATTTGCTTTTTGTCGGCATGCAGTCATAAATGTAATACAGATAAGATGTTCCGTAAAAAGGGACCGGCAGCGCTAACCCAGCAGCAGCACACGTGATG
Organism: Hyperolius riggenbachi; assembly: GCF_040937935.1. Lineage (NCBI taxonomy): Eukaryota > Metazoa > Chordata > Amphibia > Anura > Hyperoliidae > Hyperolius > Hyperolius riggenbachi. The sequence continues at coordinate 404,539,910 of NC_090646.1, read as the reverse complement.
GAACAGGAGGAGGCGCAGGAGGAGAAGGCCACGCTTTGAGACACAACAACCCAGGCCTTGCATGCGGACAAGAAGCGTGCGGATAGCAATTTGCTTTTTGTCGGCATGCAGTCATAAATGTAATACAGATGAGAGGTTCAATAAACAGGGACCGGAAACGCTAACCCATCACAGATGTTCATTGTTCATATTACTTGGTTGGGGTCCGGGAGTGTTGCGTAGTCGTTTCCAATCCAGGATTGATTCATTTTAATTTGAGTCAGACGGTCTGCATTTTCTGTGGAGAGGCGGATACGCCGATCTGTGACGATGCCTCCGGCAGCACTGAAACAGCGTTCCGACATAACGCTGGCTGCCGGGCAAGCCAGCACCTTTATTGCGTACATTGCCAGTTCGTGCCAGGTGTCTAGCTTCGATACCCAATAGTTGAAGGGTGCAGATGGATTGTTCAACACAGCTACGCCATCTGACATGTAGTCCTTGACCATCTTCTCCAGGTGATCGGTGTTGGAGGTGGATCTGCACGCTTGCTGTTCTGTGGGCTGCTGCTGCATGGGTGTCATAAAATTTTCCCACTCCAAGGACACTGCCGATACCATTCCCTTTTGGGCACTAGCTGCGGCTTGTGTTGTTTGCTGCCCTCCTGGTCGTCCTGGGTTTGCGGAAGTCAGTCTGTCGGCGTACAACTGGCTAGAGGAGGATGTCAATCTCCTCTCTAAAGTCTCCACAAGGGCCTGCTGGTATTCTTCCATTTTGACCTGTCTGACTCTTTCTTCAAGCAGTTTTGGAACATTGTGTTTGTACCGTGGATCCAGAAGGGTATAAACCCAGTAATTGGTGTTGTCCAGAATGCGCACAATGCGTGGGTCGTGTTCAATGCAGTCTAGCATGAATTGAGCCATGTGTGCCAGAGTCCTGCCAGAATCCTCATCATCCTCTTGTGAGCGTTGTGATAGTTGTTGTGATGCATCATAGTCGTCACCTTCTTCCTGGTCTGCTTCTGCTGACCATTCGCGCTGAATTGTGGAAGTCCAACGTGCACCGCTCTGGCCCTCGTCAGTGGTGGCATGAAATTCCTGCTCCAACTCCAGCTGTTCCTCCTCCTCTTCTTCGTCATAGCTGCTGGGGCCAGCGTTTCCTAAAGCAGATGGCCTGATGTTGGTATCATCACGCTGATCGTTTTCTCCTTCAGATTCCCCCAGTGGCATCATGACAGCTGTTTCCTTGATTTTCAACATTGACTTCTTCAGTAAACACAGCAGTGGTATGGTAATGCTGACTGAAGAGTTGTCACTGCTCACAAGCAACGTGGATTGCTCAAAATTTTGGAGGACTTGGCAGAGGTCCAACATGTTGGCCCAATCGGATCCACAGAAGCTTGGCAGCTGTCCGGATGTGCCTCGGTACTGCGCCGTCATGTACTGGACCACTGCACTCTTCTGCTCGCAAAAGCGGGCTAGCATGTGCAGCGTAGAATTCCAGCGCGTAGGGACATCACACAGCAAGCGATGGTGGGGGAGATTGAATCGCTCCTGCATCTTGGCGAGTGCCCCCGAAGCAGTACTGGAATTTCTGCAATGTTTGGCCACTCGTCGCACCTTCAACAGAAGATCGGCCACACCTGGGTATGTCCTCAGGAACCGCTGAACTACTAGGTTCATCACGTGCGCCAGGCAAGGGATGTGTGTCAGCTTAGCCAACCTTAAAGCGCGAATGAGATTACTCCCATTATCACACACAACCATGCCCGGTTTCAGGTCCAGCGGTGCCAGCCACAAATCCGTCTGTTCCTTTATTCCCCTCCAAATTTCCTCCCCTGTGTGCTGCTTATCCCCAAGGCAGATCAGCTTCAGCAACACTTGCTGACGCATGCCAACAGCTGTGCTGCACTGCTTCCACGATCCTACTGCTGCTGGGTTAGCGTTTCCGGATGAGGTACAGCTTTGAGATGCGTTGGAGGAGAAGGAGTCAGAGAGGTAGGTGCTGCTGTTGTTATCCAGTGGGAGGGACGGCGGTGCAGCTGTTTGCGGCGTGGGCAACACCCGCGCCGTAGCAGGTGAGGAATCGCTGCCAGGCTCCACAAGGTTCACCCAGTGCGTGGTAAGGGAGATGTATCGACCCTGGCCGAACGCACTCGTCCAGGTGTCAGTGGTGAGGTGAACCTTGCAGGCAACGGCATTCTTCAAGCTTCGGGTTATTTTGCTGACCACGTGCTCATGCAACTCAGGCACTGCAGAGCGCGCAAGGTGGTAGCGGCTGGGAACCACGTAACGTGGGATGGCCACTGACATCATGCCCTTGAAGCTGTTTGTCTCCACCACTCGATATGGCAGCATTTCGCAGGCCAGAAGCTTGGCTATGCTGGCTGTTAGTGCCACGGCCCGGGGGTCATTTGCTGGCAATTTCCTCTTGCGCTCAAACATCTCCGAGACAGACAACTGAACCGTAGGGCTGCACACTGAAGGGCTGTTGGTTGTTGTGTTTGATGAAGACTGGGAGACCTCAAAAGCACTATTCCGGAAAGTGACAGTGTCAGCGTCGTCTGATGTTTGTGAATGTTGTTGTGAACCACACAATGGCTGGGCTACTGCTGCTGCTGAGGAGGGTCTGGTGGTGAGTCTGGTGACCCCAAGGGAGGCAGTTTTGCTGGTACCCTGTCCTGGCGCCCACAGAGTGGGATGTTTGGATACCATGTGGCGGGTCATGCTGGTGGTGGAGAGGTTGTTAATATTTTTCCCCCTGCTCAGGCGGGTCTTGCACACCTTGCAAATCACCATGGTACCATCCTCACTGCAGTCTTCAAAGAAAGGTCAGACTTTGGAGCACCTGCCTTGCTGGCGATTTCTGTTTGCGCCTCTTTTGCGTCTCACTTGAACATCCACGCTTGTGGTGCCTGAAATTTCGCGCAGCCTACCTTGTGGTACAAGGCGAACTCGTGCAGCAGTGGGTTCTTCAACAGACTCATCTGTGCTGCTGCTACGACGGCGATGTTCTCCTTCACATACAAAATCTGGGTCTCTGTCAACATTGTCCATACCCTCCTCCTCTTCCATCTCCTCAAACTCGTCATATGTGATTGTGGGCCGCCGCCGTGGAGTAGAGCTCCCCAGAACAACCTCTGCGCAGCTCACTCCAACGTCGTCTTCCAGATCTTCTCGGCCGACCTCCTGCAATTGAAACCCCTCCTGCCCAACTTGCTCTGGGATTTGGGTTTCAAAGTCCTCGGACTCGCCTTGCATTTCAGTGCGCGGTGCATTTCCCACACTAAATGGTTGTGAATCCGGGCACAAAATTTCTGGCTGTTCCATTGACCTTTGAAAGGTGGAAGTTTGTTGGACTGGGAATAGCTCCTGCGAATACCCCATTGTGTCCTGAGGAAATTCTTCGGACTGGTTATTTGGCAGTTGTGTGCGTGGTGTCGCTGCCGGTTGTGTCAGCTTTGTGCCCACTGGCTCCTTGTAACTGGCTGAGGACTCGGACCTCGTGCGTGATGTGCTGGTGCTTAATCCACTGCTGGACGCTTGAGAGGTCATCCAATTAATTATCTGGTCCTGTTCTTTTGGATTTTTGAGGGTTGATTTCCTGGACAACATGGGCGGTATTGAGTGGGTTTTCTTCGGTGCTCCACTGTGGCCTGTACGTGAACCGTCAGGGGAAACACCTCTTCCCTTGCCCCTCCCTCTTTCACAGGATTTCTTCTTCATTTCACTTATCCTTAAAGTACACGCTGACTGGCAGCAGTACAGTGGCAGTACAGAAATGCTATACAGTGGTGGGTGAGCGGTGTACTACTATTCCCAGCAGCGACACAGAGCACAATGCTATACAGTGGTGGGTGAGCGGTGTACTACTATTCCCAGCAGCGACACAGAGCACAATGCTATACAGTGGTGGGTGAGCGGTGTACTACTATTCCCAGCAGCGACACAGAGCACAATGCTATACAGTGGTGGGTGAGTGGTGTACTACTGTTCCCAGCAGCGACACAGAGCACAATGCTATACAGTGGTGGGTGAGCGGTGTACTACTGTTCCCAGCAGCGACACAGAGCACAATGCTATACAGTGGTGGGTGAGCGGTGTACTACTGTTCCCAGCAGAGACACAGAGTGGCAGTAAACACAATGCTATATAGTGTGGGTGAGCGGTGTACTACTGTTCCCAGCAGCGACACAGAGCACAATGCTATACAGTGGTGGGTGAGCGGTGTACTACTGTTCCCAGCAGAGACACTGTCATGATCGCTGCTGCAGCAGGTATTGCTGGAAGTAGTAGTGCTGCAGCTCAGGCAGTTCTGATCTCTTTCCATGCAAGCTGCATAGCTTTCTCTGCCTTTCCCTGCTGTCAGCTTGTGACTGATTATCATTCACCTGTGTGGGAATCTGCATGTCTGCTCCCATTGGATGACCTCAGTATAAAGATCTGCTTTCTGCAGGACTCCTCGGGTTTTCATAGCTTCAGTTTAAGCCTGTCTTGCTGTTGCTTCAGCCCCCGATCGTGTTTCTTGTTCTAAAGTTATTTTGCTGGTCTTTGCATCATATATTGGTTCATTGCCAATATATATGCATACCAGCACGTTTATTATTTTCCTTGTATTCGTGTTACGTTGATACATCAGTGTCGCTGATGTATACGTACACGAACTGTTTATATCCTGTGTGCAGTTAGTCAGCTTTCCAGCACGTTTTGGTAGGTTGCACGTATCGTGATCACCCGTGCTGAGTTAGTTACCCTGCTCCTGGTTCTGTTTGTGGATTGCGTTCATCTCCGCGAAGAGATAACGAATCCTTCTGAATCCTGTTCTGTTACCGTTTGTGGATTGCGTTCATCTCTGCGAAGAGATAGCGAATCCTTCTGAGTCTTGTTCCCTGTATTACTCCAGTCTTAGTCAGTGTTCCTGCTTATGTCATATATCGGTTCATTGCCGATATATACATATGTTAGTCAGACGTTACAAATAGTTTCATTGATAGCTGTAATTGTAATACGCTAGGAAAACATACTTATTGTATTTTTGTCTGTGTTACGTTCATCTATCTCGATCCTGCTATTTCCTGACTATCCTGTCCTGTCTTTGTGAGGCACGCCATCGCTGCAACGCATTGGCTGCCTCATTCCAGTCTGTCTTGTTGTGGACGCTTGCTGTCACTAAGTAGTGGCTAGCTAGCAAGCGTTCATTCTGTCTACCTGTCCTGATCTCCTCAGTTCTGGTTTATGCGCTCAGCGCTACCTTGCGCTGAGACGTTATCGCAAAAGTATTGTTTGTGGCTGTCGGATCTGCACCGGCTCTGTGCACCACAATCTCGTATTGGAGTCAGTCCTCCCCTCCACTATACTAGGGATAGCCTGTTTCCTTGTGCTAGTGTGTGTACCTCCTTCATGTCAGCTCATGCGTTGCATGCTGACTGTGGAGAATACACCACCAAGCCTTACAGACACAGAGTAGCAGTAAACACAATGCTATACAGTGGTGGCTGAGTGGTGTACTACTGTTCCCAGCAGCGACACAGAGCACAATGGTATACAGTGGTGGGTGAGTGGTGTACTACTGTTCCCAGCAGCGATACAGAGCACAATGCTATACAGTGGTGGGTGAGCGGTGTACTACTGTTCCCAGCAGAGACACAGAGTGGCAGTAAACACAATGCTATATAGTGTGGGTGAGCGGTGTACTACTGTTCCCAGCAGCGACACGACTGGGGGGACCCTGGCTAGCCTGGCTGGAGAGAGAACTACCCTGCCTGCCTACCCAAAGCTAAACCCACAGACAAATGGCGGAGAAATGACGTGGATCGGGTATTTATTTACCCGAACCACGTGACCCGTTCGGCCAATCACAGCGCTAGCCGAACGTTCGGCCATGCGCTCTTAGTTCGGCCATATGGCCGAACAGTTTGGCCGAACACCATCAGGTGTTCGGTCGAACTCGAACATCACCCGAACAATGTTCTGCAGAACCCGAACAATGGCGAACACTGTTCGCCCAACACTAGTGTACACATGTATTTTACATTTTTTGTGTGAATAGTTGTTCTTTATGTACTTACAGTGATCCCAAGCCGAAGATCGGGATCAAAAGCAAATATCTACCTTAAGAGAGGGAAGCCTCAGGATCCTATTGAGGCTTCCCTCGCTACTCCACTGTCCTCCGTTGCAGAGCGGACCCCCTCCACTACCTCCTCCACCTCATGCCCGCGCAGTAGCCATGCAAGCCCGCCCGCACATGCGCAGCACCGCAGAGTCGGCAGCTCCAGCTTACTGCGCATGTGCAGGCAGGCTCAGTCGGCTATTGCGCAGCCATGCTGGAGGATGAAGAGCTGCGAGGCCCTGATATAATTGGCGACAATGCCTTGTTGCTAAACTTCTGGGAGGCCACGCTCAGCGATGGGGGACATCAGAGCAGGGAGGGAAGCCTCAATAGGATCTTGAGGCTTCCCTCTCTTTAGGTAAGTAGCTAATTTTGTACCCCAGCTTCTGCTCGGGTAATCTTTAAGTAAACTTGAATGGCCTATGTCTGTAGAGAGTAAAGAATTTTAAGTGGACATAATCTTATGTATACAATGCTGTAAAAAAAAAAAATCAGCCCTGGAACATTAATGATTAAATTTAGCCATCTGAAATGCTCGCCTTTTTTACTGAATTCTTGGATTCCAATATCACTTACATATATTATGCATAGGTGTAAGAAAGCAGGGAAAATAACCCTCCTAAAAGAAATAAGATGGCAATCTTTCTGAATGTCCAGCCCTTCTCTACAGCAGTGTATAATGAGAACCTTCTGAGTAGCTGTTAAAAAAAAACACTTTTTTGTCTGTTTTCCAGAAACTGCTAATAAAGTAAATATTAAATTCGAAGCTTTGGCTCCTATGTACTACTATTTTTAACATGTATATTTTATATATTTATTTGTCACAAAACAGTACTGTGATATAGGAATGTATTTTACAATGATGTATACCTATATGGAATATATAATTTGCCTTGTTTGCAACAACTCCTAGTTATCACACATGAGTGGTGTTTTCAAATAAAACAAATCTGCAATTAATATGAGCACTGTGTGGATCTCAGGTGTTGGTTTGTGAGCATAAGCAAACCCATTTGAAAATGACTACAATACCATCTGGTCCTGCTAGTTGTACATATTGCAATATTAACAGTTCCTTGTACTGCTGAAAATCCCTCGGAAATGTGGCAACATAACAGTTTAACATAGTTGTACCCTCAATTAAATGAAATGAAACACATATTTCAACGTTTGAAGGCTGGTATTCCCTTTTCCTCCTCTATGCTGTATAATAATCAACACTTTATCAACTAAAATTTACATTAGACAAACTAAGCAGAAAGTCCATACTATTTCTTACGGACTAGCGTTAAAAGATTTAAAGAGTAAGCTGTCAGTATATATTGTTCAGGCTCATCCTATGCACTGAGCATCATTTTAGATAGTACAACTTATATACATTTGGACATCAGGAAAAATGTTTTCTTTTTTGCTAATAATATGAATATCAGTATCATTAAGATGTATTAAATACAACGCAGAAGGTGCTTTGAGCATGTTTGATAATTACTGAAATCTTGTAAAGTTATTTTCAGCAAATAGATAAAACCTCCTGTGAATTTTTCCTGTGAGCACTCTTACTACGCAACAAGCTAGAAATTATAAAATAGTAAACAATAATAGAATTCATTTAATTGTGCTGCAAGGAAATTTGGGCTTGGCTATACTTTCAATGTAAATATACCGGCTACAGAATATCGTAGGCACAGCCTGTAAAATTTGGATTCAATTATATACTTTTCCACTTATATGTTAGTGGTTTTAAATACCACTACAATAATATTGGCAGCCACCACAGAATAATGGTTTCAGGCAGGTCAGTGTTATGTATGGGGGGTGGGTAGTGTTATAATTTATTGGTTACATACCATTAAAATGATATTGGAAGGCACAACAGTTTAACAGTTTCTGGGAGGTTAGTATTGGGCATAGATGGTGGGAGGTTAGTGTTAAACGCTGGTAGGGGGTAGGTTAGTGAGCATAGATGCAGGGAAGGTTAGTGTGAAAATAGGATAAGATAAGGTAATAAAAGAATATCAGTAAAATTACCAATATTGTATTATCCAAAATAGCCACTAGAAGTATATAGGTAAAATTACTGATAATGTACTATCTGGAATAGCCAAAAGTACAATAGTGGTAATATTAAAGATATAATACTATCGGCGATATTTGTGCCCATATTTCATCACAACCAGAATCAGAATTTATTTCGCCAAGTACAACGGAAGTTGTACCCAGAATTATTTTTGGCACATACAGGGTCAGTGATGGTGCAGTACAAGAGATGTAAAGGTAGAATACATACAATGGAAATTAACATACATTTGTATATACTTAAAGGCACAATGCATAGAACAGTATACACACAGTAGAAATAAACATACAGTAGAGTATACACAAAGCATAGAATATAGCAGAGAAGGACCAGAGGGCACATATGAGTGCTATGTGAGCAGAGCTGCCACACTTTTGTGGTGTTCAACTGCTCTACAGCAATTTAGATTCTCTGTGGTGCATCCTCTGGAAGGACCATGAGAGAGAAAGAGAAGAAGAGTAGAAGAGACAGAGTCCCCTTGAGATCGCGACGGTGACCTGGCCGAGTACCCTTGTGGAATGTTGGAATGTTTGATGATGCTGCGGGGCAGTGATCTGGCTGGAGTACCCCTGTGGAATGTTTGATGATGCTTCAGCAGCTCTCCTTGCTGACATGTGGGGAGAGGGTCTCCCCGACTCCCTGAAAATGGCTTGGTGGATGAGAGTACTTCCTAGGTGCTAACTAAGCCAGGCTGGAGGTATCCAGGGCTGCGGTGTGGGCTGGCATGTTCCTTTCTGTGAGTTGCAGGAACCCAGGTATCTAGGGCTGAGGTGTGCCATGTGGCAGGGCCATACTGTGCTGCTGTGGGTGAAGGGCCTGATGCTTGAAGCCTGTGGGTCTGTGTGCTGAACTGGCTGCCTGCAAGATGGCTAGTTGACCCAATTACCTCTCTAGTTACACAGTGTATGGCTGAAGCTGCAGTGTGGGAATATTGCTGGATCTCTGCATAGGCAGACTAATCTGGTGGCTGATGCTTCTGGATGCATTGGCTACAATAGCTGGGCCAGCTAGGTGCGGCAGAGGCTGTTACCGCTGATGCTCCAGGTTAGATGAATCCTCGGCATCAGCAGGAAGAGGAGGTCTAACTTGTGATCATCAGTACTGGCCTCCTATGGTTGCATCCATGGAGTTTTCCATGCTGCTGTGAGGGGCGGGGGTGAAGTGGCTGCACTCAGACCTCCTCCAGCTGTGTGGTGGGGCAGCCTGCTTAACTTCAGAGCAGGCAGCATCTCAGCTACCATGGGAAGCAGTGGTGCAGTGCAGCGGTCCATATATTGGGAAACACGTGGATGCTGAGAATGGGCCAGTGGCTCCAGGATTGCGGCAGCGCTACTATGGCCCATTTGCAGCCCATGTGCTGCAGAAAGAGGTTTCCGGGGGATTATCTCAGCGGCCCCAAAGTGAAAGGATTTCAGCGCTGCCCTGCCTAGGCAGGGATGTCAAGGGGAACGCCAGAAATCCAATTAAAATAAAAGAAAGGTGGAGCCCTGTGTGGCCATGGCTACCTGTCTGGCGCCATCTTGTGGCTTTATTAAATTTATGCAACAATAATACATCAAGAAAAGAGTTAATACATCCAAAGGGATAGTTCAACTGTGGGTGGACACTAGGAAAACTACTTACTAGTTCCTTATACCTACTGACCTCCTGGATTGTCTGTTCAACTCAACCAGAGGTATCCTTCTACTGAAATGTAGTAGTGATGATCGCAATCAGCTAATTACAATTGATTTCATGTGATCATTCATAATTTTTGCATAATTTTACACTATTGTCACCAGGTTTTTAAAATGCTAGCGATTTCCCTAAATGCTCAGCTAATGTTAATGGATGGGCCAAATTCCACTGGAGTGATTGCGATTACCAAAATCGTAAATGCAGGACATACATTTTTAGTGTTTAGCGTTAGCGGTTCTGCAATGTAGAGTATATAAACGCTGGCGAAATCGCTCGTCAAAACCTACACAGAGAATTTTGCTAGCATTTTAAATTACTGCACACTGTAAAAAGATTACAATTAATTGAAAGGACCAATCAGAATTAAAAACGCTAATCGCTACACAATCGCTGGCAAAACGCTAACACTTTTTAAAATCACAGAAAATACTCATGAAATCGCTTACAAAATACTAGCAATTGCGATTACCGATACCTATTTGTATCCGGTTCCAGGCCTTAATTACTTCAAGACCGCCTCACGCCAATGGGCGTGACTGAGGTGGCAGCCCCGGACCGCCTAATGCCAATTGGCATCAAGTCCTGGAGCTGCAGTTTGGCAGGGAACGGTCGTGCGCATGCGCGATCGTTCCCTGCCAATTCACAGAGCAGATCTCCATGATTAGCCTGCTAGCCGCCGATCAAGGCTAGCAGGCTGTTTGTAAACAAAAGGGGAAAGAAATCCCCTTTGTTTACAACTGTACAGCGCTACGGTCTCCGGCAGCGCTGTACAAGATCAGTGATCCCTGGCCTCTGATTGGCCGGGGATCGCCGTCCTCTCATAGGCTGTTGCCTATGAGAGGCGGAACAGGACGGATCGCCGTCCAGTTCAAATGGAACGCATGGAGGGGAGGAGGGAAGGGGAGGGAGGAGGGAGGGTGAAACAGCCTATTCAGGATGGAAAAAAAAAAAGAAAACACTGCTGCCACAGCAATCGGACCCCTCCGGTGGCATGTCCCCTTAGGGACAAAAAAACAGGTGAGTTCGATCACTGGGCTCCATAGCTGGGCTGTGCAGGAGGCTAAAGAAACTGCACAGCCCAGCAAAGCAAAACAGAGCCTGGTCGTTAGGGGGTGTTAACACTGTGGGCGTCAAGTGTTTAAGGAGAATGATGGGTACAAAAAAGGAATTTTCAAAAAGACCTTGTAGTTTTTGAGAAAATCAATTTTAAAAATGCAAAGGAAAAATGTTTTTAAACTCAGAAAAATGGCAGTTTAAAAAACATTTTTCCTTTGCATTTTTTAAACTTGTATACACTATTCTCCTTAATATGGGTAGCACTTTTGGTGGGAATAGCATGTATGGGGGCTTTTCTATAGACTCCTGAAGTCGGCATAAAATTATGTGAAAATTATGCAAAATTACGAATGATTACAATTACAGGCTAAATTAATTATGATTTTTCTCAAAATTTCACATTATGATTTTGCATCTTAATTGCGAATTTCAATGCAAAATTATGTCTATGCAAAATTTGTGCTCACCGCTAAAATGTAGTTCTTTGTAATGCAAAATAAAGCAAGCAATCAAGCAAGGATGGGGAATGCCCTTGCAATGGTCATTGAGGATGGACAATTTGGGATTTTAAATACAGGTAATTGCAATTGTATGCAATCACCTAAGTCTAAGAGATATGTAAAAATTAATAATAACCATAATCTAGACTGCCCTGTGTTGTTTGAAAAAAAAAAATCCATTGATCGCCCAAGCCCTTAGAAGGGGGAGCTGCATAACTGGCGTTTCCAGTGATATCGGCTGGCTACTTGCTGTACTTTGATGTCTCCCAGACTTCCTCATCTGCAGTCAGGAAGTCAACAAAGTTTTCAGCTGCTCCACAGAGGAGGCACTGATTGCAAGCTTCACATCTACTCAAGGTCCTGGCTTTACCAATGCAGCAAGAACATGATTAGACCAATATTTGCAAAAGCTATTAAGTTCACAATGGCATAAACTCATGGATGTAAATGACCTTTTCTCACTATTTGTGCCAGTGCTTGCTGACAGGCTAGGCAGACAGCTGCTTATTTTCTCAAACCTAACCCCATAAACCCTAGCATGCCCCTTAATGGTCCTCTTTAACATTAACCAATTTCTTGCATTGCCTAACACTAGCTCCACCTCTTAGATGGCAATCTTGACTCAGCAGAGTTTTCTTCTCCCCCTTTATCATTGCTTGGATTTTGTATCCATGTTTCTATTATTTATTGTACTGTATTGCATAAAGTGTAATAATAATAAAATATCACAACATTTTCTTTATGACCAGAGTTCATCTTTAAAACCAAGAGGCCATTTTATCCTGATAGTAAAGCCATCTTTATAAGCAAATGTGTTGAGTGAAGTCATAATCAAATAGACATTAATAGTGTCCCTTGCTAAACATAATGTAATGGCCAAGCGTAGCCAGACATGTCATAAAACACTAGAATAACAAAAGTCCATTGTTTGGCAGCTAAAGGCCCAGGGAGTTCACACATGAAGTTTACTATATTTTCAGTCCATTTATCATTTCCTAGACTAAAAATGTCCTCTGGATATAGAGCTGATTCCTTGCAGTGTCAGAATGGTTGCATGGCTTGGGGACTAGAAATCTATATGCCAGAACGTTTTATAACCAGCTCCTGGTAATAATAACAGCCTTCATTCAAAATGATAGACTTCAAAGAGAGGAATATATAAATAAACTCACAATAATTAAAAAAACAAACATTGCTGTGTGACCTGTAGTAGGGAGATTATCTATAACATTGAAAACCTATTAGAATTTTTAAATGATCTGATGCGAAAGCCAGAAATTTTAGGAAAAACAGATTGTGTCATTAAAATACAGAGTAATGGTATTACATAATTACTTACTGGGCTGAAAAAAAACCCAAACATGTTCATCCAGGTTTCATCAAGCTGAATGCAGAATACGTTGTTAATACTATTATTTTTATTATTATTATTTATATAGTACCAACTCTCTAGTTTGTAGCACTTTTTATAGAAAGCTGAACCATTTTCATGCAGACTCTATCTGAGAGGAGCTTTCAGTCTTATGTATCTGCTACAGTCACAAACACAAATGTATTTAGGCAGAAGCCAATTCACCTAACAACATGTGATTGTGTTTGGAAGCAAATGCTCATGTAAAACGCACACACTGGGAGAGCATGCAAATTCTATTTACACGGTGCTTTAGCTGGAAAGAACTCACCACTGCCAGCGACCAGTTTTAGCAGGCTGCCATAAATCGTGCACAGTAAATTGTGTATGCTGATAATATTAGGCAGTAACACATATTTATTGACATAGGAAAGTAGCACTGATTGCTCTGATCTATGTAACATTGAAATGTACAGTTCCAACTGTTTAAAAAGAAGATACGTTTTTAGTGGTAATGGATATGGAGAAGTATAGAATAATGTTTAATTGTTAACTGTACAAGTGATTTAGGGTGATATTTTTCACTTGTGTCGCTTGCACTTTCTATAGCAGGAATACTTTACGGTCATACCTTTTCATTTGGTTTTATACATCTTCCTAGCATGCAAAGTACCTTCAAAATAATCATTCAGCAACCTCCAGTAACACACTACCATACAGTTAGTATGTTTTTATTTTTGTCCTCCATCAAAGTGCGTGTTAACGCTGCATGCACATTTTCCTTACACTCAGGATCCTGTAGTTAACACTCAAATTGTTTCTTTATCTTGCACCACTTTCTGTGGCCTTAAAGAGTAACTGTTAGGCATTAAATACAAAATTAAGTTTCTAGTGCAGGCTGTTACAATAATTAAGAGGATGCTAACCAGGCAAATCCAAACTTTAAAATCAATCTTACTGTGCTCCTTCTCTCCCCATGCCCCCAGGCTCTAAGATGGTACGCAGACTAACACAGACGCAAAAGAGAAGTGACATGCTATGCAGTATCAGCCTGATTGGCTGAAGCCTCTGTCACTCACCTCTCTGCGCTGTGATTGACCGCCTGCTCTCCACTTTACTCTCTATGTTTCAGCCGTGTTAGTGCACAGGGAGGGGGGCCAGAGGCTGTCTCCTGTCACTGTCGTTGGCCCCCTCCTCCAGAGGCATGTGGGCTCCCTCTCTGCTGCATCTGCCACACCACAGAATTCTCCCTCTTCTCTGTGCTGAATATTGGGTAAGGATAAAGGAGCTGCACACAGACTCCCTGAATAATGTTCCAGGTGCTGCAGTTCCCTTCTATACTCTCTGCACTGCCTACGGTGGTAGTGCAGAGAACAGATGGGAACGCCAGCACTTGGATACATTATTAGGTGAGTCTGTGCCTGCTGCCTTCATCCTCCCCGCTGTGCTCTGAATCAGTGTGGGGAGGAGGGGGATGCGGAGGGGGGATTCTTTAACCTTGAGGGCACAAGATGGCCCCTGCCAGGAAAATAATATAAATTGAACATGAACTTTTACACAGGATATCTTTAAAAGTTCCTTTATGTTCCTCTGAGGTTGTAAGAAACGTGTTGTCTCAATTAAATGAGGCATCCCCTGCCTTGGTGCCCTGGAACCCTCCCCCCAACACCCGATTCCTATTAAACACAGCTTTGTTTTATAAATCCACATGGCCATGGACCAGGGTATCCCTGGTGGCCATTTCCCTGATGTCACTGTCAACTTATGAACATGGGCAGCCAGAAGATTCCTCATTTAGTGCCAGGAGTTTGTTGAGTGCAACTGTGGCAGTGGAACTGTAGAGGATATGGGCATGAGACATACTTAGATGATATTGGTGAGGGACAATGAATTAAAGGTAATTATTTATTGTTAATATAGAATAATAAAATCCTTTTTACTTAGAGTGATTTTTTGGACATGGTTAATGCTTTTTTATGTGGGAAGAGGGTAAGACTTCACTCTCTTCTCTTCCAGAGCCCCCCATATTATGGACCATGAGGGCTGGCATAGCTCAGGGAGCCAAGTCCCATGTGGTCCTGGCTCTGAATTCTGACTATACTAGCCTGCATGGGGAGATGGAGTTAATAGGGCTTGGAAGGGTGGACTGTTTACTTAAAATATAATATATTAAAATTTACACAAAATGCGGAACTTGGAATATTAGTGGACTGAAGCAAAATGTCATTTTACCAAATTTGAAAACTTTATTTTTGGACCGATATCCCAGCAGTACTCAGAATTCCGACAAATTCAGAATTTGTCTGTCCCTAATAAATGGCACACAGTGATTTACCTTGCCAGGAGTAAAGATGTCACCTCCTGTGATACAATGGGCAATCTTTGACATCATTTATAAAGTAATATCGTAAAAAAAATAAGCAATTTTATTCATTGAGTTATATTCAGTAAAGTTCATCTTTAAGTTGCTAAATTATCTAAAGTTTTGATAGTATTTGTGAAATTCACCTTTATGTAAGAAAGAAGGAACACAGAGAAAGCATTACTATGTGACAGTAAATCATTTCTTTATGTCCCTAAAACAGGCATATATCAGAAACCGGGGAATCATAATTTGGTGACATTTGACCTGGCATTTAACAAAGTTTTGAGCAAACAGACAATGAAAACTTTGATTTTCTAAAATCCAAGTTTAAATAGCTCATGGCTTTATTACATCTTGAATAATGGGATAGCAAAACACAGAAGGATGGCAAACGTTTAAATATATTCTTAATAAATTAGCTTAGTTGAAAAAAGAAAAAAAAAAGTCAAAGCCACTGAGTGCAAGCAAGAGGGAAAAATCTGCATTCCGAGAAACCTTATTTTGATCAAGGAAGGCAAAAAAAAGGGGAAATAAAAACTCTTGAAAATGCGGGGCAAATAGCTTCAAATTGGAAAAAATCCTCCCAGGCTGCAATGGCAGTCATACAACATTTCTAAATTAACTTTCTACTGCTTATTATTGTAAACTAGGCCTAAGGCCCATTTAAAAACGGGCTCTAGGCTGTGGCCGCCACCTCCCCACTGCCCTCTCCCTCCCCTTCGCCAGCGCACACCGCGCGCGCACATGCCCACCCCCTTCTGGCCCGTCCTCCCCCCAGCTCTCGGCAGTGTCTCTGCATCCATCCCCGCACATGCGCACAACAAAAACACACACACACAAGGACATGGGGCGCAGAGACACCTGCCTATTATTAGGTAGGATGTGGGTAGTTCTTTATATTTCTTAGTTCTTATTAAACACTTCTTTAAACGTATTTATTGCATCTGTAAGAACTAGTTTAGAGGGATGGTGTCACAAGCCCCCTGGTGGCCGGACCGCACAATGCCTTCCAATCGGTTTCAGCACACAGACCATGCAATCGGTGCGCAGAAACCGCTGGGATTTTGGCAGCAGACCGACTAAAAGGGAGCCTGTGAGTTACGGCAGTACAAATTACACACTATTTCAGGGTATAACTGCCAGTCTGCCACCACCTCTGTTACCATGGGACAGAGGAACCCACTGACTGGCTGACTCTAGACCTGCAAATGGAGAATGGTTAAACACACTCTATTTTATCTAGCTATCAACAATAGTAGCGACTCTTCAAAAGCCAGGGTTCAGTTTTGTGTTGCTGAATAATAGGTTTAGCCAAACAAATAAATGACGTTAGCGTTGTTTATTAAAAATGCAATATAAATAATTAATATATACAGAAAATCATTAAAATCAACAATTATAGAGACATTAGTAGCACAGTAAAAAAATGAAAAAGGAGAAAATACTTAAGTTCGTGGAAATATGTCCTTTCTGGGAAACTCGTAAAGTTCCTTTGTTTTAGTTCAGGAGCAAAGTTCAGACAAGATGGCCGCTAACCACATGGTCCTCTGGCTAGCAGCAACATGCTCTTGTGAAGATGGGATTTGGAGGACTTCCACTCCCTGTATGCACCCTGGTTTTATGGAAGCTAGTTTTGGGAGTGGAACAAAGCCAGCCCACTCCGGTTCACAAACCAATCATAGTTCATTCCCTCGGAGAGAGATTTCGGTTTAACCTTATAAAATGCTGTAATTCAAAACCGATAAATGCCACATTTGCGCTGATAACAGATTAATATTCCTCAGATTATGACAATTCTTATGACATCAGAGTTGATTAGGGTAGAGGATCCGGTGATGGTACACAGGGGAGGACTGAGGTCTGCCTGCTGGCAATGTGCTTTTGATGAAGCTGGTTTGGGGTGGTGCAAAGCCGGTCCCCTCTGAATTACAAACAAATCACAGTTCATTCCCTTGGACAGAGATTTAGGTTTAAACTTATAAAATGCTGTAATTCAAAACCGATAAATGCCACATTTGCACTGATAACAGATTAATATTCTTCAGATTATGACAATTCCTATGACATCAGAGTTGATTAGGGTAGAGGATCCAGTTCCTGAGAAGTCTAATAATTTGGTTGTAGCATACCCCTTGCCCCTTAAGACTGGTATCAAAAGTTCAGCAAGACACTACAAACCCAATGATACACCTCTCATTACTAGCCTAGATACGGTATTCCATAAATAAGCAAAAAATCATATACAGTATTCATTTTCTCTCTGCTTCTGATGGAGTCAGGCAGTCTGGTCTCATGCTGAGTTTATTCTGTCTCTTGAAAAGGCAGTAACACTTGCCATTTGCTTACTGCTGGAGAGCTTTCACACCTCGGTGTCAATGGCCAGGAAAGGGACTCTTTTGATCCAGTTAATTAACCACATAGGCCTTATCAGAGAGCATACTTGGCTTTCATGAAAATAACTGTGCTAACACCTATGAAGACAACAGAGACCCCCAGGCTTGACTACCTGGTATCCACAGACATACAATTCTGATCTGGCACGTCAACGGCAATCGGTGCAGTAAACCAATTGTGGTTGCGTTTTCTGGTCTCTCGGCTCTCTTCCGTGACAGCTCTGGGTCACTATTATGGGCAGTGCTGGGAGGTGTTTACTTCCTGGTATATCGGCCATGAAGCGTATTTGTGTTCCAGTGACGCACAGCCTGCACGCCAGCACGCTTTTTGGTGTGGGCGGGTTACACACTATTTCAGGGTATAACTGCCACCACCTCTGTTACCATGGGACAGAGGAACTCACTGACTGGCTGACTCTAGACCTGCAAATGGAAAATGGTTAAACACACTCCATTTTATCTAGCTATGAACAATAGTAGCGACTCTTCAGAAGCCAGGGTTCGGTTTTGTGCTGCTGATTAATAGGTATAGCCGAACAAATAAATGACGCTAGCGTCATTTATTAAAAATGCAATATAAATAATTAATATATACAGAAAATCATTAAAATCAACAATTATAGAGACAAATAATAGCGCAGTATGAAAAAATAAAAAGGGAATAGAATACTTAAGTTCGTGGAAATATGTCCTTTCTGGGAAAATCTGAGCACATGGAAAATGTCCTTTGTTTCAGTTCAGGAAAATGGCCGCCAGCCACGTGGTCCTCTGGCTGGCTTGATCCGGTGATGGTACACAGGGGAGGACTGAGGTCTGCCTGCTGGCAATGTGCTTTTGATGAAGCTGGTTTGGGGTGGTGCAAAGCCGGTCCCCTCTGAATTACAAACCAATCACAGTTCATTCCCTTGGACAGAGATTTAGGTTTAAACTTATAAAATGCTGTAATTCAAAACCGATAAATGCCACATTTGCACTGATAACAGATTAATATTCTTCAGATTATGACAATTCCTATGACATCAGACTTGATTAGGGTAGAGGGTCCAGTTCCTGAGAAGTTTAATAATTTGGTTGTAGAGTACCCCTTGCCCCTCAAGACTGGTATCAAAAGATTCAGCAAGGCACTACACACATCCAATGATACAACTCTTATAATGATCCTATATTCTGAAAAGAGGCAACAAAAATCATATACAGCATTCACTTACTCTCTGCTTCTGATGGAGTCAGGCAGTCTGGTCTCATGCTGAGATTATCCTGTCTCTTCAAAAGGCAATTTCACACCTGGTGTCACTGGCAGGAAAGGGACTCCTTTGATCAAGTTAATTAACCACACAGGCCTTATCAGACATACATACTTGGCTTTCATGAAAAGAACTCTAACACCTATGATTGCAAAAGAGACCCCCAGGCTTGCCTGCCTGGTATCCACAGACAGACGATTCTGATCTGGCACATCAACGACAATCGGTGCAGTAAACCGATTGCGATTGCGTTTTCTGGTCTCACGGATCTTCCGTGAAAGATGGGTATTCTTTTCACAGTCTGCACAATAAAAAACATTTTCTGCATTTACAATTTAAACCTTTTTACCTCCAGCATTAAGGTGTGCCCTTAACCACTTTCCCCACCACTACAGTATATGTACGTCAGCTGTGGCACCCTCCAAGCCACAGCGACGTAGATATACTGACCTGGCTGCAGCCCTGCTGTGCATGGTCGGGTGCGCTTCAGAGCGCACCCTCTGGCACTGTCAGCTGTAATACTAATTGGTAGAAGGGAACATGTTCCCTTTTGGCTAATTAGTCCACCCCCCTCCCATGAATGATCGCTGCAGTAGCAAACTGCAGCGATCCTTCATCTGTCCCCCTCGGCGCACAAATAGTTAAAAAAATCATCCAGCAAGCAGCCTCACTCACCTACCTCATTCCTGCGATGATCCTGAAGCCTGATCCTCCGATCACCGCTCTGCATTCAGCCGCGTATTGCCAGTGACCCGAGTCCCGGCTTGATGACGTCATCAAGCCGGGACCCGGGTTACCGGCAATATGCGGCTGACTGCAGAGCGGAGAACAGAGGATCGGGCTTCAGGACAGTCGCAGGAATGAGATAGGTGAGTAAGGCTGCTTGCTGGATGATTTTTTTAGGATTTCTGCACGGAGGGGGCTGCCTCATGGGGGGGGGGCATCTGGCTATCGATCCTGGGGGGTGGGGGTAGCATAAATAAAAGGGGGGGTTACATATTTGTTGGGGGGCATCTAATTGACTAAGGGGAGGGGGGGTTTACTAATTTGGTGCATCTGGGCAACTGGGGGGGCAGTAATCATATACTGGGGGCACATTTGGCTATAATGGGGGGCAGCACTAATCCTGGGGGTACATCTGGCTACAATGGGGTTAATCGTGATCCGGGGACACATATGGCTGTAAAGAGGGGCACAATTCCTGGGGGTGCTTCTGTCAATCTATTCTGGGGCTGTCAAACACAGGGGACACATGTGGCTATGCTAGGCGGGCTGATATTGGGGACACATCTGACTATACTGGGGGAGATGGTGATACTGGGGACACATCTGGATATCTATACTGGGGTGACTTTAACTGGCGGCACAGTTTTTATGTCAATCGCACTTTTTATTTCCAAACAGGAATTGGTCAAAATTGAGAAACAATGCATTTTTTAAAAATTTTCCCATTAAAATGCATAGAGAGGAACATTTTACTTTGTACCAAATACCCCCAATGAAAGCTTAGTTTGTCTTGAAAAAAACAATATATAGATAATTTAAGTGGCACGAGTACAGATGAAGTTATTGCTGATTAAAAAGGGACGCCGCTAAAGTGTCAAAACTGCTCTGGTCAATAAGGGGAAAACAAGGTCTGGATGCGAAGTGGTTAAATATTTTGCGATGAGAATTTGTGTTTATTCTTTTTCTCTCAATGGTAAATATCTTACCAGCCTCTTCTTGTAGCTAAGGTTCCCTAAGCCTCTTATTAAAGTGTACCTGTAGTGAAAAAACTGCCCCAAATAGGTACTTACCTACTGTAAGTAGAGCGAAGCAGCTGAATAATCCAGAGGCTTCTCCCATGACCCTCTTCCACCTGTTCCAGTGCTGGATCCCCCCCCCCCCCATAGCCACACTGTGCAGGTACACAGTTCATGTCTGGACACTACCAAAGAACAAAATGGGCTCAGCTTTTTCTACCGAGCCTGAGCACTAGCCAGGGGCATAGCTAGAACTCACTGGGCCCCATAGCAAAAATTTTTGCTGCCTCCCCATCATCCAATAACTACCCATTAACTAGGGTTCTAGGGTCCCCCGCCACTTCCCTAGTTTTCCCTTGTGGTCTATTGGTTTCCCTGTACCTCCATAGCTTTCCCTGGTAGCATAGTGGTACCCATGATTCTCCGGGACCATAGTGTGTCCCTCAAGTAAAGGTAGCCTCAACCCTCCAGTATAGATGGTCAGCTTCCCCCCCCCCCCTCCCCCCAGTATAGATAGCCTGATTCCTCCCCCACATACATACATACATAGACAAACACAAATACACACACGTGCGCACACACACACACACACACACACACACACACACACACACACACACACACACACACACTGAAATAAATGCATTTGAAACAGTAAAATAATTTGAAATCTCTAGAATATTCCCTCAGATGAAAGCTGAAATGACATCCACATTTGGAAGTTAATTGCGCTTTATTACTTGCCATTATGGAACAGATTTCCACATGCATAATGGTAATGTAAACAATTGTGTCTAAACATTTAGCACAATACATAATTGTAATAGCCAAACATCCCCATGCTGGATCCAGCCCAAATGATCAGCATCTGTGCCAAATTTATGCTGTGTGCCTCTAAAAAAACAACTTACCAAGGATTATTGAGGAGTATGGACAATAAGGACGATAATAGACTTGGAAAGCATTGCCAACAATCATTCAGTATCAGCAATAAGTTTGCCTATATCATAGCTTAGTAAACCTCCAGTTTCAAACTAACTAAAATATAAGGTTATATTTATGCTGCAGCTTTATTTTTTCTGTTGTATTTCCATTAAATACATGTTTAGGCAGGTTAAGCAATAGCTGTAATGAGTAAATTCATATTTTAAAATATATAGTTGTTGAAGAGTAACTTAGAAATAACATATTTTAGTGACAAAAAAGTCATTTTGTGTTATGCTGGGATATATATTTTCATTCTTAAATGACCTCTGCATGCAATCCCTTTGTGAAACGGCTGGAAATACGGTAATGCTTTCCACATGCTGGCTTTCAAGATATAGCAAAATGGAGTTGGCCATGCGGCCTGAAACTCTATGGAAAAAAAGGTATTACTAACGTATTTGTATTATCCAGTTGTGTATACTTTCCATTGGTGATAATATACATTGTGGGGTCAATTCACTAAGCATTACCACATTCAGTAATGCTGAAAACAGGAATTTTTACTGGACATCTTCTCAAACACCAATTCACTAAACCTATTTCTGCACTGAAAAGTGAAATTATCAACTAGTGAGGTAAATTGATGATTTGTGCAATAAATACCTCAATACATGTCAATTCACAAAGATTACAGCATTTGGTAAAGCAAGTAAAATGTTCTGTATTTTAAAACCTCTCTGGACTTGTTGGTAACTAACAATCAGCATGTGGTAAAAGTGATAGACAAGGCAGACAACTAATGGGAAGAGCCTCCTGGTCTTGCTACTCATCCTATTTAATCGGATGCACTGGCCAGTGGGACATAAATTAAAAAAAAAAAAAAGAACATTGAAATAGGATTTTCTGTATCTGTTCAGATGTGCAGAATTATTGTTATTATTATTATTTTATTATTATGTTCACAGGAGAGAGACCTCTAGTGGCATGAATGCACATCTAAAGGGATGCAGGAAGCCTTGTACTTCACATAACTGGCACAGGGACAGCCCATGCAGAGTGTAACGATCGGTGTAACACAGAGAGGATCTGATCATCGGTGATCTGCAGTATCACCGAAAATACAGATTTATACCCGATTATTGATGATCTGCAGTATCAGATAATCAGATATATTTCTAACCTCTGGACACCTGAGTAATATGAGTGTTTGTGCAACAGTAATACTTTGAGGAAAGCACCCGTATAGAGGGTTCCAGGCAGTAAGAGATACTGCTCAGAGAACAGGTTCCTTCCAATGGTCTGATGCTCCCCAAGGGGCGGAGCCAGGCTGAGAGTGGGAAGGACCAGAGAGTGAGTGACACCAATGGTGAAGTGTCACTGACAGGTCTGTGAACTATCTCCAAACAGGGAAGATAGTTCTCGAGGTCGGACAGGCCAGGTCGGCAACAGACAGACAGATCAGATACAGAGACAGGAGACAGATACGAAATCTAAAGACAAGCAGGGTTCAGCAACAGAGTATCAGATATAGCGAAGTACCAAATCAGAGATCAAGAGAGTGGTCAGGAAAGCAGAAAGTCATAACAGATAATAACAATGCCTAGTCTTAGGTGTGAGCTCCATGATCATCAACACCCTGGAACTAGTCTGATATATAACAGAGTGATAATACAGTTCCCTAGTCTTGGGTGTGAGTTCCTTGATCATCAACACCCTGGAACTAGTCTGAAGTAATAACAGAATGGTAATACAGTTCCCTAGTCTTGGGTGTGAGTTTCTTGATCATCAACACCCTGGAACTATCCTGAAGTAATAACATAGAAAATATCACAGATACTGACACCAGAGAAATGACCAGCACTCAGTATATATACACAAGCGCTGAAACCTGATAGAATTGTCAGCTGATCGGCTGGATCAGCTGACACCCTTCTGACTGTCATAAAGGCTCTGCCTCTCAACGCGCGCGCGCGTCCTTCTGAACCTGTGTGGACTATCAGTCCCAGCCACACCAGACATGTGTTGTAAAGTATCTGCTGGTTTGAACGCGGGGCCAGCCGCACCGCTGTCAGAGCATGCGGCGGTTTCCCCACGTTCAGCCACACTGCTAGTGGTAGGCCCATGCGTGCAAACCGCCATGTCGGACGCGGAATCCGCCGCCTTGTTCACTGGGCATGCAGCGGTTTCTCCGTGCTCCGTCAGGCTAGTGGATGCCATATTGGACGCGGAATTAGCCGCCTTACTCTGAGTACTCGCGGCGGCTTTTCCGCGTTTTCTCACACAGAGAAAAGAATCACAGTTTGCTGCCTGACCTACTCCACAGCTAGTGAGACATTACCAAACAGGGCTTACTTAATTGAAGCAACATTTTTTGGTAAATTACCGAACTATTAACGCATATGTGAAATTTTAAAGAGACTCTGTAACAAAAATTTCAGCCTTATTTCTTCTATCCTATAAGTTCCTATACCTGTTCTAATGTGGTCTGGATTACTGCCATCTTTTCTAGTTGCACTGTCTCTGTAATATAGCTAATCCTCTTTTCTTTCTCAAGCTTTGTTGACCCAGGGAGGAATGTGCTGTCTCTGCTGTAATAAGGAGAAGTTATGCACACACCCTCCACACCCCCCTCTGCTCTCCTGTGTACTGTGTGGATGAGTCACAGGCAAGGTCTCTGTTCCCAGCCAGCCTGTCTGCAGGCTCCCGGAGCTGTGACATTTCAAACAGCTGTTAGTGCAGAGGATCAGTGCAGAGCCCACCCAAGCAGCTAAGGCAACAAGTGGAGTAACATTCCAGCAGTCAAGTCATGTTTGAGAGGAGCCTTTGCAAACAAGCACCTGTTCTGATGATGTATTTCCTGTTTGGCTGCCATCTTCATTGTTTACAAAAACAATGAATAAAACAGTGATTTTATCACCAAGAAAGCAGTGGGGAGTGGCGGAAATGTCACCGAGGGGCTAGGAGAAGACAACAAACAGGCTGGTATGTTTATTTATGTAAGATTTTACCAGTACAGATTCTCTTTAAGTGAATCTGAAAAAAAAGTGTACAATGCGGTAATTTACCAAACTTATTTTCCCCCAAAACAGTCCTTAGTGAATTGACTCAGGGTGTTGTTTGGTACTATTCTGGTCACTTAACTACTCTGTTCACTTAACCACCTTAGCGGTATGGACGAGCTCAGCCCAGAGGGTGCCGCTCAGGCCCTGCTGGGCCGATTTACATGAAATAAAGAGCAGCACACGCAGCCGGCACTTTGCCAGCCGCGTGTGCTGCCCGATCGCCGCCGCTCTGCGGGTCCCCCCAGCCGCCTGAGCCCTGCGCAGCCGGAACAAATAGTTCCGGCCAGCGCTAAGGGCTGGATCGGAGGCGGCAGACGTCAGGACGTCGGCTGACGTCCATGACGTCACTCCGCTCGTCGCTATGGCGACGATCTAAGCAAAACAAGGAAGGCCGCTCATTGCGGCCTTCCTTGTTTATTCTGGGCGCCGGAGGCGATCAGAAGAACGCCTCCGGAGCGCCATCTAGTGGGCTTTCATGCAGCCAACTTTCAGTTGGCTGCATGAAATATTTTTTTTTTTATTTAAAAAAAACCCTCATGCAGCTGCCCTGGCGATCTTAATAGAACGCCAGGGTGGTTAAAGTGGATCCGAGATGAACTTTTACACATTGCATAATTGGGTTCCTTTCCTATTGTTTATAGGGCATTCCTCAAGTCAAATACTTTTTTGTTTTTGTTTTAATACTGTAATTCCCTATAAACTAATCAAGCCACGCCCATAGGTTTTCAGAGAGCCAAGGCACTTTCAGACAGTAGCAAGGGCTCATGGGAGCTCAGTCTGGGCAGGAGGAGGGGGAGGTATTACTAGCCAGAGAATTCAGAGGCAGAGGGGAGGAGGGAGGAGGAGGGGAGATTAGGTTTTTTTGCTCAAGATAGAGATAAGCCTGCCTCTGTGTAATGCTTACAAACAACATGGCTGCTGTCATTGTATCACAAGAAGAAATAATCATATTCTATTAAAGCTGTTTGCAGCTAGATTTGTTGTGTAAACTATCTAAACTTTAGATAAGATATATAGACTTGTTATAGTTAGTTTTTCATCTTGGATCTGCTTTAACGTTTATTACAAAAAAAATTGTGCCTGTCCTCAGTAGGGATGGATAAACACTTTTGCCGGTGAATGATTTTGCCTGCCCTTCAGGAATTATAAGGGTTGTTCATGACTGCCTTATACTCTCCCATGGACCCATTTTTTGAACCTTCACCCTGAATTCAGGCAGGATAGGAGGCCAATTAGACATTTTCTCCACACGGTCCACCCCATCTGTAAATGGTACCGCACCCATTTTACTGTCAGCCTTAGTCAATGTAGGGAGAGGTGTGCTGCTGCAGATGCAGAGAGATAGGCCATCTGCGTTATATAGTGCTGTGTAGCTGCTTCCTAGGTGCTCTGCAGTTCACCAGCTGGGAATCCCAATTGTCCTTTTGAGGACTGTTCCTGACCTTATATCAGCCATTTTAAGACTGATATTGATCCTGATGTGCTGCATTTTTGTTGTTGTTGCTGTTTTTGCTGTTTAGCTCCTACTGTATACAACATCCATATACAATGCAGTGTGTGGCTGCGTTACTGTTATCACCCATCCGTCACTGTGCTAAAGTGATTGAGTACACTATGTCACCTACAATTATCACAGAACTCATTATAGGTCACATAACTTGCAGTGTTACAGCGCTACGTCAACACCCATGACCCTATTGCATTACTGTCTGTGTTAATTATTTCTAAAAAAAATTTGGGTCACTGACAATTGTTACAAAACCCATTGCAGGTCACATTACATGTAGTGTTACAGCGTTAAGCCAACACCTGTGACTCTATTGTGTTACTCTTGATTTCAGTGTTAATTTTTAAAAAAAGTAGTGTCACTGACAATTTTGACAAAAACTATCGCAGGTCACATTACCTGAAGTGTTACAGCGCTACGCCAATACCTGTGACCCTATTGTGTTATTGTTGATTTCATTGTTCATTTTTTATAGACGTAGACAACTGGGACAAAAGCCAGTACAGGTCACAGTTATTAGAACCATGACAAGCAAAGACAGGCCAAAGTGCAGAGTTATTAGAGGTCATAGTGGTCTGACAGACCATGGCCGTGGCATATCTGATCTGCAGAAGAAACATATTACTTCCCAGAATGCAGAAGAGATAGTCGACTGGTTCATTCAGCATTCCACTTGGCAGATAAATGCAACATTTTTCAGGCATCTCACATAGAGGCTGCACATAAAATTTTTTAGACAGGCCATTCTTCTTATTATTAGCCTGGTGCATGCCAATTATAGCAGGCCTAATGTCCACCCTGGCCACATGAACAGCTATTCTGAACCACCACCCAGTATCTCACATCATCGTCCTACTTGAATTGGATTCTTACAAATTGTTAGCCTGGCAGTGGCACGTGCCAGTTATTTAAAAAATAAGTAAAAATGTAAAACTTCGCCTGGTGCATTAGAGCAGGTTTCATGTCCACCCTGGCCACAGGAACAGCTATCTTGTACCACCACCACCCAGTATGTCATATCATGGTCCTACTTGAATTGGATTCTTACAAATTGTTACTCTAGCACACACTAGTTATTTAAACATTTAGTACAAATATAAAACTTAGACTGGCACATGCCAGTTATAGCAGGCTTAATGTCCACCCTGGCCACAGGAACAGCTATTGTGTACCACCACCACCCAGTATGTCACATCATGGTGCTACTTGAATTGGATTCTTACAAATTGTTACCCTAGCACACACTAGTTATTACAATAATTAGTAAACATTTAAAACTTAGACTGGCACATGCCAGTTATAGCAGGCCTCATGTCTGCCCTGGCCACAGGAACAGCTATCCTGCACCACCACCACCACCACCACTTCTTAGTATGTCACATCGTGGTGCTACTTGAATTGGATTATTGCAAATTGTTACCCTAGCACACACTAGTTATTCAAAAAAATTGTAAAACTGTAAAACTTAAAAACAATAATGGTGCACAAGCCAGCCTGGGGCCCCAGGAACTCTCACTGCCCGGGGCCCCAGAACCAGCATGCAACACCATATGTGAGCGCAGCCAAGCCCTGGATCTGCCACACCCAGGAGCTTGTCCCCAACTGCTCTGAAACTTACCAAGCTCCTGGGTGTGGCAGATCCAGGGCTTGGCTGCGCTCACATATGGTGTTGCATGCTGGTTCTGGGGCCCCGGGCAGTGAGAGTTCCTGGGGCCCCAGGCTGGCTTGTGCACCATTATTGTTTTTAAATTTTAATGTAGATTCCCATGCAGTTTAGTTAGGAGGGGGGCAGATGAGAGGGTATATCCTGCACGCTGGTGCCCCCTGCTGGCCATATAGCCATTGTCTATATGCAACTGAAACCCTCTCCTATGACTAGCTGAGTAGCTCAGCTTCTGTTTGAATTAATCACTGCAGACTAGGTGTAATGTGTATGTGCACTTCTTGATTGGCTTACAAGCAGCCTGCAGGCTTTATATAAGCAGCAGAGAACTGTTTGGGAAGTGAGTATCTCCTGTGTGTTTGGAAACTGTAAAACTTAGACTGGCACATGCCAGTTATAGCAGGCCTCATGTCTGTCCTGGCCACAGGAACATCGATCCTGTTCCACCACCACTACCCAGTACGTCACATCATCTTCCTACTTGAATTGGATTCTTACAAATTGTTAGTCTGGCGTATGCCAGTTATTTAAAAAAAAATTAAAATTTAAAACTCTAATATACAATGCCTGATATTTTAAGCCACTTATACAGTGTATGAAATTAAAATGTTAGGCTGCTGCATGCCATTTTTTTTCAGGCCTATGCTTAAATGCCTGCACCTAAGCGAAGGTTCTGCCCTCTTGTCATATGAGGTGCACAACGATCAGTTCACCAGAGCACCAAGCAAGACAAACATATGTAAAACCTCAAAGACCAGCACACTCGATTCAAATTGCAAATCTTCTTGTTTTTATTGCCAAAGATCTCCACACAGTGTAACATGTGATTGACCAGTACCAGCTGCTGGCAGTAGATAGGAGACAAAGGTCTCCACAGTCCATCACATACCTGCTAGTAACTGGTCAAATATGCCATATGCGGGATAGAGTCTGTATTCCAAGATTCTGCGTCTCTTCTTGGTGACCTGCCCTGTTTCAAGCGAACCTGCCCACCTTCAAGCTGATAAATGTAACTCTTATGCACATAAATGTAACTCTTATGCACATTTATCAGCTTGATGATGGGACCTGTAGCAATGAGGCTCGTGGTTTGAAAGTTTTTGCTGTAATTTTCAAAAACTTTCATGAACATAAAATTGGATGTTTGGTCATGCCTAGTCCTTAGCATTCCCAGTATTCAAAATAATACTAATGCGCTCAAAGCATAATATTTTGTTTTTAAAATCTACCTTTCTATACCAGTCTGAGGCCAGCTATTATTTTCTGCATGTATCAAAATATTTAAAATATTCAACCACAGCAACAGTATACCATTCAGACATATGTGTAAACTCAAATCATTATCCTAGCTTCTGCTGAAATGGACATAGGATATCGGAACTACATTTGTTGCCCCTATGATCCAATAATTTACCACCTGCCTAACCTTACCTCTCACATTATTTTATAAACATGACCTTGAGTATAATTCTGCCTTCCTAAAGAGTAACTGTTAGGCAAAAAATATAAAATCAATTATCTATTAGTAGCTGTTATACAAGTAAAATGGATGCTAACCAGGCAATTAAAAGTTTAAAATCAATCTCACTTTTTTCCTAATTGATTTTTATTCCTCATGCCCCCGACTCTCATCTCGTACACAGCCGCAGAAGAGAAGTTGCGTCAAATGTTAATTCAGCCTTGATTGACTGAAGTCTCTGTCCCTCTCATTTTCCCCTCCCACACCTCTGTGATTGGCCACTTTTTCACCTTCACAACAGTGGCCACTGCCAGCTGCTAGGGCGCAGGAAGGGAGGGCCAGAAGCTGTCCCCAGTCACTGTCCTAGGCCCCCCTCCTGTAGTGTGCCATGTCCACACTCCTGCCACATCTGTCTCCCCCGCATGCCCCCTCGGCATCCCCTCTCCTCCCCACACTATTATAGCGGGGAGGGATAAAAGCAGTGCACACAGACTCACCTACTAATGGTTCCAGGAGCTGGAGTTCCTGTCTATACTCTCTGCACTACCGCCGGTGGTATTGCAGAGATTATATACGTGAATTCCAGCGCTTGGAACCATTAGTAGGTGCCTTTATCCCTCCCCGCTATGCTCTGTAATAGAGCAGGAGGAGAGGGGATGCCAGGGGGAATGCTTTAGCCTATGGGCTACAAGATGGCCCCTACCAGGAACAGAATTAGCTTGATTTCTGTAAAGTTTTTTTATGTTGAATGAAAATGTGGACAGTACAATAGGTCTGTTATGTAAGTAGAGCAAGTAATTATCTACTTGCTTATGTGTTTTTTATTTTCCTGGCATTGTATGGCTAATAGTTGCTCTTTAAACAGAAGGTATTTGCGATAATTCAGCTTTAAAGTATAACCGGGCATTTTTTAACCTCCTGAGTGTTACGCCGCTCAGGAGGTTTTGCCAGTTTGTGTCAGCAAGTTAATTAATGCGATCAAATGGGTGTAAAACATTTAGCTAGCACTAGGCTAGCTAGAATAAGTGTCCGGCGACCGGCACCCTCTGATCCCCATTCCCCACCACTCACCTGTTTATACATTACCCAGCCTGGATCCAGCGATTGGCGCAGCCTCCCCACACAGCTCCGGTCTTCACTATGGGGAGGATCGCACATGATGTCATGATGTCGCCGACATAATGACGTCATGCGCAAACCTGTTCCTCCCCATAGAGAGACCAAAGCTGTGCGGGGAGGCTGAGCGGTCGCTGGATCCAGGCTGGGTAATGTATTAATGGGGGGATAGGGGGGATCAGCAGCAATCGGAGGGAGCTGGACACTTGTACTAGCTAGCCTAGTGCTAGCTAAACATTTGATCGCATTATTTATTTATGGGGAACTCCTGGGGACAGCAAGCGGTATGCCTGACACAGTGTCGGGCATACCGCTAAGGGGGTTAATACAACAAATGGGACACAGAGGCATGGACACTACCTGATACGGCCACCCTCCTGGGTCAGGTAGTTTGCTTTTTTAATGTTAAGTCTGGATGAGGTTCTCTTTAAGTGAGCAACTGACGCATCCATCCCAAATATGCAAATCATCTTTTTATGCCCCTGAAGCCAGACACATATCAAGAATCACTGGTGACAGACTGACAGTGAGCCTATATTTTTTGCACTGCTTATGGACTGTTCTGCACTGCTTATGGACTGTTTTGCACTGCAACTGCGCTAACTATGGACTGCTATGCACTGGTTCACCGCACTGTTGCTGCTGCTATGCACTGACTGGCTGTTCCGCTCTGTTTCTGTGATCACTGCTGTTGCATTGGCGCGTAAGCTCAGCCCTGCGCTGCGGCCATGTCTCCCATAACACCCCTATCTGCACGTACCACCTACACCAGGTCACAGCTACTCAGGTGGGAACATGTCACTGCCCTGTACCCAGAGGACAGGCTCCTGGCTGTTTCCGTTTGGAGCCATGTAACGGAGCTGATGGCCTTTACGACAGAGCCATACGCACGTAAGCGCCGGAGGGGCTGCCGGGCGGGGGCCCGGGCGAGGTTGCAGAGGAAAGGCATGAGGTCAGCTATACCAGCAGTCCTCCTGACGAACGTCCGCTCCCTCCCTAACAAGCTAGAGGAACTGCGGCTCATGGGGGAAAAGAGGGATCTCGGCAGCAACACCCCAGTCTTCTGTTTCACAGAGACGTGGCTCCATGACAACATCCCGGACTGTGCCCTTCACCTCCCAGGCTACAACCTCATCCGAGCAGATCGCGACAGCACCCTATCTGGGAAAAAGAAGGGGGGCGGCATCTGCTTCTACATCAGCCCCACTTGGTGCTCCAACACCTCTGTCCTGGCCAGAATATGCTCACCAGAGCTTGAACTCCTACTGATTAACTGCAGGCCCTTTTACTCTCCCAGAGAGTTCTCATCCTACGTCTTCGTCGGTGTGTACATCCCACCCGATGCCGATGCCAAAACCGCCCTGCGCAATCTCAGTGACACTGTCATGCAATGGGAGTCAACTCTGCCAGACTCATTGTTCATCATCCTAGGGGATTTTAACAGGGCCAACCTCCGCCAGGAGCTTCCACGCTTCTATCAACACATCACATGCCCCACTAGGAACGCGAACACCCTTGACCACTGCTACACGGTCTTGAGGGACGCCTACAAAGCCACCTCATGGGCAGCACTGGGCGCATCCGACCACTGCCTCATCCACCTGATTCCCACCTACAGGAGGCGCCTTGAAACTGCAAAACCAGTCCTTAGATCAACCAAAGTGTGGTCAAGCGAGGCCAAGCTTCAACTCCAGGCCTGCTTTGACTGCACAGACTGGAAGACCCTGGAAGCACCAAACCTGGATGAGTGGGCAGACAACGTGAGCTCGTACATCAGGTTCTGCGAGGACTCCTGCATACCAACAAAAACTCACAAACTCTATCCAAACGACAAGCCATGGTTCACCAAGAAACTTCGGCAACTGCGCAGAAGCAAGGAAGCCGCACACAAGTCCGGGAACCGGGAGGAATACAAGAGGGCAAGAAACTTGCTTGACAGGGAATTGAAAAATGCAAAGAAAGGATACGCAGACAAGCTGAAGGAGGACCTCTCCTCAAATGACTCACAAGCCGTTTGGCGAGGGCTTAAAGCTGCAACCAATTACAAGTCCCCCCCCCAAAGCGCACCTCCCAGCACTGAGCTGGCGGAAAACCTCAGCGACTTCTACTGCAGGTTCGAGGAGAATGAGGCTCCTGCGAGGCTACAGGCTCCCATCACTTCACCCCATACCGCCGTACCACCTGGCCATAACTTGCCTCCCCCGGCCGTAAGCGTGCCACCTGTCCAGGCTAAAGGCCAGGAAAGCCTCGGGCCCTGACGGAGTGTCGCCAGCCTGCCTGAAAACATGCGCACAGCAGCTTGCTCCTATCCTCTCCTCCGTCTTCAACAAGTCCCTACAGTGTGGCAGAGTACCGGCATGCTTCAAGAGGTCCACCATCATCCCTGTACCCAAAAAGCAGGGCGCGTCCGACCTCAATAATTTCAGGCCTGTCGCCCTCACATCGGTCATAATGAAAACTTTTGAAAAGGTGGTCCTGCCCCTCCTTAAACACAAAACAGAAACCCAACTAGACCCGTACCAATTTGCATACAGGGCAAATAGGTCGACCGACGACGCCATTAACATCTGTCTGGAGCTTGCCTACAATCACCTCGACAAACCAAATTCATATGCCAGGGTCCTCCTCCTCGACTTCAGCTCAGCATTTAACACCATTAGCCCCCATATACTACGTGAGAATCTGGCTGAGCTCGGGGTCCACCCCACACTCCAACTGTGGATCAATGACTTCCTTACAAACAGATCCCAGGTGGTAAAGCTGGGCTCCACCTCCTCGCAACCAAAGACCACCAACACAGGGGCTCCACAAGGCTGCGTCTTGTCACCATTCCTGTTCTCCCTGTACACGAACAATTGCAGATCCTCAGCAAGCTCTGTCAAGGTAATCAAATTTGCAGACGACACCACCATAGTCGGCCTGATCTCCAACAATGACGAGCAGGCTTACCGCCATCAAGTGGAAAGGATTTGCCACTGGTGCAAGGAGAACAAGCTGGTCCTCAACAACGCAAAAACCATTGAGATTATCATTGACTTTCGGAAACATGCCCCCTCGCCACCTCCACTGCACATTGGAGGAATGGTGGTGGAGAGTGTGCCCTGTGCCCGCCTCCTGGGCACCACCATCTCCAACACCCTGAAGTGGAAGGCTAACACGGTCTCCACCCAGAGGAAAGCCCAGCAGAGGCTTTACTTCCTCCGCCAACTGAAGAAGTTCGGCATGTCACAAAAACTCCTGACGAACTTCTATACCGCAACCATCGAATCCGTCCTCTGTTCTTCCATCCTTGTATGGTATGCTGGCTCCTCCGAAGGCGACAGACGCAAACTACAGAGGGTCATCAGGTCAGCGGAAAGAATCATTGGGAACACACTCCCTGCCCTGGACTCCCTCTACAACGCCAGACTACGCTCCAGAGCACTGAAGATTGCCAAGGATCCCTCCCACCCCGGCCACCAGTTTTTCAATCAGCTCCCCGTGGGGCGGAGGTATCTAAGGTACCGGTCCATCTCCACAAAGACCACGAGACACAAAAACAGCTTCTTCCCCTCAGCTGTAATTTCGCTGAACTCTATACGCTCTGCCCTTTCTCTCCCCCCGTAGGCTGCCCCCCCCCCCATGACTTTCTGCATATAAACCACCACATGGCTGATGTGTTTGGAAAGGTATCACGTATATGTTTGGAACCAGATGTGTTTGTAAAGTATTGATGTAAAATATTGTTCTTGTGATGTTCTATGCTCTATTGTCTCATATGTTTCTATGTACATGCCCTGTATTCTTGTGCCAAGCCCAATTCCGGGCACGACCCAGTCGTGCTTGGCGAAATAAATGCGATTCTGATTCTGATTCTGATATCTTATAATTTTTTCAGAGCCACATCAACCCAATATGCATGCAACCTGTTTCAGACTTTTTGATGAGGTGAAGGAGTCTGATGATTAATATGCTACTAAGTATAATTTTTGTTTTTACTAAAAAAAATAGATAATATGGACTGCTTATTATTGCTTTCTTCGCTGGTGATATATCCAATTTTCTTCTGGTATTTTTTGTTATATAATATACATATCAGTTCTATTGCTAAAGAATCTCTTCATATTTATTTCTGTGGCTTGCTGGCTATTACAGGCAGTTGAACCTCTTGTCTGGACAAGCATTTCCATGGAATAACTGACAGCTCACTTTTCTGTTTTCTACTTGTGCATTTCATTTGCTAATAATTTCAACTTGAATAGCCTGGTTTTCCATGGTAGCCACAAGGAGAAAGCGAAGGAACAGTAATGCAAATAACTGACATCCTCCTTATCTGGGAAACCCTCAGGGGCCTATTTATAACTGTTGGAATTGCAATTTCATCAATTTTGCCTTGGGAAATATAACTTGCTACAGCTTTACCTAAGTATAAAACTGCTCTTGACAATTTTTTTTGTAGTAATTTACCATACTTTAACGTAGAAGAAAATACCCACAGTATTCTGTTTTGCAGATTCCTTTGACAGCTTACAGAGATTTTTCATGCTTCATGAAAATGTTGCTACTAATTTTTGTGGTCCAAAATCTGAAATATTCCATTATTTTAAGTGAGATAAGATGAAGATTGGAGTGGAACACAACAAAACAGGAATTATCGTAGAAGAGAAGAATCCCGCTGCATGGGCGTGGATTAAAAGTCCAATTTTTATTAAGCAATGTAGACAAACAGCATAACATATTATCTTATGCTGTTTTTCTACATTGCTTAATAAAAATTGGACTTTTAATCCGCGGCCCATGCAGCGGGATTCTTCTCTTCTACAATACATATGGCTTGCTGGTGTCCTGCTCCCAAAGTAGGAGTGGAATGGTTGTAGCGACCTGCCCTGTTTCATCAAAACAGCAATTATGCTACATTTTGGTGCAGGTTTCAGTGCAGTTCCTTTAGGTCATATATGTCAAACTCCGGCCCGTGGGCACAATCTGGCCCTCAGAGCTATTAAATTTGGCCCTCAAGGGGTTTCCCCACTTTGCATTATGGTTGGCCCACTCTAGACCACCAGGGAAACTGAACTGGAGATGAAGCCCTAGATCACCAGGGAAGCCATATGGGGGAGCTAGGGGGGAAAGCCCTAAACACTAGGGAACTATATAGGCGAGGGTGGGGGTCTCTAGACACCAGGGAGCTGTATAGGGGAGGAGGACCACTAGACACTAGGGAACTGTATAGGAGTTGGAAAGGAGGGGGCATTAGAAAACTGGGACTTTATAAGGGAGGGATGTGGCCACTAGACATTGAGGTTGGCCCGCGACTAGGTCCCAGTGTACAATTTCGGCCCACATTGTATTTGAGTTTGACACCCCTGCTTTAGGTGTAATCAGCTAGGCACTGAGAAATTTAGAGAAATAGTGGTGGATCTTTACATGAACTTTTAATCTGAGCCTAACTCCAAGCTTCACTCTTCAAAAAGCCCAGCCAAAATGCATAAGATACTCAGAGATTCTTCTTCTCCAGCTCCACAAACTTGCTACTCTGGCACTTGAAAGTGGCTCCCAACCTCCCACAAAGGCTGGAGCCCTTATTATACTAATTCCCACATCTGGTAAAGATCCCCTAAAGGCTGAATCATACAGGCCAATCTCTTAGTTGACATCTGGTGTAAAGATACTGTTGAAGGTTTTCATGAATCGATTGGCTAAGGTCATTACATCTATTTTTAAATCAGATTAATCAGGTTTTATCCCATCTAAATCCACAGTCATTAGTTTTCGATGTGCATATCTCAATCTGCAACTTCCTGCAGATAACAGGGGGTATAGAGCGATATTTGCTTTGTATATCACCAAGGCTTTTCGACATTGTAATATGGGAATATTTGTACGCCATGCTCAAGGCTAGAAACTTTAGTCCCCATTTTATCAAATTGGTAAACATTATGTATAAAGACACAGATTAAATGATAATATATCTTCTTTTTCTCACCTTAGACAAGGTACCAGACAGGGATGCCCCCTCTCCCCGCTGGTATTTGCAATTGCTATAGAACCGCTAGCAGAGTTGATATGGTGTGATAAAGAGATCAGAGGGTTCCAGTATGGGTTAGTGGAAGAAAAAATTACCCTTTATGCGGATGACACTCTGCTATTCCTAAGGGATTCACAACATTCACTTGCAAGAGCAATGGGGATCCTTTCAGAGTTTGGGTAATGTTCTGGCCTAACAATTAATTGGGATAAATCCTGCATTCTACCACTTGATAAAAAAATCTCCCAAGTTAAAGAGGAACTGTAACGACAAAACGGCCCCTGGGGGGTACTCACTTCGGGTGGAGGAAGCCTCCGGATCCTAATGAGGCTTCCCACGCCGTCCTCCATCCGTCAGGGGTCTCGCTGTAGCCCTCCGTGCAGCGGTGACGTAATATTTACCTTCCTGGCTCCTGTGCAGGCGCTCTGACGGCTGTCGGCGCCGAAGTAGGCGGAAATACCCGATCTCCGTCGGGTCTGCTCTACTGCGCAGGTGCAAGTTTCCGGCGCCTGCGCAGTGGAGCGGACCCGACGGAGATCGGGTATTTCCGTCTATTTCCGTGCCGAAAGTCGCCACAGCGCCCCCGCTGGAGCCAGCAAAGGTAAATATTGAACTGACAGTCGGCACAGTCGCCGGCTGTTCGGAGGGCTGCGGCGAGACCCCCGTGGGACAGAGGACGGCGTGGGAAGCCTCATTAGGATCCGGAGGCTTCCCCCACCCGAGGTGAGTACCCCCCAGGGGATCTTTTTGATGTTACAGTGTCTCTTTAATGTTCCTATAGCAATACAAAAAGTGTAGTCTTTTAAATATTTGGGCAAAGTGATCTCCAAAGATATTGATAGATTTACGGCCCTGAATAAAAACAGCGCCGTTAACCACATTAGCATCAGCTAGTATATCTACATCCTCTGTGACTTCATCAAAGCCACAAGGATGTAGATATACATCTTATAGCTGAAGCACAGCTGTGCATGATTGGGCTTGCTCCTCTGCACACCTCTGGCACTCTCTGCTAAAGCACTAATTACTGAAAGGGAATATATGTTCCCTGAGCCAATAAGATTGATTTTTACCATTATATATATATATATATATATATATATATATATACTGAAAATACACACTGCAGAATTATTTCATGATCAAATATCCTCCCCATAAATTGTGACAGAAACACTCTAAGTTTTATGATAAACGATAGAAATAACCAAACAGGATTTGTGTGTGTTATCAACAGCAGTGATGCTCGGATACCCCTTTTTACTATTCGAGTTTGGTCGAATTCGAATAGTAAATTATTCGAATTCGGTCGAATATTCGAGTCGAATATTTTTTACTATTTGATTCGACCTCGGACTTCGAGCTCACTATTCGAATCGGTATTCGAGCTCATTATTCGAGCTGACTATTCGAATTGGCCTTAAATAGCTTCCAACACTTGTTTTGAGGGTGAATGATGCAAGAAACATCTTTTTTTCCAAGTAACAACAGCAAGTGATTATGTGGGGATGTTCCTTTAAAAAAAAAAGGTGGAAAGAGAAGAGAAGTTGTGTCCAAAATTCTGTTCAGTAGTGTATATACTTCTTCTTCTTCTTCTTTATCTTCTATATCTTCTTCTTCTTCTTCTTCTATATCTTCTTCTTCTTCTATATCTTCTTCTTCTATATCTTCTTCTTCTTCTTCTATATCGTCTTCTTCTTCTTCTTCTTCTTCTTCTTCTTCTTCTTCTTCTTCTTCTTTTTCTTCATCTTCTTCTTCTTCATCTTCTTCTTCTTCATCATCTTCTTCTTCTTCATCTTCTTCTTCTTCATCTTCTTCTTCTTCTTCTTCATCTTCTTCTTCATCATCTTCTTCATCTTCTTCATCTTCATCTTCTTCATCATCTTCTTCTTCATCATCTTCTTCTTCTTCTTCTTCTTCTTCTTCATCTTCTTCATCTTCATCTTCTTCATCTTCTTTTTCATCTTCTTTTTCTTCATCTTCTTCTTCTTCATCTTCTTCTTCTATATCTTCTTTTTCTATATCTTCTTTTTCTATATCCTCTTCTTATTATTATTATTTTTCTATTTCGTCTTCTTCTTTTTCTATATCTTCTTCTTCTTCTCCTTCTTCTTCTTCTTTTTCTATATCTTCTTCTTCTTCTTCTATATCGTCTTCTTCTTCTTCACTTATTTCTCTTTTACATATTTTTTTTTTTAAAGAAATGCAACTATTTTTGAGCGTAATAAATAGCTGGTGGCGCACGGCACGCATGTTGGAAGCGCCATTGTATGTGCTCCCTGGCAGTGGAAACACACAGACAGCAGGAGGTAAATTCAGCAGCAGCAGCAGGAGAAGGAGGATGATTGTGTGGCAGCAGGCAGTCAATGAGGCAGGCAGCGAGACATAATAGGCTGTGTGGTACCTAGCGGTGGTACCAGGCCATAAATACACAGCATGAGGTTCCAGACAGCGGTCGTGAAGCCCACATCATGTCCAATACACAACTGGGACAACACAGTTTTCAACCCGGACACCTCTAAAAATAATATCACAAAGTATTAATAAAAAGTATATATATTTTTTTTGTTTTTTTAAAGAAATGCAGCTATTTTTGAGCGTAACAAATAGCTGGTGGCGCATGGTGGAAGCGCCATTGTATGTGCTCCCTGTCAGTGGAAACACACACACAGCAGGAGGTAAATTCAGCAGCAGGAGGAGGAGGATGAGTGTGTGCCAGCAGGCAGTCAATGAGGCAGGCAGCGTGACATAATAGCCCTGGTACCTAGCGGTGATACCAGGGCTGTAAATAAACACAACAGGAGGTCCCAGACAGTGGTCGTGCAGCCCACATCATGTCCAATACACAACTGGGACAACACAGTTTTCAACCCGGGCACCTCAGAAAAATTAAACCTTTTTTTTTTTTAAATGGTTTTTTTGTTTTGTTTTCACAGCAAATTACACAGATATAGCTATTGTTTGACGTAATAGCTGGTGGCAGAGTGGCAGCAGAAGGTAATTCTGTGTACCCTGGCAGTGGGAAACACAGACAGACAGCAGCAGCAGCAGGAGGAATGGAAGAGTAATGAGAGTAGCTATTGTTTGACGTAATAGCTGGTGGCAGAGTGGCAGCAGAAGGTAAGTCTGTGTACCCTGGCAGTGGGAAACACAGACAGACAGCAGCAGCAGCAGGAGGAATGGAGGATTAATGAGAGTAGCTATTGTTTGACGTAATAGCTGGTGGCAGAGTGGCAGCAGAAGGTAATTTTGTGTACCCTGACAGTGGGAAACACAGACAGACAGCAGCAGCAGCAGGAGGAATGGAGGAGTAATGAGAGTAGCTATTGTTGGACGTAATAGCTGGTGGCAGAGTGGCAGCAGAAGGTAAAATCTGTGTACCCTGGCAGTGGGAAACACAGACAGGCAGGCAGCAGCAGGAGGAATGGAGGAGTAGCGTGAGTGTGGCAGCAGGTAGGTAGGCAGCATGACATAATAGCCCTGGTACCTAGCATTGATACCGGGGCTTTAAATAAATACAACAGGAGGTCCCAGACAGCGGTCGTGCAGCCCACATCGTGTCCAATACACAACTGGGACAACACAGTTTTCAACCCGGGCACCTCAAAAAAATTAAAAATTGTGTTTTTTTTTAATGGTTTACTTTTTTTTTTTTTTTTTACAGCAAATTACACAGATATAGCTATTGTTTGACGTAATAGCTGGTGGCAGAGTGGCAGCAGAAGGTAAAATCTGTGTACCCTGGCAGTGGGAAACACAGACAGACAGGCAGCAGCAGGAGGAATGGAGGAGTAGTGTGAGTGTGGCAGCAGGTAGGTAGGCAGCGTGACATAATAGCCCTGGTACCTAGCGTTGATACCAGGACTTTAAATAAATACAACTAGAGGTCCCAGACAGCGGTCGTGCAGCCCACATCGTGTCCAATACACAACTGGGACAACACAGTTTTCAACCCGGGCACCTCAGAAAAATGAAACCTTTTTTTTTTTTAAATGGTTTTTTTGTTTTGTTTTCAGAGCAAATTACACAGATATAGCTATTGTTTGATGTAATAGCTGGTGGCAGAGTGGCAGCAGAAGGTAATTCTGTGTACCCTGGCAGTGGGAAACACAGACAGACAGCAGCAGCAGCAGGAGGAATGGAGGAGTAATGAGAGTAGCTATTGTTTGACGTAATAGCTGGTGGCAGAGTGGCAGCAGAAGGTAATTCTGTGTACCCTGGCAGTGGGAAACACAGACAGACAGCAGCAGCAGCAGGAGGAATGGAGGAGTAATGAGAGTAGCTATTGTTTGACGTAATAGCTGGTGGCAGAGTGGCAGCAGAAGGTAAAATCTGTGTACCCTGGCAGTGGGAAACACAGACAGACAGGCAGCAGAAGTGCAGTACACAGCAGCCCACTGTAGATGTAAAATGTGTGGCTGCAAGGGACGTAATAGTCAAAGTGAACCAGGCTGACTTAGTGAGCAGGAGCCAGGAGGTGGTAAAGGGTGGTAAGGCACATTAACGATGGTTCTTCCGGCAGCCAGTTCATGTCCCCCTCTCGCCGACAACAGGGGCCAGGAACTCGCCTTCCACCCACGCCTGGTTCATCTTGAGAAACGTCAGTCTGTCCACAGACTTGTGAGACAGACGGGAGCATTTCTCGGTGACCACGCCACCAGCTGCACTGAAGCAGCGCTCGGACAGCACGCTGGAAGGGGGGCAGGACAGCACTTCCAGGGCGTACTGCGCCAGCTCGCTCCAGATCTCCAGGCGCTTGACCCAATACTCCATGGGATCAACAGGGGCATCGCTGTCAAGCCCGCTGTAGGACCCCATGTAGTCAGCCACCATGCGGGTCAGGCGCTGGCTGTGACCGGAGGAGGATGCTGCTGCATGCACCTCCTCTCTAGTCACTGCTGCCGGAGCCTCTACAGTCCTGTCTGTGGGGCGCTTGCTGCTGGATGCAGGCACCTGCTGCTGCCTCTGTGCTGGCTGGACAGTGGGGGTGGAAGGCTGGGGGAAGGCTTCCTCCAAGCGCTCAACAAGGGCCTGCTGCAAGCTCCTTATTTGTTGCGCTGGGTCTCCTCCTGCAGGCGGCAGGAACTGGCTCAACTTCCCCTTGAGGCGTGGGTCCAACATCATGCTGATCCAGATGTCCTCCCTCTGCTTCATCTGGATCACCCTGGGGTCCTTGCGCAGGCACGTCAGCATGTGCGCTGCCATTGGGAAGAGGCGGGCCACGTGTGCTGGCACATCGATGGCAGTGCTGTCCTCATCCTCCTCCTCTGCCGCCTCATCCTCTCTCCACCCCCGCACCAACTCAGCTGCGCTGTGCTGATCCCTCTCATCAGCAGCAAGGTCAGGGACCTCCACCAAGTCCTCCTCCTCCTCCCCCTCAGAGGTGGACTGTGCAGCTGCTTGCCGCTCCTGCTGGTCCAAGGCTGCCGCTCCCTGTTCCAGCAAAGCATCGAGGGCCCTGTTCAGCAGACAAACCAGGGGCACCCACTCGCAGACCTTAGCATGATCCCTGCTCACCATGTTAGTGGCCTGCAGAAAGGGAGCCAGCACTAAGCACACCTGCTGCAGGTGCCTCCAGTCGTCATCGGGGACGATGGACGGGATGTTGCTGGTCTTGTCCCTTTTCTGAGCGGCGGAAACAGTGGCCAGGGCAAGGTACTGGTTGACAGCGTGCTTCTGTTCAACCAGACGCTCCAACATCGCCAGGGTGGAGTTCCAGCGAGTTGGAACGTCAAGGATCAGCCGATGGCGTGGCAGCTCTAGCTCCTTTTGCACGTCTTCCAGGCTCGCACAGGCTGCAGCCGAGCGCCGGAAGTGACGCACAACGTTCCTTGCCGTTTCCAGCAGTTCGCCCATCCCCTGGTAGGTGCGCAAGAACTTCTGCACCACCAGGTTCAGCACGTGGGCAAGACAGGGGATGTGGGTCAGGTTTCCCCTGTCAATTGCGGCAACCAGATTGGCCCCATTGTCGGCCACCACCTCTCCGACTCTGAGGCCTCTGGGGGTCAGCCAAATCCTCTCCTGCTCCTGGAGTTTGGCCAACACATGGGTTGCCGTCAGTTTGGTCTTCCCAAGGCTGACCAACTGCAGCGGCGCTTGGCAGTAGCGGGCCCTCACGCTGCTGCTGAGGCGGGGGTTTGGCCAGGTGTGCCGGAGGATGGCAGAGGATCGGAGGAACCTGCTGCAGTTCCCCTGACCCTGCGGGGTGGCACCACCCACTGTGTTGCTGCTGCTGCTGTGCCCGCTGCTGCTCTCCCATCCTCACCCCCTTCCACCAAGCTGACCCAGTGGACAGTGAAGGACAGGTAGCGGCCTGTCCCGAAGCGGCTGCTCCAGGAGTCCATGGTGACGTGGACCCTTTTACCAACCGCATGCTTCAGCCCTCGCTCCACATTGGCCATCACAAAGCGGTGCAGTGCAGGAATGGCCTTGCGGGCAAAGTAGTGTCTGCTGGGGAGCTGCCAGTCTGGGGCTGCACAAGCAAGCAGCGCACGCATGTCGCTCCCCTCCTGCACGAGCGTGTATGGCAGGAGTTGGGAGCACATGGCCCGTGCCAGCAAGCCGTTCAGCTGACGCACGCGACGGCTGCTGGGAGGCAGAGCCCTAACCACCCCCTGGAAGGACTCGCTCAAAAGGCTCTGGCGTGGCCTTTTGCTAGCACGGGAATCAGCGGACACAGCAGAAGAGGCCACTGAGGACTGGCTGCCAGAACAGGCCTCAGTGTCGGCGGCAGGAGTTGCAGAGGGGGGAGGAGCAGTGCGTTTCCGCACTCCTGCTGGTGCTGCTGGAGGAGCAGGAGGGCGGGTGGCTGCTGTTGCTGCTGCTGCTGCTGAAGGCTGTGCAGTGATGGGTGTGGTGCCACTGCCAGCACCAGATGCCTTCAGCCTCTGGAACTCCTCATGCTGGTGGAAATGTTTAGCAGCTAGGTGGTTGATGAGCGAGCTGGTGCTGAACTTTAAGGGGTCTGCACCTCGGCTCAACTTCCGCTGACAGTGGTTGCAAGTGGCATACTTGCTGTACACTGTGGGCATTGTGAAAAATCGCCAGATTGGTGACAAGAACAACCCCCTACGGCCTGGAGCCTCTGCTGCCTGTCTCCCTGTGGTGGTTGGGGGGGGGGGGCTTGGGTGCGGCTGGTGGTGGTACTGGCAGATGCTGCTGCTGCTGCTGAGCCTGAGACACCAGCAGGCTGTGGGACCTGCCTACTGCTGCCAATGCTTGCAATGATGCGCCTCCTTGCAAGGCCCACAAGCGCATCCTCCTCCTCCTCCTCAGAGCTGCTGACGACGACATCCCCAGGAGCTGGTGGCACCCAGTCTTTGTCTGTCACCATGTCATCATCATCCTCCCCCTCCTGAAACATGTCCTGCTGGGATGATGACCCCCCAAACCCCTCTCCTGATGCATGGATGGGCTGCTTGACTGTCGCCACAGTCTTGCTGTCCAATCCCTCCTCCCCCAAAGTGCTATCAGCATCTCCTCCTCAAAATCGCCAACAACAGCAGACAATTTACTCATGATGCCTGGGGTCAAAAGACTGCTGAATGACAGATCGCCAAGTGACGGTGAACTGGCCTCCTCCCCAGGCCCTGCTGGGCGGCTGCTGCGAACAGGGGTGGTGGTGGTGGTGAGGGTGGAGGCCTCGGATGCAGAGCTGATGGCGGGCTGCTCATCCTCCGTCATCAGTTGCACCACAGTGTCTGCATCCTTTTCCTCAATGGGACGTTTCCGACCCGGCTGGAGGAAAATAGGAGCAGGTACTACACGCTGCTGCTGCTGCTGTGTCTCTGCAGTGTGAGTTGCAGATGCTCCTGCTGGGCGGCGCCCAAGGCGCCTACGGCCAGTGGCTAGAGGCGGAATGTTAGCCACTGACGCAGCTGCTGCTGCTGCAGAACTGTGCATGGTGGCGCGGCCGCGGCTTGCCACAATGCTGCTCCCTCTCCTCCTGATTCCCTTGCTGCCCTTCCCCTTGCCCAAACCGCGCTGGCTGCCACTTCCAGACATCTTTGATGTTTTGGGCGTAAACAAAAAAGTTTTTTAAAAGGGCGGGTGAAAAAGTGGGGTACTTTAACCACTTCCGGATTCTCGGAGCGTATATACACGCCCCTGAATCCAGAAGTGTATACCATGGAAACGGCCGCTCATATGAGCGGCCGTTCCATGTCAGTTCCCGGAGGGTGTCTCCGTGAACACCTTGCGAGCCGATCGGCGGCTCGCAGGGTAAATGTAAACACACGGGGAAGATCTTCCCCGGTGTTTACATGTATACGGCGCTGCTGCGCAGCAGCGACGTAGAGGAGATCGGCGATCCCCGGCCTCTGATTGGCCGGGGATCACCGGCATCTGATAGGCTAAAGCCTATCCCATCAGGCGCAGGACGGAAATCCGTCCTGCGCCGCTCACAGGGGGAG
Organism: Hyperolius riggenbachi; assembly: GCF_040937935.1. Lineage (NCBI taxonomy): Eukaryota > Metazoa > Chordata > Amphibia > Anura > Hyperoliidae > Hyperolius > Hyperolius riggenbachi. The sequence continues at coordinate 404,495,269 of NC_090646.1, read as the reverse complement.
GGAGAGGGAGGGAAGGGGAAGGAGGCCAGGAAGCGCTGCGGAGGGGGGCTTTGAAGAGCCCCCCCCCCGCAAGCGCAAGCAGCCGGCGGCGATCAGACCCCCCCAGCAGGACATCCCCCTAGTGGGGAAAAAAGGGGGGAAGTCTGATCGCCCTGGCTGCTAGCTGATCTGTGCTGTGGGCTGGAGAGCCCACGCTGCACAGATCAGCATAAAATAACATGGTGTGGAAGTGGTTAATGGAGTGGGTTGGTGAGTGAGGTGACACTAATCACTAAGTGATTAGATCGCTAAGTGATTACTAGTACAGTACTAATACAAAATACAATAATTCAGTAATCAGTAAGTGTGAACAGTGAACAGTGAACAGTGAGTGTGTCCCCTAGTACACTAACTAGAAAATACAATAATCAGTAGTAATCAGATTCAGTAGAAGGAAATAGAGTGTGTGTAGTACACTACAGACAGTGCACGCACACACACAAGCAGGAGCTAGCCTATGAACAGTGACTGAGTGTCCCTAGTACAGTAAGTAGTAACAGTAAGTACAACTAGAAATTACAATAATCAGTAGCAATCAGAAGGAAATAGAGTGTGTGTACTGTACAGACAGTGCACGCACACACGCAGGAGCTATGAATGAACAAACAGTGACAGTGAGTGTCCTAGTACAGTTACAGTATACTACAAAATACAATCACTCAGTAGTAAAGGACAGCAGAAACACTGGTATAATAAACTAACAGAGGACAGGAGGACAGCTGTGCCCACACAGGCAAGGCCCTGAGGCCTAAAGCTGTGTAAGCTTGCCTGCAGCAGCTGGCTGTCTCTATGTAACACACAAGCTACTAACTAAAATACAATGTCTATCTAACTAACAACAATATAGGTGTATATAGGAGGTGTATGTGAGCAAAAACGCTAGGTGATTGACCACAATAAAGCTCTTGCTAAGCCAAAGCACAAAGGAGCAGATCTCTCTCTGTACAAAGCCAGGCAAGGACGGAAAAACCTAAAATGGCGTCCGCTATTTATAGGGTAGGGGCTGGCCAGGGTCCCCCTCTGTGATTGGCTGCCGTCAGAGGGCCTGGGAGCCCTCTGATTGGCTCTAAGGACATCAATCTGGGCTATGACGCTATTCGAGCTCGGTATTCGAGCGCGAATATCGCTGTTTGCTCGAATAGCGCGAATAGTGAATGGGCTATTCGAATTAACTCGAATAGCCCATTCGAATAGCTGCAGCTACTCGAATATTCGAGCTCTGCTGAGCACCACTGATCAACAGTAGTTGCTTTTTATTTTTAAACTGGAATGTGTTAAACTGAGAAATAGTGTGTTTTTCTGTTTGTTCCTCTTTTTCTCATTTAAATGAATAGCAAACAAAATTGTTCTAGGGAAAAAATGCTGTATAATGAAAGTCTAGTTTGTCCTGAAAAAAATATATATTTCATTTAGATTTCATAAGTAGGGATAACGTTATTGCTGATTAATGGGGCCCTGAGCACTTGTTAAAAATGAAATAGTGGCTTACCAGCCCACCATAGGCCACAAGGTGCCCGGGCGTCCTCATGGCTCTTCTCCCAGTCCCGGCTGGCAGCTCCATTATGGGATGACTTCGGCCTGAAGTCATCAGGCCTGCTTCCTGCTTTGCTGATATGCGTAATCACACCAGCTACGTGTCATCATGTTGTTCAATATTAGAGAACCGTGCATGTGGAGGACTCTCACGCCGGCCGGCGTGATGACTCATAGCCGGCCGGCATGATTATGCATATCGGCAAAGCGGGAATCAGGCCTGACGACTTCATGCCGAAGTTGTCCCATAATGGAGCCTCCAGCCGAGACAAGGAGAGGAGCCAGGAGGACACCAGGAGACCTTGCAGCCTACGGTGGGCTGGAGGAAGCCCCGGGTAAGTCACTATTTCATTTTTAACAAGTGCTCAGGGTCCCTTTAAATAGGGACATAGTTAAATGGCAAAATTGCTCTGGTCCATAAGGGGGGAAATTGGTTTAGGTGCAAAGTTTTTAACTAGGATTAGACAAAAAGTGTGAGTTTGGGCAAAACTGCCCTTATCCTCTTTAGCCAGAATAAATCTCATTAAAATGGTTATAACGCAGCCATTTGGTTGCATATTAAATTGTTTAAGACAGTAGACAGAATATTTAGTTACTTTGCATGGGGACAGGGAAGAGCTAAGATTAAATTGCAATATTAACAACATTCTAAGGATGACTGTGGACTTGTATTAATCCTTGGGTTTACTTTCTGGCTTCACAAGTACAACATTTGGAAGGATGGGAATCATCTGAAATGATGGATTTGACTAGAAAGCTGCTCAATCACTTCCTTGGGTTTCAATATGTATATGATGCTCTTGAGGCAAAGGTAACTAAAATCTTGACTCTAGGGATGCCTACCAGACTCATTTGCAAAAACTGTGGGATAGGATTAAATACATGCAAGGTGTAAAAACATGATTGGTGGTTGCTAGAAGTTACCTAGAGATCATCTTGTTCGGCACTAGCGGCATGAGGCTGCGTTGAGTAACTTGACATTCTTTCAGCAGGCAATGGAGGGAGACCAGACGTCTTCAAACAACTAAGGAGATTTATTTGGCAATACTGGGATACAGCAGAGATACAAGTGCATCTTAAAGAATCTTGTTTTCTTTAGCAAAGCATGAATCTGAAGTTCATCTTGTGTTTCATTGCGCTTGAGTCCAGTCCAAGTGACTGACTCAGGTTCATCTTAACAATAGCCTCTAAGTTACATTACACTACAGCATATGTAATAAGATGTAGTAAAGAAATTATAAGAAGAAGTAGTAAAGCTACCTTAAGGGGCCCATGCACCTAACGATTTTCCCGCCGGCATACAGCAGATTCGATCACTGTGATCGAATCTGCTGTGAAATCGTCACGCAAATGCTGACAGAACGATCGATTTCCGTCCGAAAGCAATCGTTCCCATCGATTCCCGTCAATGCGGAAGATTTTTCTTGATCGCCGGCGGGTCAGGAGTGCGTCGATAGCGGCGTTCGAATGCCCGACGACCGACGCAATACTGCGGAGATACATTACCTGTTTTCCAGCCGGCGCGACTCCCCCGGTCTCTGCTGTCTTCTTCTCTGCTCCGGGCTCCAGGGCTGCAGCCTCACTGAACTTCCTGTTCCGGCAGGAAGTTTAAACAGTAGAGCGCCCTCTACTGTTTAACCACTTTACTTTTTTTTTTTTTTTTGCGTACGGATTTCTCCATGACAGTGACTGCAAGCCAGATAACTAGAGATTAAGGTGTTGGGGAGGTTGGGGGCCGTGGGGCACCTATTAGTCTAATAGCAATCAGTGTGTGAAGGCTGGGGTGGGAGGGATGGAGGGGCGCACTTTGCTATATGGGTGCTGAAGGACCTTGTCCTGGCTCTGCATACAGGGTGCATTTCTCTATGTATTTCTTCAGTCTTGTGCCAGATTTCACTGTCTGTACATACAGATTATACTGTATATGTATAGAGTTGAAGAAAAATGTAAATGCCAAGATTACATTAAGTTGCTCCCAGTCATGCTTAAGAACCTAAAATGCATTAGCTAATTGGGTGGATTTAATGTGAACTGGGGTACATTGTGCAGGATAGCCCCTAGGACTAGAGATGGCCCAAACCTCAGTTCGCAACCGCATTCACGAACCTCCGCAAACATTCGCGAACATGCAAACTTTTGTGAACCACAATAGACTTCAATGGGCAGGCAAACTTTGAAAACTAGAAACATTTATGCTGGCCACAAAAGTGATGGAAAATATGTTTCAAGGGGTCTAACATCTGAGTTTTTGCATGGAGGAGTGGGATACATGCCAAAAGTCCCCGGGAAAAATCAGGATTTGACGCACAGCAGCGTTTTAAGGGCAGAAATCACATTGCATGCTAAATTGGAGGCCTAAAGTGCTTTAAAACATCTTGCATGTGTATACATCAGTCAGGTAGTGTAATTAGTGTACTTTACTATGACAGACCAAACTCACTGTATAACGCACCACAAACAGCTGTTTGTGTAGTGACGGCCGTGCTGGACTGGTGCGAACCATGGCGAGAGTGCAGGCCATGGCAGTTTTCAAGCCCATATGGTCGGGCTGAGGTAGCTGAATGACATAACAACAGTGACTGAGTGTCCAGCTGATCGAATTTAGTCTGTCCACAAGGAAGCAATGACCTTATTATCTATTTTCTTGGGTCAGGTGTGCCCCCCAACCCTAACACACTAATATAGCCGTCGGTCATTGCTTCATTGTGATACGCAAGCCCATTCACCATGGCAAGGTAACGATCACGAAGGGGAATTGACACATGTACATGCCTTTTGTTTTGTTATTGCAGCTGCAGTGCAGCCAGAGAAATTAGGCAGGCATGTACATGCACCAGAAAAATTATTATAGCGGCCACTGCTAGCAGCAGCCTTAAAAATTCAGGAATGATTGCTGTACTGTGCCAGGTCCAGCACATTCAGTGCATACCTTTCACTGCCTCTGTGTGACTGCACTTTGTATTATACAATATCACCACCAGTCAGTGCATACCTTTTCCCTGCACCTATGTGACTGCACAATTGTATGATAGCAGCAGTCACTGCATATCTTTTTCCTGCACCTGTGTGACTGCACAATGTATACCAGCAGTCACTGCATACCTTTTCACTGCACCTGTGTGACTGCACAATTGTATTATAGTAGCAGTCACTGCATACCTTTTCCCTGTACCTGTGTGACTGCATAATTGTATTATAGCAGCAGTCAGTGCATACCTTTTCACTGCACCTGTGTGACTGCACAATTGTATTATAGCGGCAGTCAGTGCATACCTTTTCACTGCACCTGTGTAACTGCACATTGTATTATACCACCAGCAGTCAGGGCAAAAAAGTGTTCAGTACCTCACCTTTATCAAAATGAATGAGGCATGGATCCCGGAGGGCTACTGCCTGCCCGAAGACTAAGTCAGTCCCCACACACAGCATCTCTGCCAGTACGCCGTGTGACTGCCTGTCCCAAGACTAAGTCAGTCCCCACACAGCATCTCTGCCTGCAGGCCGCTTGACTGCTTTCTCCGCCACCACCAACAGGGTCCAGAACTCCAGGTGGATTCCTGAATTTTTATGGCCGCTGCTGCTAGCAGCGGCTGCTACTAAACATAATAATAATTTTTCTGGTGCGTATACATGCCTAATTTTTCTGGCTGCACTGCGGCTGCAACAACAAAACAAAAGGCATGTACATGTGTCAATTCCCCTTCATGATCGTTACCGTTGCCGCGGTGAAGGGGTTTGCGCATCACAATGAAGCAATGACCTATATGAGTGTGTTGGGGGGCACACCCAAGATAATAAGGTAATTGCTTCATTGTAGACAGACCAGATTCGAACAGCTGGACAGTCACTGTTGTTCTGTCATTGAGCTACCTCAGCCCAACCATATGGGCTTGAAAACCGCCATCGCCTGCACTCTCGCCATGGTGTGCACCAGTCGAGCATGGCCATCACTACACAAACAGCTGTTTTCGGTGTGTTACACAGTGAGTTTGGTCTGTCAACGTGAAGCAGTACACTACTTACACTAACTGCTGATCCATGTATACACACGTAAGATGTTTTCAAGCACTTTAGGCCTCCAATTTAGCAATGCAATGTGATTTCTGCCTTTTAGAGATCATAACTCTGCTGTGCGTTAAATACGTAATTTTCCCTGGGACTTTTGGCATTTATCCCACTCCGTCATGCCCCCCTCCAGGTGTTAGACCCCTTGAAACATCTTTTCCATCACTTTTGTGGCCAAAAACAGTGTTTGTAGTTTTTCAAGTTCGCCTGCCCATTGAAGTCTATTGTGGTTCGAAACGTTTGCAGGTTTGCAAACTCTTTCGGAAGTTCGAGTTCGAGATTCATGAACCGAAAATCGGAGGTTCGAGCCATCTCTAAAAACTTTCAGTTTTAGCTAGCTTTGCATGTAGAGCCATTATAAAACTAAGATTGCAGTAAGTGTTCCAACAATGAAATCTGGTGATGATTGATGTCATTCACTAAATATGGCATAGATATTTCTATGCAGTCAGGAATTAAAGGAATACTGATCGGGGGAAAATGAGTTGAACTTACCCGGGGCTTCCAATGGTCCCCCGCAGACATCCTGTGCCAGTGCAGCCACTCACCGATGCTCTGGCCCTACCTCTGGTTCACTTCTGGAATTTCAGACTTTAAAGTCTGAAAAACACTGCGCCTGCGTTGTCGTGTCCTCACTTCCGCTGATGCCACCAGGAGCATACTGCACAGACCCAGTATGGCATGTGCCCTGCGCAGTACGCTCCTGGTGACATCAGCGGTAGCGAGAACACGGCAATGCAGGCGCAGTGGTTTTCAGACTTTAACCATTTAAGGACCAGGCCATTTTGCGCAGATCTGTGCTGCGTGGGCTCTCCAGCCCACAGCACAGATCTGGAATGAGGCAGGGCGATCAGACTTCCCCCCTTTTCTCCCCACTAGGGGGATGTCCTGCTGGGGGGGTCTGATCGCCACCACTCTGTGTGGCCGAGCGGGGGGGCTCATCAAAGCCCTCCCTCGCCTTCTGTCTCTCCCCTCCTTGCTGTGGGCAGTACAGGACGGCGATCCATCCTGCGCCGCCTCGGATAGGCTTCAGCCTATCAGATGCCGGCGATCCCCGGCCAATCAGAGGCCGGGGATCACTGATCTCCTTTACAGCAGCGCCGTATGATGTAAACAGCGGGATGATGTAAACAGTGGGATTTTTTCCCCGAGGCCATTTCCATGGAAACACCACTTCAACCTGCCGACGCCTATCGGCGTTAGGTGGTCGTTAAGTGGTTAAAGTCTGAAATTCCAGAAATGAACTGGAGGCAGGGATGGAGCATCGGTGAGTGGCTGCGCGGGCAGAGGATGTCTGCGAGAGAACATTAGAAGCCCCCGGTAAGTTCAACTCCTTTTTCCCTGACCCCCCTACAGTATTCCTTTAATGTTAATTTTTCACCTGTTCATCTGAAGGCTCTTCACTAAAGACTTTGCAAAGACCACAGATGGTTTACCATGAGTGGAACTGTTGATCTGTTTTACTCTGTGACACTTTTATATCTTGTGTATTTTTTATTAAAGGATTTTTGCATTGTCTGTGTGTGTTTTTTTTTCATGTAAATTATTTTTGGGAAAATGTACAAATATTCTCCTGCACTCATTCCCATGAACTGAGATTGAATATTTCTTCCAGATTCCTTCAAACATCTTCCATAGTATTACACCACCTCCTTCTTGGTGGACACAAAAATGGCCCTTGTTCTAAGCATTAAGGTCAAGATGTGTTTTGCAAAGGAGGGAGCCATTGCTGCCCAACTTTTAAATAGACTCTGTAACAACATTTTCAGCCTTATTTTGTTCTATCCTATAAGTTCCTATACCTGTTCTAATGTGGTCTGGATTACCGCATCCTTTTCTAGTTGCAATGTCTCTGTAATATATCTAAACTTCTTTTCTTTGTCAAGCTTTGTCGACCCAGGGAGGAATGGCCTCTGTTGTAATGAGTACAAGTTATGCACACTCCCTCCATGCTCTCTGCAGGCTCTGTGTGCTTTGTTTACTCCTCACATACAGCGTCTCTGCTCTCAGTTTCAGCTTGTCTGTGATGCAGTTCGTGAGGTTGAGGAGGGAAGGGAGCTGCCTGTCACATGCTGAGAAGTTGTGAGAATCCTAAACTGGAGTGCAGATAATTCAGTGTGTAACATATATATATATATATATATATATATATATATATATATATATATATATATATATTAGTGTGTGTGTGTGTATATATATATATATATATATATATACACTCACACACAAACATCACTTCCTGTTAGCGGCCATGTTTTTTGCTTGTAATCACTGCCTATAACTGGCGATTAAAAGACAGGACTCGGCGGGGAGCGGCGGAAACGGCAAAGAGGGATCCAGGAGATCACAGTGACTCGAGTGGTATGTTTTTTACTGTACAAATCGGACAGTACAGATTCTCTTTAAGGTACCCCCTAATGTTGAAAGGTGTATGGCCAGATCTGCTACAGGAAGCGAACCAACACTGTATAATTATTTATATTGACAAGGTGTATATTAACCATTTCAGCCCGCAGGGATTTTTCACCTTATGCATCAGAACAATTTTCACCTTCCATTCATTCGCTAATAACTGTATCACTACTTCACACAATTTATTGATCTATATCTTGTTTTTTCCGCCACTAATTAGGCTTTCTTTGGGTGGTACATTTTGCGAAGAATTACTTTTTTATAAATGCATTTTAACAGGATTAATAAGAAAAAATGGAAAAAATGTGTTATTTCTCCGTTTTCATCCATTATAGCTTTAAAATAATCCATGCTACCATAATTAAAACCTATGTATTTTATTTGCCCATTTGTCTTGGTTATGACACCATTTAAATTGTGTCCCTATCACAATGTATGGCGCCAATATTTTATTTGGAAATAAAGGTGCATTTTTTCCGTTTTGCGTCCATCACTATTTACAAGCTTATAATTTAAAAAATGTTCATAGTATACCCCCTTCACATGCATATTTAAAAAGTTCAGACCCTTAGGTAACTATTAATGTTTTTTTTTTTTTTTTAATTGTCATTTTTTTCTATTAAAACATTTATTTGGTCAATATTTTGGTGTGGGAAATAAACAGTTAATTGATTGTGAGCTTCTCCGAGGGACAGTTAGGGACAAGACTATATATATACAAGACTCTGTACAGTGCTGCAGAATATGTTGGCGCTATATAAATACTTATTATTATTAATAATAATAATAATAATAATAATAATACATTTTAATGTAAAGTGTATGTAGATGTAGTTTTACTATTTGGCCACAAGATGGCCACCTTGAGTTTATCTTTTTCCCTTGTGCTTCTCGATCACCGGAAGCACAAGGAGGACGGGGAAACTTTTTTTTGCAGAAAGACTGAAGCCTCTAGTAAGAGAGCTTCGTTTTTTCTGCTGGGGACACGGATCGGTGATCGGGAACCGTTCACTGATCCCAGGGCTACCGGGGGACAGCACTGGGGTACGGGGCGTACCCGTGATCGCGCGCCGAATTGCGGGACCGCAGCAGAGCAGCCGCCTGGACGTGAGGATCACGTCCGGGCGGCTGAAATGGTTAAGAGAAACCATGACATTTTTTCAATTTTTTTCTATTTTTTAAATACCTTTTTATGGGCAAAAATGTCATCTAGGGATCCCCTTGAATTATTAGATTTACAGGGACCCTTCCAAGAGATATTATTATTATTATTATTATTATTATTATTATTATTATTATTATTTGCATATTACAATTTTAAAGAATTAGATATGTGGATCCTTTGTAAGCAGAAAAAAGTATGCAGATGCAGCATACTTTCAATATTCTACAAAAACTATGGCATGTGTAACGAAGTATAGTATATCCAGTACTATGCCACGAAGTTGCTTTGCTAAAATATTTGTTTCTAAATAAGTTAATACTCTTTCAATTTGAAAGATGCAAAGTGTCAGGCACAGATAAGAAAACAGTCTATTTTCTGTTTGGCATCTTTTGGAATTTCCATAAAATGGCAATGTGCTACATGGGAAAAAAAGATTTGCCATCAAATAATTTAGCCCTAGAGTTGAACTGCAGGCTTATCAACACATTCATTGCAATGGTATTGCTCATTTCAAATACATCTTTGCAGTTCAGATCTGCTTCTGTTAAAATGTATTCCACACGCACATGAAAAAAACTTAATAAACCCTAAGAACTTCCATCTCATTTGGATGCCATGCTATAAAAAGTCAAGGCTTCTCTTTGCCTTCTGTCCTCACAACTGACAAGAATATATAGAAATAAACATTTGAAAAAGACATTCCCCGAAGGTAGCTATCAAATGCAATAACACTCAAATCAAATGACCCAGCTTTCACAGTAAAACTACGGCACAGCCACTTAGATCTCACAAAAAGGTAATGCTAACCAGTTTCTAGAGACAGTGCAGGGGAATCAGTGTCACATTGACAGAAATACAAAGGGATGTATAGCAGAGTGCAATCAAATCAAGGCAAAGCAACTTTTAATATCCCTCCCAGCAGCTCAACAGAAAACAAGAAAATAAAAACAGAAAATAGTCTCCTTTACATAGAAAACTGTGGCAGAAAACAACCCATAATATTATCTTCCTAGATATATGGGTGCCTGTGGCACTGTTGTCACAGGCATCTTCTGTGTTCATTAGAAAGCATATTATACCTAGATTAAAGATTATGACTATACAGTAGATTGCTATGCAAAGACAATTTGGATTACAGTTTACAGTGAATCCACCCAAAACTGTATTTCTAGTTTTTCCTAAACATGGTTAATTTTAATCTCAAGCTGAAGAACGTGGCTCCATATCAGGGCTAGACCAAAGTTATACAGAGGAGGGAACACTTCAGGTAAGTCAGTATGAGGGGCAGCTGGCATCTTAGTTGATCGTATAAAGTGCTACCATTGTTCTGTGCCTTGCAAACAACAGCATATTTGAGTGTAATTTGAAACAGATTTTGGATTACCGTAATGTGCACTTTTAAGAGAAATGTGATGTGTGCATCCTGCTTATTCACACTTCCAGTAGCTGCTTTGTGTTAAGAAGGCTGATTAGCTAAGTTGAGTGAACAGAGCTTAATCATTTGTAGTTTGGAGGAGAGAAGCAGTGGAAGTACAGTATATGAATAGGTTAGAGTTGATGGCCTTTTTAATGTCCCATCAGATGAGTGTGTTTATTTTTATTGTTGTATCCTTGAAGTTTGACTTTAATAGGAAGAAATGAGGGTTGGGGCCAGCTATTGGCACAACAGGTGTTTATTATTCTGAACTTAAGCTATATGATGCTATTATTATACAGTATGTGTTTTCATGCATTTCCCATACTGACATATGAGAAACTAAATCCTAAACTTAAAGAGGTATTAAACTCTGACATAACCTTCAGTTAAAACATATTTTCCTACTTTTTATTACCCATACAGTTATCACATTTGCTTTTGTGCACAGGTATTATTGTCTGTTTACAAATTACAAGTTCCCAAAGTACAGTTTATGTGCACTGAAAGCTGCCATTGTAAATCATTGCATAGCTGCTGTATTTATATATTACATTGTATTCAATGAGATTTTGTCTTCTTCTGTGTACACTTTTGGATTGTATTCAGCTGAGACACTGCTAGTAGTGTTTATATTATCTTATTTGTTTTCTTATCAGCTACCATTGTAATCACTTCCTCGAGTTCAGCAACAGCGCTAAAAAACTTCCCACTGAAGAAGAAAGTGTTGTGTTTAACTGTTTGAATGCTGTTCTGCTACCAGTGTTTTTTTCTGTGGGACCTTTTTTGATGTGAAGAATATTTCCGAGTAAAGAAGAAATGCGGAGTTTCATAACACTAAAATACCTTACAGTGGGAAACTGTTCAAAGAAACAGAGGTGCCAAAAGGACAAAAGTAGCTAAAAAGTTTAAAAAGTTCCTATCAGAGCCACACAGCCACCAGTAGATTCCAACTACATTGGTCTGGAAGTGGTTAAAAAGTTCAAAGAAATAGAGGCACCAAAAAGACAAAAGTTAAAAAAATTGCTAGTCCTTTATCCTTTTGGCGCCTGTGTTTCTTTGAACTTTTTACCCACTTCCAGACCAACGTAGTTGGAATCTACTGGTGGCTGTGTGGTCCCAGTTGGATAAGGGTGGTGGCTGGTCGACTCCCCAGTGCTGGATAATATTGGGTTGCAGCACTGAGATATTTTGCAGGACAAGAAGGCACTATAAGACATTGTTCAAAATGAATAAACCATAGTAAAGCGTAAATGCTTTTTTAAAGTTGACCTAAAGTGTAAAATAAATTCCATTTGGTCAGCGCAGTCCACAGAAGCAGGGGTGTAACAATAGACCCTGCAAGGGATGCAGTTGCAGGGGGGCCCAGAAACCACAGGGGGCCCTGTCCTAAGAGACTGACAACTAATGGCAAGGAGAGAAAAAACTTTCTGCTCTATGCTATTGTTCTAATGACTGCATCTGCTCAACCACTAATAAGGAATCATACAAAGTTTTGCAGACAAAGATTTGTAGACAGTCCCTATTCAGTGTTCAGCAGGGTCCTATGTACATCCCTGTTCTACCCCCACCTCTCTACCCCTCCCCAAGTGCTGTGTCCTGTAGAGATGCTTGAGGAGTCTGGGCATGGAGAGAAAACACTTTCTGCTCTCTGCCACAGTTGTTCTAATGACTGCGGGGGGGCATCCAAAGTTTTGTAGGGGGGCCCTGTACAGAAGCTATAATAAAGTAGCATGAAAAAATATTCAAAAACTGACCTTTTGTGCCAGAAAGTATGTTTTGTTGTTTAGCCACACACCCTTCTTTGCCCTTGCAAAGGCTTCTAAGGGATAATGTCAGAGGAGGGCTGCAAGTAGCTCTTACAGCAGCCCAGGTGTGTCATGTGTCACTGAGCCAGTCAACCAAAGACTGGCTCAGTAAAGAGAAAAGGAGAGTACTGCCAACCACAGTATTCACAGTGGCAGACACACAATGGTGCACACCGGATCTGCCGCGGGGCTTCCCTCCTGCTTAATACAGAAATTCCCTGTTGCTGCATTGGCTAATAAAAAGGGTGTACAGTTATAGTAAGTGTAATTCTGACTCTATTTTACTTTGGAATTTACACTTAAGTTCAACTTTATTTTTTCTGCTAACACATTATAGTGCAGGCATAAAGAATTTTTCACATGGGCGTTTTTAACTGTTGCCATTCTTTGATGCCTTGGTGATGATTTGGCTGTGGTTATCAATGACTTCCCATCTGAGACACTTGTACTGGATGTGGCATAGCATCTAGTATTAGTACGAATATGCCACAATATAGAACTTCTCCATTCTCCAATCAACATAGAACTTCTGTGATGTATTATTTTCAAATATTAGCTCACATATAATCACACCTACCTACTAGCACGGTTTCTATTTTGTAAAAAATAAATAAAAATAAAGGCTTTGTTAATGATTTTCTTTTTTAAAATTATAGGCTTCCCTGCAGGTTAATCTCTAAAGTCCAATAATCATCTATTTTATAAAGAACACTTTCAATGGCATGTGTTCTATTCATATTTTCCAGCCACATATGTAATATATCTGTACTTAGCAGCCAGTTCCAGAAAGAAAATGGCTTTATTTTCCAGACATATTTGTTTTGAAACTAATAAGGCTGTGCGGGTTCTTGAAATTACATTAGAGTTTAGAATTACGTTCCAGCTCTGTCAGAATCTGAGAAATCGAGAAAGGAACCTGGAAATTTCATTTTAAAGTAATCTACTACATTTGGTATCATTTTAGTTTATACAGTCTGGCAAGGAGAAAGGCACTATGTACAGAAAACTAAAGGGAGTTTATACAACTTTGAAAATTGATATTTTAGGAGAGAACAAAGATATGATAAATCAAAATATGATATGGGTTTTAATCCAGCGCAGTATGCATAATGATTGTTTACCATCCTGTACATACAGTGGCTTGCAAAAGTATTCGGCCACTTGACTTTTCCCACATTTTGTCACATTACTGCCACAAACATGAATCAATTTTATTGGAATTCCATGTGAAAGACCAATACGAAATGGTGTACACGTCAGAAGTGGAACGAAAATCATACATGATTCCAAACATTTTTACAAAAAGTGGGGTGTGCATAATTATTCAGCCCCCTGAGTCAATACTTTGTAGAACCACCTTTTGCTGCAATTACAGCTGCCAGTCTTTTAGGATATGTCTCTACCAGCTTTGCACATCTAGAGACTGAAATCCTTGCCCATTCTTCTTTGCAAAACAGCTCCACCTCAGTCAAATTAGATGGACAGCGTTTATGAACAGCAGTTTTCAGATCTTGCCACCGATTCTCGATTGGATTTAGATCTGGACTTTGGCTGGGCCATTCTAACACATGAATATGTTTTGTTTTAAACCATTCCATTGTTGCCCTGGCTTTTTGTTTAGGGTTGTTGTCCTGCTGGAAGGTGAACCTCCGCCCCAGTCTCAAGTCTTTTGAAAAACTCCAAGAGGTTTTCTTCCAATATTGCCCTGTATTTGGCTCCATCCATCTTCCCATCAACTCTGACCAGCTTCCCTGTCTTTGCTGAGGAGAAGCACCCCCAGAGCATGATGCTGCCACCACCATATTTGACAGTGGGGATAGTGTGTTCTGAGTGATGTGCAGTGTTAGTTTTCCGCCACACATAGCGTTTTGCATTTTGCCCAAAAAGTTCCATTTTGGTCTCATCTGACCAGAGCACCTTCTTCCACATATTTGCTGTGTCCCCCACATGGCTTGTGGCAAACTGCAAACAGGACTTCTTATGCATTTCTGGTAACAGTGGCTTTCTTCTTGCCACTCTTCCATAAAGGCTAACTTTGTGCAGTGCATGACTAATAGTTGTTCTATAGACAGATCCCCCCACCTGAGCTGTAGATCTCTGCAGCTCGTCCAGAGTCACCATGGGCCTCTTGACTGCATTTCTGATCAGCGCTCTCCTTGTTCAGCCTGTGAGTTTAGGTGGACGACATTGTCTTGGTAGGTTTATAGTTGTGCCATACTCCTTCCATTTCTGAATGATCGCTTGAACAGTGCTCCATTGGATGTTCAAGGCTTTGGAGATCTTTTTGTAGCCTAAGCCTGCGTTACATTTCTCAATAACTTTATCCCTGACCTGTCTGGTGTGTTCTTCGGACTTCATGGTGTTGTTGCTCCTAAGATTCTCTTAGACAACCTCTGAGGCCGTCACAGAGCAGCTGTATTTGTACTGACATTAGATTACACACAGGTGCACTCCATTTAGTCATTAGCACTTATCAGGCAATGTCTATGGGCAACTGGCTGCACTCAGACCAAAGGAGGCTGAATAATTATGCACACCCCACTTTGCAGTTATTTATTTGTAAAAAAAAAATGGAATCATGTATGATTTTCGTTCCACTTCTAACGTGTACACCACTTTATATTGGTCTTTCACGTGGAATTCCAATAAAATTGATTCATGTTTGTGGCAGTAATATGACAAAATGTGCAAAACTTCAAGGGGGCCGAATACTTTTGCAAGCCACTGTATGTACAGTATCTCACAGAATCTATGAGACTCCACTGCTCCCTAAAGACACTGCAGATTGAGAATTTTTTATTTCCTGTTTTTTTGTCCTCTAAACCTAGGTCTATCTTATGGTCAGGTGCACTTTATGGTGAGAAAAACATGGTATATTAAACTTTTATATTTATATTACAAAAATAATATTTAAGGGAATTTTTTTTTATAATTGCTTTTAGTCATACAAATGCTGAAGAACCTAAAGGAGGTATTTGCTGTACCTGAAAGCTTTGAGTGAAAAAGCATAACTTATCATTCTGGTTGATAATTATTTCCTAAAATTACTATCATACTATTGAAATACAGTACACGTTCACTCAAATAGCAACATTTAATACGATTAAAAAACAAAGTGTAGTTTAGCTTTAAAGTGGATCCGAGGTGAACTTTTACTTATTGCATAATTGTGTTCCTTTCCTATTGTTTATAGGGCATTCCTCAAGCCAAATACTTTTTTGTTTTAATACTCTAATTCCCTATCAACTAAATAAACCACGCACAAAGGTTTTCAGAGAGCCTTGGCAGTAGCAAGGGCTCATGGGAGCTCAGTCAGGGCAGGGGAGGAGGAGGTGTTACTAGGCATTGATTTCAGAGGCAGAGGGGAGGAGGGAGGAGGGGGGATTAGATTTTTTCACAGGCTTAGTGATCAAGATACAGATAAGCCTGCCTCTGTGTAATGTTTACAAACAACATGGCTGCTGTCATTGTATCACAGGAAGAAATAATCATTTTCTATTACAGCTGTTTGCAGCTAGATTTGCTGTGTAAACTATCTAAACTTTAGATAAGATTTATAGACAAGTTACTTGTTATAGTTAGTTTTTCATCTCGGATCCGCTTAAAGCACTCTGTTTGCAGAGTTTTATTTGTATCTGTAGAAATTTACCTTTATCTTGCATGTATAAACATTTGCATGCTGGCATGAAAATATCCAGTATTATCCCCTCCTGGCAAAGTACATCACAGCCACTGGCTCAAGTGAAGCAGGTGAAAAATGGAAAAGAGTCACGTACATTGCCCTAAAGGCTCTGATCAATGACTGGTTTCATTCACTTCAAATGAGTGAAGTATCTCTGGAAGAGCTTGCTATATGTACTACTCAGCAGTGCCTGCTCTTTACCACATCGTCGTTATGGAGGTATTCAAGGATATACATCTTACTGCTTTTTTTAAGCATTGCATGTTGAAGATAAAATTCACAGAGCAGATCACTCACCCCTGTCATTTCTCCATCAACTGCCTAGAGAAAAGTATAATAAAAAGGTATTTGTAAGAGATTAGATTACATTTTGAATGATCTTGGTTTATATTGTGAACAGGGAACTATAAAGCAGCTATTAACATCACTTTACCTCATGGCTGGTTTTCTACAAAAATAGTGTATAATCCAATAAAAAGAGAATAAGAAAGTGGATATTTTTGCTGTGTAAGATTGCTGTTGGATCAACACCACATTCAACAGATGCCTCTATAGATCCACCTTTTCCTCCCACAGTTATATTAGGATGTATGGATTCACCTTTTCTTCCTGCAGTAATATCCCACATATTACGGTATATTAGCCTATTAGGCCCACATTCTTAACCTGAAGGTTCCTGTGGCAAATCTAATGTTTCTATTGCATAATCTAATGTCCTTACCATAGTCTGGAGCCAATCTGGGACAAGCCAAGCAACCTAACATTATGATTTTGGGATGTGGGTGGAAGCCAGAGTTCTGGAGAAACCAGGAGAGGACATACAAACCCCCTGCAGGTGTCCAGATGAAGCATAAAACCTGAGCAGCGCTGGGCACTTCTCAGCTGCAATGCCCTAGGGAAGTGTTCCCCAACCCTGTCCTCAAGGCCCACCAACAGTGCATGTTTTGTGGAAATCCACACAGGTAGTTAATCAGCTCTGCTGAGGCACTAATTACCCCACCTGTGCATATTTGTGGTTTCCTACAAAACATGTACTGTTGGTGGGCCTTGAAGATAGGGTTGGGGAACTCTGCCTTAGGGAATGATTCATGGTGTAAGATACAAACACTCAATGGGTCTGATCCAATTCACTTTTTCTCTTAAGTATTCTCCTGGGTGAATGTTCACATTTTATACATAAAATATCTTTTAAGTTACTGGCAAGCAAGAAAATACTCTGAATAATTCCAACAGTACTTTGTTACCTACTTTTCAGTACTTTTTCAATTGCAGTTCTGAAAAGTTATTTTAAGCAGAAGATGAAAAATTTTCCCCTGGGAGAAAACTTGAGAAAAGGTGAATTGTATTGGGACCAATAAGTGTTACCAAAATGGTTGCTAGTGATCATCCAGGTGGTGAAAACAGGAACAATTGCTGGTGAGACATAGTGTTTGGTTGTTAGTATTATTTTTATTGTATTTATAAAGTGCCAAATAAAATATTATATATTATATGACACTGAACAATAGATACATAGGGAGACAGACAACAAGATACAAGATCATGCAACAGAGTTTAAAACTTAGAGACCACATGGGTAAGTCCAAGTCAGTGTGCAGAAAGGGTACCTGATTGCTAAACCCCTTGTTCTGTTTTATGCTGATAGGATGGAACAGGATGAGCAAGCAATGTCCAGCTGTAGGGGCTACAATAACCTAACCCAATGGATTATTAATAATATCCTCAGCAGCATTTGGGGACCCTTTACTAATGCTAAATTGTTCCCCAAGATAATAAATTGGCCATGGAAAATATATTATTTTTTTACTTTAAATACAAAGGAAAGCATGGCCCACTACGTATTTATGTGCAATAGCAAGCACCCATTACCCAGGTTTCCACTGGAAATCTGCAGACCTATACCTACCAGTGAGGGAGTACTTTTCAACGTTTAATATAGCCACAGCTGTCATTATTTTCTCAATTTTGGTAAACATTCATGAATTCTTTTCTGCCTCATAGACAGTGCCAATACACATTTTGTGTCTTCAGACATACCTTAACCACCCTGGCGTTCTATTAAGATCGCCAGGGCGGCTGCGGGAGGGTTTTTTTTTAATAAAAAAAAAAACTATTTCATGCAGCCAACTGAAAATTGGCTGCATGAAAGCCCACTAGAGGGCGCTCCGGATGCGTTCTTCTGATCGCCTCCGGCGGCCAGAAGTAACACGTAAGGCCGCAATGAGCGGCCTTCCGTGTTTCGCTTACCTCGTCACCATGGCGACGAGCGGAGTGACCCAGCCCTTAGCGCTGGCCGGAACTTTTTGTTCCGGCTACGCTGGGCTCAGGCGGCTGGGGGGACCCTCTTTCGACGCTGCACGCGGCGGATCGCCGCGTTGCGGCGGCGATCAGGCAGCACACGCGGCTGGCAAAGTGCCGGCTGCGTGTGCTGCTTTTTATTTGATATATATCGGCCCAGCAGGGCCTGAGCGCCAGCCTCCGGCGGTGATGGACGAGCTGAGCTCGTCCATACCGCCCGGCTGGTTAACTGTCCACTTGACAGCTAAAGCTCCTTATTTTCTTTTCTTCATCAAAGAAAACCTAAGTTTCCACCTACTTGATCTTATTGTTGATATGGGCTACATACCTAAATAACCTTTATTAGTTCATAGAAGCACCTTATTTTGCTGGCCAGAGCTTTATAATTTGCTGTTTCTACTCAGTAGGTGTTTCTGTACCATTTAACAATGCAGATATGGCTTCTTTGAGTCTGTAGTGGTCCGCTGCAAAAAGATCCAAGGAGGTAAAGGAGGAACAGAAAAGATAATGCATAAAAAGCTAAAACACACCTGAGCTGGAAATAAACGTTTGTGATTATCAATAATATGTGTAGTACTGATGGTACATAGAACATCAGTAATATAGAACAACTTCTCATACTATACTTTCAGTTTAAAGGATTGATTTCTAAAGCTTTGTGTACATGCTAGAGGGTTCTTGACTGAGGCAACTGGTTGGGTATGTCTCTATTGAACTTGTAGTCTCCTTGATATGTCGCTGAGAAATCTGGAGTGCCAAATACAACAATCAGGCGATCTGGTCTGTTTGAAGAACAGAAGAGAAGAGAGTGTAAGAAGCTGTTTGTCAGCTACCAAGGCAGCACAGTGCAAAATTAAGAACAGGTGTTGGAAGCCAGGAGCAGCAGCTAGAAAAGTAAATCTTTGGCCTCAATTCACTAAGATCATGCTGGAGATAATGAGGCAAGAGTAAACTTACCACCACACAGTGAGAGAGTTATCTTATCTCTTCATTCCTTAAGTTACCTCCTCAGTAGTTAAGTTACCTCCTCTGTAGTTATTTTCACATGCAGTTAATTAACAGCCTGTTCGAATTCTGGAGTTATTTTAAGGATTGAAGAGTTAACTTAAAGACAGAAGAGTTTGCCTGAGGTAAAATGTTTCCTGAATACTACATGCCTCATCACCATGGTGATAACTCTAGAAACGTTATTAAAGACAGGAGATAAGCTTAGTGAATTGAGGCCTTTGTCTGTACAGTGACTCACTGTGCATCATTAGATCTGAGGTCTACTGTGGGTTAACTTCTATAGCTCTTAAGACTTTCCATATGCTAGATAGAGCTCAGTCAGACCAGCTATTTGTGAGTAGACCACCACTCCAGCGCATTATTTTCCTCCTTACCCAAACCACAGGAAGCTGCTCTATTATACACAGCACTGTCCTGCCTTCTTGGTTCATGATACACACTATGATTATGTCTGGTGTTAAAGAAAGACTGTTTTTTTCCTGGAGCTCCACCCATAGGTTTGAGTATGATGCTGATGGGAAACACTGTAAAACTATGAACACACTATTAATAACTATCACCCACAGATATCACAACCACCACACATTGGAGTGGCTTCCAGCAGGCGGATGAGGAGGTGAACATTGTTGCCATCACTTAAAACTCTAGAGTGCCAATTTTTTAAGCAACCTCAAGTACATCTGTACAAATGTTAGCGTCTTGGCTGAAATGTTTTCTCCTAGGTGATATTTCACACCTTATCAATAAAAAGACCTTTAAGCTACCAACAAGCAATAAAATACTTTTTTCACCTACTATTTGATACTTTTTCAATTGCAGAGTGCTAAAAGCTATTTTAAACAAAGGATGAATAAATATCTCCTAGGAGAAAACCCAGGAGAAAAAAGTGAATTGAATTAGGGCCATAGGTCTTAGTTTTCTCCTAGTTGATACTTTTTCATCTTCTTTTTAAAATTACTTTACGCACTCTGCAGTTGAACACAAACTAGATGAAAACGCACTGTCAAAATTATTCTGGGTATTTTCTTGATTGCTGGAAGCTTAAAGAGACTCTGGAGGCTCGTAAAATGTCACTTTTTATTTAACGATTCCCTTCTACACTATCACCTCAGCTAAAATGCTGCATCCGCATGGCAGATTGCTGTATCTCAACCCACCAAATACTTTCAAAGTCATGGATTTTGCTGCCTGGGGAGGCAGAGCTTATCACTGTAGCTCTGCCTCCATTAGTGTCAATCCCCGCTGATCACTGCCTCTCCCCCGCCCCTCTCAGTGAAAGAAGACTGAGAGGGGTGGGGAGGCAGTGATCAGTGGGGATTGACACGAGTAGAGGCAGAGCTAGAGTGCTAAGCTCTGCCTCTACAAGGAAGCGCTTCCCCAATATTGCCCCAGGGATTTGGGGGGTTTAGATACAGTGATCTGCCGCGGGAATGCAGCGTTTTAGCTGGGGTGATAGTGCAGAAGGGAATTGTTAGCTAAAAAGTGACATTTTACGAAGTTTCAGATTCTCTTTAAAAAGCATTCTATTGATAACATGTGAAAACATAGGAGAAAACTTTGAAAAAATTAAATTGAATTGGGCCATAGTGTACTCCTACTATGCTTTTTTTCACTTTTAGTCATTTAGAGATTCATATTTACCTTTTTCTTTACCTTCGCAGGCATATTTGTAGGGTGTAAAATCACCTATTTAAGGATTAGAACCCCATGTGTACACTTTACAGCTATTACTATCAAGTGCTTTATACAATACCTCTAATATTCATCTAATATATTATACTGTTTACTCTACTGTGCACAATTTATATTTTATCTTTTTATATATCTTGTAAATGTTGAACTATACTGGTCTAAGCATTTTCTTTTTTTTGTTTTTTAGGTTGATTTTCCCCTGCAGATTTCATCACAGTGATCACAGATCGATGTCGCAACATGATTGCCCGATCATAATTCTGATTGATTTCTAGTTGCAGCCTGTTGCAGCCTGGAAAGATCTTGCTTGAAAAGAGGCAGTTGGGTGATGGGTTGTAGCGACGTTCAAGTTTGGGGACAACTGATGGACCCAAGTGACTCCTAGCCAATCTCTCCAAAGCCATGTAGAGTGTTTTGCAGCATAGCAAATGCTCATCTGTCTACCAGCCCACTCCTCCAGTGTCCTCTCTCCCTCTCCCCCAAGTTTGCCTGTATCCCATGGCGCAGAGGCATGTATGTGGTCACGTAACATAAGTGGTCTCCTGGTCACAGCTGCCCCAGTGGAGATAGAGAGAGGATACAGGAAGAATGCACCAGCGGTCAGGAAAGTGTGTTCCTCTGCCAAAACACTACACAGCCCGCGGGGGGGGGGGGGGGGGATGGAGTGCATTAGATGGGTAGACTTCATGCTGAAATCTATTAAAAATATGTGTAGTGTGTAGCAGTAATAGATCCCTCTCTGATCAGATTTTAATAAGAGATGGACCTATCTTATGGTTGAATCTGGTGGCCATAAAACAGTGTGTGGCCACCTTTAGCTCATATTGTCTGTAGCAATTCAAATTTACCCACTGGATGTTACCCTCCTGGTTGCTAGTCACTATTATGTATGCATCCAGCACTGTAGCCCACAGATTTCTAAGCACCATGGAGTCTACCAGAAAAAACCCTGGACCATACAGCTTTTAAGTGCTCTTTACAAAGGTCATGTGTGACCAAAACAATTTGCTGTCTCACTGTAGTGCTGACACATAATAAATCACCTAGCAATTAAATCCAGGTGAGGTCTACTACCCCTCCTGGTGTTTTTCATGCTACATTTAAAATCATACTTGACCAGGTGGCTTCTTATTTGGACATTGCCTTCAGACTCCATTTTCACACCCATCCACCTTGGTGTGCTACACTCTGTCCTCCCATTTTAAACTTTATTTGCACCATATGCAGCCTTTCTTGGTCGACGGCACTCATTCTTCTGCATTCTTTTTTAATACCACTGGTAAATTGGAATCTCTGAAAAAAATGAAAGTAAATCTTTTAATGCACGCTATTTAAAACAAGAGTTCCTTCTAAAACTGATTATGGTGTCACTCTTTCTTGGAGAAAAAGGGACATTTTAATTTTAGTTTCACTTTAAAGGTTTATTTTCTCACTCACATTTTTGTACTTACTGTTATTTTGCTATTTATATTTAGTTATTATTTTGTCTTCAATAAAAACACAAAGATATGAAAAATAGACATAAGCTTTTAACTACAACTGGCATAAATAATTGAACAATTTCCCCATTCTTTGAATAGTTCTTTAACTGTCTTCCAAATTCCACAAAATGTATGTATTTAAACTTTCTTTATTTTCTTTCCTTTACTTTTAAATGGATACTACCTAGAATCTTAAGACAAGAAACATGTTTGCAAGCAATTAAGTGTATTTTCCTAAAGCTAATATGATTTCTGCTTATGCTTTCAACATTCAAATATTTTCTTCTCCTATTTGTATATTTATAATCCTTACGTTTTTAGCAGCAACATTTTAAACGCAGATATCAAGCAAAAGTGAAAGATGTTCAAGCTCATTTTTAATAATAAACATTTGTTACATATTATCATTTACTGAAGTACCTTGGCAGCCACAGGTAAAAATGTGTCCTGTCATTATCTGTTGGTAATGGTAATATACAGGTATATACAGTATATATGTCCAAAGTAGGGTCTGCACACAGACATGACAGGAACCAACACATTTATTGTGTGTCACATTGCCTTGACTTTATCCCCTAGGGGTCCCGAAACGATAGTCAGAGTGACGGTTATTTGCCTATGTAACCTGCTTGTGGAACAAAATAAATTTGTTGGTTCCTGTCAAAACCTGTCAGTGTGCGGACCGTAATTTGTAGATATGGATTTCAAATGCTACAAGGTCTAGCACCAACAGGTACCTTGCTGAAGGTGTGCAAGTCTTTGGAATCTAAGGTAATGGTAATATTATATTTATACAATAGTGCTATGGTTATTGGCCTTATCTCTTGGGAGCAAAGTAGTGTTAAACACATATAGAGACTACAGCACACTTTTCAGTGTTTTTAGTACAGATCAATTTTTATTTTCTGCAGTGTCTGATTAAACGATCCTTCCCAATCATATTTGGATAAATGCACAAAACCGCACACTGATTACATTTTCAAAGATTGTGTTAGAATACTGTTTTTATCAATATGGAGGATTTTCTGAACAACTTGGAGACAGATTGGAATAGTGGTTTAGATAATTTATGGGGAGAAGCATCTCACACACGAATTATATCAGACAATGTGAAGAATGTGTGCAGACAGTATAGGGATCTGCATAAGCAATATTTGAAGTTATGGTCAAAAGTTTAGGGCAGTACAAGAAGGAGCATGTTTATACAAGAGGTCTGAGAGTACACATTTTTCCTACATGGGAGGTTACACCCATATTTAAAGAGACATGGGAAATAGGGTTGGGCAAATGTTCAGCCATTATTATTGACATGTTAATAGAACATGATATTAGTTTATTGAACAACATTAAAGCAGAGATTGGCGAATTACAGGTAAAGATGATCAGTCTTGACCAAGATAATGTGTTGCAACTATTCTTAACTAATTTCAAGCAGGATTTGGAACAGCTAGAAAAATTATTTTACTAATGGAAAGAAAAAGAAATTGGAGAGAGATAGAAAGGACTATAGAGTTGGAACAGCATATAGGTGGAGACAAGGGGTAACAGGATGATACTTAGAAGAGGCCCCAGACCACCACAAAATTCTAATGGAAACAGTGGTGGGCACAATGGAAATAGTGGCACCAATCATACAGAAAGTGGAAGTGTTTTTTTTATTAGATCTGACAGATTCAGAAAGAGAAAACAAACTAGGTGAAGGAGTCATAGATATCATCAGAAGAAGAGAGGTACTGCCAAGAGGAAATTAATCATTCCCAATAACTGATACTCAGGAACTCAATATTACCAATCTGACCACTTCTGAACCCAATGAATTTGAAAATTCAGTGCTACAAAAGGGTCCCTCTTTCTCACCTACAACAACTTTGTATAAATTCGAAGTATGTAAAGATGTTTATCTTTCTTGCAGAAGACCTATTTTTAGAAAGCTGTATTCCAATAATGCCAAACCAGATAACTTAAAGGACTGGAATGAAGGAGATTGTCTGGTGCTCTTAGATCTTATGGAATGGTTGCAAGAAAACAAGGTAATCAGTGCTGAGTAACCGTGCCACCATTTTTCAAAATCTCTCTACAAAAATGCCATTTTTCAGTCTCTGCCCCTCTGTGAAAATGTTTTTTTGATTTGGTTTGGAAGGAAATTATCAAGACTTGTTTTAAACCAACCGTTAACAATAATCTGACTAGGAACGAAAGATTAGCCATTAACTCACTTTGTATTAGAGCTGATTTTTTTTTATTAAGGAGGCAGACAAGGGGGTCAACATTGTTTTATGGCCAATGGATGTGTACATTAAATAAGCTCAGAAACAACTGTGAGATAATTCATAATTATGTGACCCTTCCATTTAATCCCACAGAGTACTATCAAAAATACCTTGATGGCCTCCTATCTAACTCTAAAGGTTTGGGCATCATTACACAAAGGGAATATGACTTTCTGTTTGTTAAATGACCTACTATACCTACCTTTTACATGCTTCTGAAGGTGCATAAGAACTCCAGGTGCCCTCTAGGCAGACCCATAGTAGTGGCATAGGTGGTCTTAAAGAACATTGCTGCAGTTTCATAGATATCTTTTAAACCACATAGCCCACCCAAATGCTCTCAGAGCTATGAAGTATTTCTTGAATATGGAATCTGTCGACTTACATCCTTCAAACCACATAGATCTGCACTCTCAATTAAATGCAAATCTTCTTGCTCTTTTATTGCAATAGATATCCAAACAGTGTAAAACATGATGACAAGTACCAGTCACTGGCAATAGATAGGCATTAAAAGACTCTCAAAGACCATTAAAAAACCTGCTGGTAGAATTGTCCATTAAGCTGTAGGAAGGTCAAAGTCCATAGTTCACAGTGGTGTCCATTAAATCACGGCAATAGACACTGGCCTAGAGCTGTTTCGAGCATCCTGCCCGTTCTCAAGCCGATAAATGTACCCTCCATTTACCGGCTTGACAACTAACAAATTAACAAGTGAGTGAACATTTCTCAGCACATAGTGGGTTGTGAACTCCCTAGTTTAGTTGTCCCATCATTTCTGCTTGTTAATAAAGTTTCAATTCCCACTTTAGATCTTCTCCAAAAGATCTGGGATAAGTCCCATCACCCCCCAAAAATGCAGGGATACACTATGTACAAGCCTGTACTGCAGAGGTTGTTTTATAAATAATTTCTAACTGATGATTTTGAAATATTGTTTCCCAATTGTAATACTTAAGATGGCAGACCAGCACACTTGTGTTCATTGTTTAACTGAATTAGTTTTAAGATGGCCACCAGCACATGTGAGTCCATTGCTCAGGTGACTAGTTAAGTTCAGCTATTCTATTACAACTGCCTCCCTCTAGTCAATCACAGAGCATTACTGTCTTGTAAGGATTCATGGGGGGGGGGGGGGGGGCTCATGGGGTTTATAAGGCTTGTAGACATTGCTTTGAACTCTCTTCTGAGATGTGATGCTAAGCTGTGAAGATTAGATCTGTGACCTGGAGCAATGGAGGAGCCTTTGCTTGAACTGGACAGGTGGTTTACAGACGATAATGGACTTTGGAAATGACTGTAAGTAATTATTTTGTTCATGTTTGTGGCAGTAATATGACAAAATGTGGAGAACTTCAAGGGGGCCGAATACTTTTGCAACCCACTGTATATATATTTGTAGTACAGTTGAATTGTTATTATTAATATTATTTAGTATTTAGTATTATTTAGTATTTATATAGCACCCACATCTTGCGTAGTGCTGTACAGAGTTTCTATTGTCTTGTCACTAACTGTCCCTCCGAGGAGCTCACAATCTAATCTCTGCTATAGCTGAATGTACTTTTCTGTTTGTGAGTTGTGTTAGTTATCCTTTTGAAAAAAAAATGTTACTGATCTTTGCATTAGTTAATTAAACCCATTTCTGTAACTTTAAGAACTGCACTTTACCTTAAATGTCACTGCTAGCAATCAACAAAGTTAAATGTTGCAAATCCTGTCAGTGGGGATAGCAATACAACACCAGTAATTTGTTTTCAAAATTGCATGACCTTGAATTTCTAAGAGGTTGGACAACCAGAGATTCAGACAGAGTTCATGTATCCAGCCTCAAAGCTTGCTGAATTTATATCAAGGATTCCTGATAAACTCCTTTTATTTCACTATGTTCAACTGCAACATGCAAATAGAGGTAAGGTTATATGAGGTAAATTAAGCATATAAATCTTTACTTACCTGGAGCTTTTTCTTTAGAAGTCTCTCTGGTCCCTCCCTGCAGTTCTGTCTTCCTCCAGGGTCCTGCAGTGAGCCCCATAGTGATCGCTGACCTGGACGGATCTTGTGATCTCTTACCCAAGCCTGTGAGAGTTTTTTGCATGCACATGCACAATAGCCTCGTCTTTTCCATCTCCTGAACATTTCTATTCTAAACTGGTCCAGCATTTGGGTGTGTTACTTCTGTTTTCCAGGGTGTTTATTAGTATTAGATCATCCTGCAATTTCAGTTACAGTAATTGTGTTAATTATGTGCCCTTAAAGTAGGTTGTAAAATAAAAAAATACAAAATTGGCAAAAAAAAGTTAGTGCCCCCAAAATGTATGTAAATCCCCTTTTCTTACTTCAATAGGTCCATTTATGCTAAACATTTTTTTTACCTGGTCTGGTTGCCTTTGCCTAACTACAAGAACTGTGCAGTGCCAATGGAAATGCAGGAAGTTGTTTTTCTTTTTGTTGTTGTTGCCACAATAAAAGCTTATCTTAGCATGTAAATAACATAACACTTCCTATTTTTGATAAGCTATGGACACTGTGCCCAAAGGGTAATTGAATTCTTCCTCCCCGAAGAGTTTACACAGTGATGTAAGTGGTTATCTAGGTGATGTTTGCTGTGGGAGGGACAGTAAACTGGCAGTAGGGAGGAAAAATTAACAGCGAGATGGGCTGAAAAAAAAGAAAAGGGTAGAAGTGATGTCACTTTTGGATTCACAGAAACAGTAAAGATGGAAACCAGCAGAAATATTTGTTTTCTTTTTTTTTTATCACATTGCTCCTAAATATTACAGTGAAAACTAAAAACAACAAGATAGGTAAGCTAATGTAATTTCCTATTGGACGATTTTTTTCTGTGAATATGGAGTTGCATTTTACTTTAATCTTGTAGGGCAATGTTGCTTTTTCAAGACATGGATGCATAGTGTAGTATAGTGTAGTATATATTTCTTGTATCTTCCGTCTCCTAATGTCTTGATGGCTACTTTCCTATTCAGTAGAGCTGCACGTTCCAGTGAAATAATTTTCTTATCCAGTAAATTGGAACATCTAATCAAGCTCTTAACAACACATTTGTAAACCACAAGAGACATTCCCAGGCTCCTGTTCTCTTGTAACTTTCTTGTGATCTTGCTGGAGAAAAGCCTTTCCTTTGAAGATGGCACAAATCTTCTTGTGAAGACTGTCCAGTTTCCTGCAAGTTAGGTAAGAGGATAATAATTTGGGTTCATCTGCCAAGAGAACTGAACACTTGCTTAACTTCCTAATTGTGTGATTGTAACACAGCGTTTGGAACACTTGATCGATATAAATGCTTGAAATTGTTAAAAAAAAAAACAGTTATAAACCAGTTGCTAAATTTGTAGTTATATTGAACAGTAAATAACAAAAAATGATGTCATTAATGTTATTTAAAAACTGATAATAGCAATTTAAAAATAAGTTTGATATCTAAAAAAGCATAGATAATACGTTTAATAAGGTTTCTGTGTCATGCAAATTAAAATTGGGTTTTACATATTGAGAACACAAAACAAGTCATAAGGAATCTGAGAAATTGTTTATTTAAGTTAAAGCCTGATATGGATTATCAATGTATCAAGTTCTCTGCTGACATTTTTCATACAGTTACACTAAATAGATGAATGAATTGCTTAGATAGATAGATTGATAGATAGATAGATAGTCAGGGCCAGATTTTGCATTTGGTACTGTAGGCTTGAGCGGTAGTAACACTCAACTAGTGGCTGGTGCTGTTCTGTGCTTCTTCAGCCTCAATAAATACAATGCAGAGCATGGAGGCAGTGTCAGCAGTGCTAAGTTCTCTCACCTGCTCTGGTTGGGCTCCAACAATGTCTCCTCCTCACAGCTCATGCGAACACTTGGCAAAACCCCAGCCAAACATGCTAAACACCAGAGTGAGTTAGCTGTTGGGAGGATGAATGCTGAAGCCGAGCCAAAGAAGGTGAGAAAATTCAGCACTGCTGATGCTGCGCCCATGCATTACATTTACGGAGGCTAACAAAGCATGGGGGAGAAGGAAGTGCCACTTTTACATGCAAAGAAAGCTCTGCCTCCAACCATGAAAAGCCATTAAAGCCTTGCCCATTATCCATGGGAAGCTCTGCCCACCACCCAGGGGAGCTCTGCCCCAGCTCCATTGGTGACCTCTCCCCATCAAGCACCCGCACTGATCTCTCCCTCCCCCAGCACTCACACTGACCTCTCCCTTCCCCAACACCCCCACTAACCTCTCCCTCCCCAGCACCTGCACTGATCTCTACCTCACCCAAAACCTGCACTGACCACTCCCTCACCCAGAACCCACGCTGACCTCTCCCTCACACAGCACCAGCACTGACCTCTCCCTCATTCAGCACCCACACTGACATCTCCCTTACGCAGGACCAGCACTGACCTCTCCCTCACCCAGCACCTGCACTGACCTCTCCCTTTCCCAACACCGTCACTGACCTCTTCTTCCCCAGCACCTGCACTGATCTCTACCTCACCCAAAACCTGCACTGACCACTCCCTCACCCAGAACCCACGCTGACCTCTCCCTCACACAGCACCAGCACTGACCTCTCCCTCATTCAGCACCCACACTGACATCTCCCTTACGCAGGACCAGCACTGACCTCTCCCTCACCCAGCACCTGCACTGACCTCTCCCTTTCCCAACACCGTCACTGACCTCTTCTTCCCCAGCACCTGCATTGACCTCTCCCTCACCCAAAACCCGCACTGACCTCTCCCTCACACAGCACCAGCACTGACCTCTCCCTCACACAGCACCAGTACTGACCTCTCCCTCACCCAGCACCCACACTGACCTCTCCCTCACTCAGCACCCACACTGACATCTCCCTTACACAGGACCAGCACTGACCTCTCCCTCACCCAGCACCTGCACTGACCACTCCCTCACTCAGCACCTGCAGTGACCTCTCCCTTTCCCAACACCGTCACTGACCTCTTCTTCCCCAGCACCTGCATTGACCTCTCCCTCACCCAGAACCCACACTGACCTCTCCCTCACACAGCACCAGCACTGACCTCTCCCTCACCCAGCACCCACACTGACCTCTCCCTTACTCAGCACCCACACTGACATCTCCCTTACACAGGCCCAGCACTGACCTCTCCCTCACTCAGCACCCACACTGACATCTCCCTTACACAGGACCAGCACTGACCTCTCCCTCACCCAGCACCTGCACTGACCACTCCCTCACTCAGCACCCACACTGACATCTCCCTCACACAGGACCAGCACTGACATCTCCCTCACACAGGACCAGCACTGACCTCTCCCTCACCTAGCACCCGCACTGACCACTCCCTCACCCAGCACCCACACTTACGTCTCCCTCACACAGGACCAGCACTGACCTCTCCCTCACCCATTACCCACACTGACCTCTCCCTCCCCCTTCACTTACACTGACTTCTCCCTTTTCCAACACCTGGACTGACCTCTCCCTCACACAGCACCAGCACTGACTGTTAACCAATAGACTTCTACCTGTAATATATATATATTTCTCCATAAAATAAACAGGGTTTTTTGTACACTTATTTTGTACACTTGGTCATAGTGCTTTAATTTTATTTTCATCTCCATGGTTATGAATAAAAATCAGTTAGTGTAGTTAATGATAATTTCACAACCTAAATCTGTGTTCATACTCATTTAAAGAGACTCCGAGGTGGACTAAAGTAAAAAAAATGAGATACTTACCTTAGAAGAGGGAAGCTTCTGGAACCTCCAGAGGCTTTCCACATCCTCCTCCAGACCAATGTGACTGCCTAGGACCCTCTGAAAGTACGCATCCACGCTCCTCTTTATGCATCAGCGTGGCCGTGCTGCATCTGCGTGCATATGGCCTCACCTGCACAGTGGTACGGAGCCAGATCACAGTCCTGAAATCCAGTTAGCCATATTAAGGGTTATTTATCCAGAGACACTGTAAAAAATGACCAAACCAAATCTTATTGCAGAGCAAAAAGATTAGTACTATGCCTAGTACACATGTATTCTACTCAAGGATAGGGCAAAGGGCAAGTCTCAACTAGTACAGAATGAATATATGATATAAAGTTTATCACCAGGGGCATAACTGCAAACACATTTCATGGGGCACTCTCCCCTAAACCACCAACCCCATGCAAATGTGGCCAGTTAGAGACCCTTCCACCCAATACAGCACTCATCCCTCATTCCCCACAGTAAGTATGGACAGCCTTACCCCTTACCCCATATCAAGTGTGCTCAGGAATCCACATTGCTACTCCCACCCATTACAAATAGCAAGTGTACCCAGAAAGAACCCCTCCCTCTCAACCATCCCTCTCCCCCAAGTGCATGTGTGACAAGTTAAGCATCTGCTTCTCCCTCCATCCTGCAGGTACCGCTGTTCATGCTGTAGAGGAGCACAGTGGGGCAGAGTTAACCTGTTCCATTGCTTGGTTTGCTATTCTCTTCTATCCCCTTCCCCTTCAGCCACATGCTGTGCTGCATGCCTGCCTTCCATTCCAAGAGTATTTCTGTGTGTCATGATGTGATCGGTGAACATTTGGGGGGTATTTTGATCTAGAGATAGCACACAGCAGCAGACATAGCTTAACCTTACAGACAGAATATGGTTACACAGCACACTAGTCACCACAGATTCCACAGCAGATGAACAATGAGTCCTAGCATCCTAGTGAATTTAAGTCCCAAATGTTTTATTAGGTTTACCATTCTATGCAGCAGTAACTTAAACATGTAGTGTGCCAAAGCAAAATAGTTATTTTCCTAAGTAAAGGGAAACCTCTGGATAGTCCGGAGGCTTACTGTGTGCTCCTCAACCTCACTGCTCACTGCCACTGACCAGGACCCTCTTTGACCTGGCCTCCCCTTGAAACGCACTGTCCCCCTTCAATCAGTGATGAATGCGGCTGCAAGACTCATCCATTCTTCGCACCGCTCTGCATCCACACCTCCCCTTTGTGAATCCCTGCACTGGCTCCCTATCTTTTTCAGGATAAGTTTCAAGATTGTATGCCTGGCGTATAAATCTGTGCACAAAATCTGCCCTACCTACATCTTGGAGCTTGTTCACAGCTATACACCAGATCACCCCCTCCGATCCTCCAACGACCTTCGCCTCACCACCCCACGCATTTCACACTCCCATGCCCGCCTGCAGGATTTCTCAAGAGCTGCCCCCACCCTCTGGAATGCCTTTCCACCACCCATTAGACTTGCTCCCTCTTTCAACACATTCAAGCAAGCCATCAAAACCCACCTCTTTATGATGGCCTACCCACCTCCTACCACACAGTAACTCTCTACTGAATATTTAACAGCCCCACCTAGTGTTTCCACCCCACCCTTTAGATTGTAAGCCTCTGGCAGGGTCCTCCATTCCCTAGTGTAATCTACAGTATCATATGCTCCTGTCCTATGACAACCTGTACTTGTATTACTGGGCCTACCTAACCAGCCCATATCACACGATCATGTATTTGAACAATTTGCATGTATAACTTTGTTCTATGTTGTATAACCTTGTTATGTCTGTCATCCTTGTATCGTTGTATATATTTATTGTCCAGCGCTGCGTAATATGTTGGCACTTTATAAATACAACAAATAATAATAATAATAATAATTTGTGGTTGTGCTCCTTATTGTGGTAGAGCATGGCCATACTGCATCTGTGTGAGTACAGCCATGCCTACGCACTGGCATGAGTGGCTTCAGCTTACTGTGCAGGCACAGCCATCGTTGTGCAGATGCATGACCACAAGAATATATCTGAAAAACTCTTGTTGTACATGTTTAGAGGGTCCATTCCCACAATGGTGGGGTTAAGAAAGAAATGGGAAGGCACTGGACTATCCACAGGCTTTCCTATACCTAGGAAAGTATCTAAATTTAACTTCCGGATAGTGCAGGTTCACTTTAAGTACCAGTAAGAAATTTGCTTCATGATCCACGTTCTCCTCAGCACAGCAGCAAAAACTACTTTTCCCAGTAAAGTTACAATCTCCATCAGAATACTGGATGAACACCAAGTCCCAGCCACCCCAATAGCAAGCTTATATCCATGGAACCTCGGGATGCCTTGATACTTTCTGCTGCCAGTTCTTAGCAAAACACAAATTACTCCAAAACACAAGTAACTCACTTTAACACACTCAAGCCCTCCTGATGAGCAAAGGAGAGAAAACAGAGAGCCCAATCTAGTGTAGTATGTATAAGTCAAAGGGAGGAATTGTGACAAGTAAGTAATATACTCACAAACATGGGTTACCGCTCAGGTATCTTTTATCCTATTGGCGCCTCTGTACATTCTTCCTCCTGATAAGCAGATAATCCCTTTAGTAAATAGTGTAAAAATATTTGAACAGAGGTGCCAATGAAGAATAAAAACTTCAAAAACCATTTAAAAAAGGGAAGTTGTGGGGGACTTACCTCCCTTGTGGACAGACAGACACAAATACGTTATTTTTGATTCAAAAAATAATATTTATTGGGTGCTCCACTTTTGGAAAAGTGGAGCACCCAATAAATGTTATAATAAATGTTATTTTTTAATCAAAAATAATGGATTTGTGTCTGTCTGTCCACAAGGGAGGTAAGTCCACCACAACTTCCCTTTTTTAGACGTTTTTATTCTTCATTGGCGCCTCTGTTCAAGTATTTTTACCTTGTCTAGTCCACCCTTGGTGGAGGAGTGTTACCCCTTTCCTATCTACAGAGAGAGACTTCTTAAACCTGAGTGGGGTTAGGTTACTATCTCCCCACCTGCCTACACAGTGATTGCTTGAGTGGTAACCCACGTTTCTGAGTATAATTATTTTGTGATATCTACCACATTTTAAAGTACAAATATACTACACTATATTGGGCTCTTGGTTTACCCTTTTTTATACAAGTTCTTTTGTAAATAAGGAATACTCTTACTAAGTAGGCAGGTGACTTTGCACCTTCTACCCCTTTTAATTGGGGAAAAGGATAAACCCTTGAAAATTATGTATCACTCTCCATTTCTCTTGATAAGAGGCAAGGCTGGGCTTCATCTGCCCTCTCAATACATCTCAGAAATAAAATGCATTAGAGGCATTTATTGACTTATGTAGATCACAGATGTCAAACTCCAGTCCTCAAAGCAAAGACCATAGTAATGCCAGTGTTTAGGATAGACTGAGAAATGAAGGACTTTGTTCTATTTGATAAACCACGCATTTCCTAATTCAGCTAAAAATGCATGAGGTCTTCATCCCCTGAGAAGATGCACAGTAACCATACTAAGCTAAGTTCTCACACTTTTGATAGATATGATTGGAAATGTGTACAAAGAGGAATAAAACAGTCACTTCACAGTGGATGGAGGCCATAGTGTCTGCTTCTAAAGTATAAAAAGTTACAGATAACCCGGCAAGCTCATTGTGAACCGGAACTCCTAAGTGTGTAAAGGGCTACAATGGACCAAAAAGCCCTCTTACTAGAATGTTATGTAAAACAAAAGTTTGCCTTCTTAAAACAGAAGGAATTTTGTGATTATTAAGATTAGAGTGAGCATATGATGTCTTCTCTCCTATGATTATTTGGACCATGTTTGGAAACTAATCTGAAAACGGCAACTGAAAGTGGTTAGATAAAACCCTTTTGTGTTTCATTCACTAACAAAGTATAAATATTAAGAGTGCCGCACAAACTGTGGTTTTAATTCTCAGTACACAACATACACTGCTCTCTTTTGGCTTTTTTTATCTGCCCAAGATGTTGCTATGAGTAAGAGACCACTCACATGTCTTTTTTCTTCTCTTACTGTCATCTGTACATTTGAAATGTAGATCTTTCTAAACATTTCTGGAATTTATTTTTTCAATTTCAGGAAATGAGGCACAGAATAATATAGCACACGTAGATATAGGTGTACTTAATGCTACATTTGTTTTTACGGTTTAGTACTATTTGTTCAACCTAAAGATGTAAGTAATTTTACTGATATTTTCAGTGTGCCTTCCTCATTCTGGAATGATAAAGGCCGCTGGCCAAAATGTCTTGTTATCTTTTGCTATGGTGAAATAAATTATTGCTAATTTCCACTAGAATCCAGGTTTGAGAACCAGTCATCTTTCTTCTTTTCAATTCTTCTCTGCCCAGCTGGTTTCCATCTAGTGCCAGCAGGTGATCAACATGATTAGAAAATGAGCCTCTGAGAGAGTGAGCCAGATGGAGAGGAACAACCACTGCCATGATGGGTAAATATGAACACCCCTTCACATGCTTTCCTGTGCTACTCTGCTGGGGAAACACAGGAAGTACTGGACGCATGGTAGAGAAAAGGGAGAGACTGTGGTTGCTACCCCTCCAAATGTTGACCTATACTCAGCCCTTTCCTAGCT
The DNA here is from genome assembly GCF_040937935.1 of Hyperolius riggenbachi. Classification (NCBI taxonomy): domain Eukaryota; kingdom Metazoa; phylum Chordata; class Amphibia; order Anura; family Hyperoliidae; genus Hyperolius; species Hyperolius riggenbachi. The sequence goes on along the minus strand of NC_090646.1, from coordinate 404,460,001 downwards.
GAATGGCTACACTGAATTAGGCCTAATGGTCAGGTGTAGTATTGAAATTGATTTGTATTATTTGTATTATTTAGTATTTAAATAGTGCCAACATCTTCCGCAGCGCTGTACACAGTATATAGTAAATGAGAGCTCATGTTACAGCTATGGTCATGCTTAGTCCTTTTTACTACCGGAAAATTTGTATACAAAATTCATGCTGCAGTCGACAATGTTTTTTTTTCCTGATGCTTTTCCCAATGCTAGTGTGAATCTTCTAGCCTAAGCATTTAATTACTTGGTTCTCCAGTGCCTTCGGAAAAGCAGCTAAGAGATGTAATTACAGATGTCAGTGAATTGCAGTTTTATGGTAATGTTGTATATTAGTTTAGCAAAAAAATAAAGAGAACATTCTAAGAGATAAATAAAACTTCTAAATCAACAAGTTTGCAAATAAATAAAGACTTGTCTAACAGTCTAGTATAGGCTATTATGGGATGATACTTTTTTTTGTTTTGGATGGAGTAATTCCTGGTTCATGGGAATGATGTGATTAGGTTTTATGCACTGCTAACTATTACATGCGAACAACACTGTGACAATTACAGATTTGCAAATTGTGACATCCAAGTTTGTTATTTGCATCAGAACTGAGTGACAAACCTTGTAATTTGCTGCACTGATTTATTTGAGGCTTTTAAACCTTCCACCAGTACCGCTATACGATATCTGTATATGGACATCTGTTTTGCTGGGACGAGATACGCTAATACACATTTCTGCCTCTCCCAGCCAAAATCAAGGATTCACAGTCTGCATTAAACTAAAGCAAAAATTATTTATGAAATGTAATTCTGGAAGTACCAAAAGCTTTGCATATAGCTGATATTTTATAAAGTGTATTTCAGTCATAAAATCATGCTGCCATTGTTAACATATCACATTCATTTTACAGTACATTAGTTCTGGGCTTTGCCATCAATTCTCTTCATAAAAAGTCTTGTTAATTCAAAATGAATAAATGAGGTATTTTTTCACTCATTCCGCATTAGCCTTTCAAGGGGATTTTTTTCAGGCCTTTCAAAGGGAAATGTCAGCCTGAGCACAGTAACTTCTCATTTAAATATAACAAAAACACAATTCCAAATGGGACTGGGGAAACATAGTTGGTTAGCAAGTCAGTCAGATTTTAATGGTGCTGACCTGATGCACAACAAGGAAGTTTAAATTTTCTAAAAAGGTCTTAAAATGTTAAGGTTGAGATTTGAATGGACTTAGAAAAGTAAACTTTCTGATTTCTTAGAACAGTTACATCACCAATATAGTGTAATACCAACAGCCATTCAAAACAGTTCATTAATATAAAGTCTCTGCTTCCCTCACACCCTTGCCCTCCCATAAATCTTCCATTCCCAGGAATCTAAATATAGATTCGCTCAGGTCTGTTATGGGTAGGAGTCAGATGACACCATTTTTACCTTTGTCCCTTTATTGGGATTTTACACAAAACCATTCCTTATTGTGGGGTACCCTGTAATTTGGAACCCCAGATTATTGATATGGGGAGCTCCTGGTACCTGGTGATTATGGAGACTTCAGCTTAATGAGGCACTCAACCAAGGATTCTCTGTGTTTGTGGTAATCTACCACATGCAATTGCACACCTTCATAATTTGGTTTGTTAGGAACTTGCAAGCCTTTCTGATTTCCTTGCTATTGTTGCATTTACTATTTACAGATAGGAAGACCATTTTGTGGAGTGAATATAACAGACCAGCGCTGAATCTATACTATTTATATTTGATCTGGTACAATAAGACTTCTCTTACATTTGGCAGTGGTCACCTAGTATGCTTACCTGAACTCTTGGTGCTGATTTTTGTTTTAAACTTTGCATTCCCAGTAGGGATGTTTGGAAGAGGCGATTTCCGATATCGCAGTAATTCCGCCTTCCACTATAACGAAATTCCGCTACATTCCGGTGGTTTCCCGTGGTATTCCGCATTCCAGTGGAACAATTTCCACAATGTTAAAGGGAACCTAATGGATGTTTCCTTTTAAACAAATACCAGTTCCCTAGCAGTCCTGCTGATCACTTTGGCTTTAGTGGTGGCTGAATCACAATCCTGATTACAATTTTTGTTTGGAGTAGCAGGAGTTGTCGTAGGCCATGGGACCTAGAGGTGGTTTCACGGTGGTCATCAATTTTTTTTTGGAGCAGCAGGAGTTGTCAGAGGCCATGGGATCTAGAGGTGGTTCCACAGCAGTCATTACAATTTTTGTTTGGAGCAGCAGGAGTTGTCGTAGGCCATGGGACTTAGAGGTGGTTTCACGGCGGTCATCACAATTTTTTTTGTAGCGGTAGAAGTTGTCGTAGGCCAAGGGACCTAGAGGTTGTTCCACAGCAGTCATTTCAATTTTTTTGGGGAGCAGCAGGAGTTGTCGTAGGCCATGGGACCTAGAGGTGGTTTCATGGTGGTCATCACAATTTTTTTTTGGAGCAGCAGGAGAAGTTGTAGGCCATGGGACATAGAAGTGGTTTCACAGCCGTCATTATAATTTTTTTGGGGAACAGCAGGAGAAGTTGTAGGCCAAAAGCATAAGGTTAGGATAGAATGTAACGTCAGACAGCTGCAAAAGCTGCATTTTTAGGATCTTAAAAAGCAAAAATACGAAATGATAGTAATAGGCAGCAGAGTTTGAGAGGGAGACTATTTGAGGCTTGAAAAACAGCAACATTTTAATTCAGTCTGTCTAATCTTCATCATAAATCAGTGAGAGAGGTCTTGTAATTATCACTGATCCATGAATCGTTCATTTTTATGAACGTTAGTATGTCCACATTGTCTGTGGACAGACGGGTCCATTGGTCGGTGACCACCCCACCTGCAGCACTAAATACTCGCTCAAAAAGAACACTGGCGGCGGGGCATGCAAGAACCTCCAGTGCATACTGAGCAAGTTCAGGCCAGATATCCAGTTGTTTTGTCCAATACTCCATGGGGTCATCATTACTCTCCATATTGTCTGGAGCACTGGCCGACCCCAAGTAATCATTCACCATACGGGCCAGCCGCTGGCAGTGGCTACTTTTCCCGCTGGTGGTGCTGCTGCTACAAGGAGTATCTGGCATTGGCTGATAAAATTCCTTCAACATACTCAGCAGGTTCACAGATTGGCTAATGGTGCTGCTGCTGGGAGTGGGACCACCAGACCTTTGCTGAGTATGATGAGGCTTGGTAGCTTAGGCCTGGGATACAGGTTCAGGAAACAAAGAAGGGCATCCCGGATGTGGCTCATCCTGGCGTCTGCTTGGGAGGGGGGTATGAACTGCCGCATTCTCCCCTTGCACCAGGGATCTAAGATGGTGGCCACCCACATGTCGAGCCTTGATTTTAAAGTTTTCATCCGGGAGTCCTTACGGAGGCACTGGAGCGTATGCTCAGCCATAGGGAAGAGATGTCTGCCATTAATCACCTCTTCCTGGCTGTCAGAACTGTCGTCATGCTCCAGCTCCACATCAGAATCTTCTTCCCACCCCCGGACATCTTCTGCTTCCACAAGCTCTGCCTCCTCATCCAGGACTTGAGCATGCTCACTCACTCCCCCACTTGACTGAGGGAAGTAGAACAGTCCTCCCCTTCAACCCACGTAGTGGCACCACCAGCTGAGATGCCCCAGATCTTGCACCTTCCTCAGCAGCAACATTGAGGGTGACCCAATGGGTGGTAAAAGTTAGATACTTTCCCTGCACATGCCTGCTGCTCCAGCCATCCATAGTGAAGTGCACCTTGCCACCAACAGCGTGATCCATAGACCGGCCGACACACTCCACAATGTGCTGGTGAAGGGCAGGGATAGCATTCCTGGCAAAATAATGGCGGTTGGAGATCCGCCATTGTGGAGCAACACTGTTCATCAGTCTGCAGAAGGGGGCACAGTACACAAGTGGTAGGGCAGCAGCTGTTGATCCAACAGCCTTGCCAGGAGTACATTATTTTTCACAACAAACGGATCACTTGCAGGGAGCATCCGCTTCCTCTGCAACATTTCTGGTACAGAGGCCTGACACTGGAACACTGGTGGTTCAGAGGAAACCAATAAGGGTGATGATGAGGTGCTTGCCGAGGTCTGGAGCCCTCTTCCAGCCTGGCATGCAGAGGGATTTGAAGTAGAATGGGACTCAGCAGGTTGGATAGGGACAGGATGACTAGAAAAAGAAGAGGAGGGGCCTGTTGCTGCTGCTCTTCCTCCACCCATCTTATTGTAATTCTTTACATATTTGAACTCCCGTCTGTGGTGGTTGCGCAGATGGCTTATCAGCCCTGAAGTGCCAAATCCGGTGCCCGATTTGCCTCTGCTCACCGATTTACGGCACACAGAACAGACTGCCCTGGATTCATCCTTCCAGAACAGTAAAATAATTCCATGATGGGGACGTGCATGCACGTGGAACAGTGGTACGGCCTGTTCTAGCATGTCGATGCTCAGCATTGGACTGGTGGGTACTGACAGACGGGAAAGCACTTGCAGGCTGCTGGCCAACCGTCTGCTCTGTTTCTCCATGCAGCTCGCGCCTGCTAGTGCCTAACCCACCAGATGGCGACCACGTTGGATCAGCCAACTCATCATCCAAAACAACATCCAGTTCAACCAAAGCTCTTTTGGACCCTCCACCTGGCCACGAAACACCTCTGTAGTTAACTGGAGGTGATGCTGATTGGTGGTGACACAAGCTCCCAGTTGTGATGGATTTCTGGATGAAGAAAACACAGGGTCCATTTCTGTCACCACAGAACCCGTCACTTTTTGGGAGCTTGGTCCCATGGTCTCCTCCAATGCCTCATCCCAATCCTTCTGCACATCTCTCTCATCGACATAGGTGTGCTTTAATTCTGGAGGAAAGTACTGGGAGGTAGTGTTGGGCGAACAGTGTTCGCCACTGTTCGGGTTCTGCAGAACATCACCCTGTTCGGATGATGTTCGAGTTCGGCCGAACACCTAATGGTGTTCGGCCAAACTGTTCGGCCATATGGCCGAACTAAGAGCGCATGGCCGAACGTTACCCGAACGTTCGGCTAGCGCTGTGATTGGCCGAACGGGTCACGTGTAGTGTTGGGCGAACATCTAGATGTTCCGGTTCGGGCCGAACATGGCCGCGATGTTCGGGTGTTCGAGCCGAACTCCGAACATAATGGAAGTCAATGGGGACCCGAACTTTCGTGCTTTGTAAAGCCTCCTTACATGCTACATACCCCAAATTTACAGGGTATGTGCACATTGGGAGTGGGTATAAGAGGAAAAAAATTTAGCAAAAAGAGCGTATAGTTTTTGAGAAAATCGATTTTAAAGTTTCAAAGGGAAAACTGTCTTTTAAATGCGGGAAATGTCTTTTTTCTTTGCACAGGTAACATGCTTTTTGTCGGCATGCAGTCATAAATGTAATACATATAAGAGGTTCCAGGAAAAGGGACCGGTAACGCTAACCCAGCAGCAGCACACGTGATGGAACAGGAGGAGGGTGGCGCAGGAGGAGAAGGCCACGCTTTGAGACACAATAACCCAGGCCTTGCATGAGGACAAGAAGCGTGCAGATAGCAATTTTCATTTTGTCGCCATGCAGTCATAAATGTAATACAGATGAGAGGTTCAATAAACAGGGACCGGAAACGCTAACCCATCACAGATGTTCATTGTTCATGTTACTTGGTTGGGGTCCGGGAGTGTTGCGTAGTCGTTTCCAATCCAGGATTGATTCATTTTAATTTGAGTCAGACGGTCTGCATTTTCTGTGGAGAGGCGGATACGCCGATCTGTGACGATGCCTCCGGCAGCACTGAAACAGCGTTCCGACATAACGCTGGCTGCCGGGCAAGCCAGCACCTCTATTGCGTACATTGCCAGTTTGTGCCAGGTGTCTAGCTTCGATACCCAATAGTTGAAGGGTGCAGATGGATTGTTCAACACAGCTATGCCATCTGACATGTAGTCCTTGACCATCTTCTCCAGGCGATCGGTGTTGGAGGTGGATCTGCACGCTTGCTGTTCTGTGTGCTGCTGCATAGGTGTCAGAAAATTTTCCCACTCCAAGGACACTGCCGATACCATTCCCTTTTGGGCACTAGCTGCGGCTTGTGTTGTTTGCTGCCCTCCTGGTCATCCTGGGTTTGCGGAAGTCAGTCTGTCGGCGTACAACTGGCTAGAGGAGGGGGAGGATGTCAATCTCCTCTCTAAAGTCTCCACAAGGGCCTGCTGGTATTCTTCCATTTTGACCTGTCTGACTCTTTCTTCAAGCAGTTTTGGAACATTGTGTTTGTACCGTGGATCCAGAAGGGTATAAACCCAGTAATTGGTGTTGTCCAGAATGCGCACAATGCGTGGGTCGCGTTCAATGCAGTCCTAGGCCGAAGAGGTCATAGCCTAGGGTCACAAAAACCTGTTTATTTGGGCAATTTCAATGGTAGTGATGCTGACGTACATAAATCTCAGCCATGGCCGTTAGCAACGTTTGAATTTCACGAAATGTCTCATGCAGGTAGAAGACATATTGTTAGACTTGGATTCCAAAGATGGGGTCCCTACATCTCTGCAAACCAGAGTTACAGGGGTCCAAAATTGGTAAAATCCCCCATAGGCTTTCATTGCCTCCCTATTTCACTTTCCAAACTCTCACATCTTTTCAAAGGGCAATTTCTCAGCAGTGGCAAATTTTCTAGAATTGTAGGGACCCTTAGGGGGATCATAACTGGTGAGTTTCGGGCCCCTAGGCCGAAGAGGTCATAGCCTAGGGTCACAAAAACCTGTTTATTTGGGCAATTTCAATGGTGGCGAGTCTAACGTACATAAATCGCAGCAATGGCCGTTAGCAACGTCTGAATCTCACGAAATGTCTCATGCAGATAGAAGACATATTGTTAGACTTGGATTCCAAAAATGGGGTCCCTACATCTCTGCAAACCAGAGTTACAGGGGTCCAAAATTGGTAAAATCCCCCATAGGCTTTCATTGCCTCCCTATTTCACTTTCCAAAATCTCACATCTTTTTAAAGGGCAATTGCTCAGCAGTGGCAAATTTTCTAGCATTGTAGGGACCCTTAGGGGGAACATGACTGGTGAGTTTCGGGCCCCTAGGCCGAAGAGGTCATAGCCTAGGGTCACAAAAACCTGTTTATTTGGGCTATTTCAATGGTAGTGATGGTGACGTACATAAATCTCAGCCATGGCCGTTAGCAACGTCTGAATTTCACGAAATGTCTCATGCAGGTAGAAGACATATTGTTAGACTTGGATTCCAAAGATGGGGTCCCTACATCTCTGCAAACCAGAGTTACAGGGGTCCAAAATTGGTAAAATCCCCCATAGGCTTTCATTGCCTCCCTATTTCACTTTCAAAAATCTCACATCTTTTCAAAGGGCAATGGCTCAGCAGTACCAAATTTTCTAGCATTGTAGGGACTCTTAGGGGGATCATGACTGGTGAGTTTTGCCACTGCTGAGCCATTGCCCTTTGAAATGGTGTGAGATTTTGGAACGGTAAATAGTAGGCCCAATGAAAGCCTATGGGGGATTTTACCAATTTTGGAGCCCTGTAACTCTGGTTTGCAGAGATGTAGAGACCCCATCTTTGGAATCCAAGTCTAACAATATGTCTTCTACCGGCATGAGACATTTCGTGAAATTCAGACGTTGCTAACGGCCATGGCTGAGATTTATGTACGTCACCATCACCACCATTGAAATAGCCCAAATAAACAGGTTTTTGTGACCCTAGGCTATGACCTCTTCAGACTAGGGGCCCGAAACTCACCAGTCATGTTCCCCCTAAGGGTCCCTACAATGCTAGAAAATTTGCCACTGCTGAGCAATTGCCCTTTGAAAAGATGTGAGATTTTGGAAAGTGAAATAGGGAGGCAATGAAAGCCTATGGGGGATTTTACCAATTTTGGACCCCTGTAACTCTAGTTTGCAGAGATGTAGGGACCCCATCTTTGGAATCCAAGTCTAACAATATGTCTTCTACCTGCATGAGACATTTCGTGAAATTCAGACGTTGTTAACGGCCATGGCTGAGATTTATGTACGTCACCATCACTACCATTGAAATAGCCCAAATAAACAGGTTTTTGTGACCCTAGGCTATGACCTCTTCGGCCTAGGGGCCCGAAACTCACCAGTTATGATCCCCCTAACAGTTCCTACAATGCTAGAAAATTTGCCACTGCTGAGCAATTGCCCTTTGAAAAGATGTGAGATTTTGGAACTGTAAATAGGAGGCCCAATGAAAGCCTATGGGGGATTTTACCAAATTTGGAGCCCTGTAACTCTGGTTTGCAGAGATGTAGGGAACCCATCTTTGGAGCCCAAGTCTAACAATATGTCTTCTACCTGCATGAGACATTTCGTGAGATTCAGACGTTGCTAACAGCCATTGCTGCGATTTATGTACGTCAGACTCGCCACCATTGAAATAGCCCAAATAAACAGGTTTTTGTGACCCTAGGCTATGACCTCTTCGGCCTAGGGGTCCGAAACTCACCAGTCATGTTCCCCCTAAGGGTCCCTACAATGCTAGAAAATTTGCCACTGCTGAGCAATTGCCCTTTGAAAAGATGTGAGATTTTGGAAAGTGAAATAGGGAGGCAATGAAAGCCTATGGGGGATTTTACCAATTTTGGACCCCTGTAACTCTGGTTTGCAGAGATGTAGGGACCCCATCTTTGGAATCCAAGTCTAACAATATGTCTTCTACCTGCATGAGACATTTCGTGAAATTCAGACGTTGCTAACGGCCATGGCTGAGATTTATGTACGTCAGCATCACTACCATTGAAATTGCCCAAATAAACAGGTTTTTGTGACCCTAGGCCAGTGTTTCTAAACATTTTATAAGTGTGTACCCCTTTTAAAACCGTGTACTCATCGAGTACCCCCTATCATAGTAAACATGATCACAAGTACCCCTTGACAAATATATATTTAATCGTAGTACATGATAAATGGTTGTAAACAATGTGCAAGCATTTATTATTGCTTTTGATTTGCTAAAATACTAATTTTGTGTTGTTTAAATAAGAATTATAATTTTCTAAATCTCTAAATTTGTTATTCTTGGTTAAGTATATCAAGCCCAAGTACCCCCTGGAACCATCAGAAGTACCCCCTGGGGTACGCGTACCGCATGTTGAGAACCTAGGCCCTAGGCTATGACCTCTTCGGCCTAGGACTGCATTGAACGCGACCCACGCATTGTGCGCATTCTGGACAACACCAATTACTGGGTTTATACCCTTCTGGATCCACGGTACAAACACAATGTTCCAAAACTGCTTGAAGAAAGAGTCACACAGGTCAAAATGGAAGAATACCTGCAGGCCCTTGTGGAGACTTTAGAGAGGAGATTGACATCCTCCCCCTCCTCTAGCCAGTTGTACGCCGACAGACTGACTTCCGCAAACCCAGGACGACCAGGAGGGCAGCAAACAACACAAGCCGCAGCTAGTGCCCAAAAGGGAATGGTATCGGCAGTGTCCTTGGAGTGGGAAAATTTTCTGACACCCATGCAGCAGCACACAGAACAGCAAGCGTGCAGATCCACCTCCAACACCGATCGCCTGGAGAAGATGGTCAAGGACTACATGTCAGATGGCATAGCTGTGTTGAACAATCCATCTGCACCCTTCAACTATTGGGTATCTAAGCTAGACACCTGGCACAAACTGGCAATGTACACAATAGAGGTGCTGGCTTGCCCGGCAGCCAGCGTTATGTCAGAACGCTGTTTCAGTGCTGCCGGAGGCATCGTCACAGATCGGCGTATCCGCCTCTCCACAGAAAATGCAGACCGTCTGACTCAAATTAAAATGAATCAATCCTGGATTGGAAACGACTACGCAACACTCCCGGACCCCAACCAAGTAACATGAACAATGAACATCTGTGATGGGTTAGCGTTTACGGTCCCTGTTTATTGAACCTCTCATCTGTATTACATTTATGACTGCATGGCGACAAAATGCAAATTGCTATCCGCACGCTTCTTGTCCTCATGCAAGGCCTGGGTTGTTGTGTCTCAAAGCGTGGCCTTCTCCTCCGGCGCCACCCTCCTCCTGTTCCATCACATGTGCTGCTGCTGGGTTAGCGTTACCGGTCCCTTTTCCTGGAACCTCTTATATGTATTACATTTATGACTGCATGGCGACAAAAAGCATGTTACCTGTGCAAAGAAACATGACATTTCCCGCATTTAAAAGACAGTTTTCCCTTTGAAACTTTAAAATCGATTTTCTCAAAAACTATAAGCTCTTTTTGCTAAATTTTTTTCCTCTTGTACCCACTCCCAATGTGCACATACCCTGTAAATTTGGGGTATGTAGCATGTAAGGAGGCTTTACAAAGCACGAAAGTTCGGGTCCCCATTGACTTCCATTATGTTCGGAGTTCGGCGCGAACACCCGAACATCGCGGCGATGTTCGGCGAACGTTCGCGAACCCGAACATCTAGGTGTTCACCCAACACTACTGGGAGGAAGCAACCTTATCAAGATAAGCAGCTGCGGTCGGGTTCTGGTCATGAGGAACCTGGCCACTACTGGTGCTGCTGCAACTAGCTTCAAGTTCCTCAGGTAGAGGGTCCCTGATCAAAATAATCAACAACTCTGTTCGCCTGCTGTTCTGTCAAAATTTTCCTGCGTGCGAACACAGGGAAGACATCTCTGATCAGGGGGGGATGCTTCCTGCTGCTGCTGCTGCCACCCTCAACCTGATCACGTACTTGACGTGATCCACCAACACCGCCATCACTGCATTTTCTTTTAGGAGTGGCAGGAAACTGCTGCTGCTCTTGCTCCATTGTTTTGGGGCCAAAAAAGTTTATTGGGAAAGGGGTATGAGCGACAGAACCAAAGTAAAATAAATCCACCTAACGAACTAAAAAACAGATAAGGCAATAAGGGGGTGAAATAAAGAAAATAAATCAAAAACAATATATAGAAAAAAAATGAACTTAGAAAACAAAAAAAAACTTGCACTACACTCAACTAATCAATCACCTAACTCTCTCACTCTGTCAAACACTAAGCCTGCGGCCTGGCTGGCTCTCTCTAACCCTCTCCACACAGCAACTACTAGTACACTACACTACAATCTATCCCTCAAACTAACAATCTACAGTCACTCTCTCCCAAATACACTTAGCTACTACTACTACTACTAATAGCTCAAACTCACACTCTAATTCTCTCTCACAGTCTTTAAAAAGATTTTTGTTTTATATACAATCTTTAAAAAGACTATTGTTTTATGTTGAAACAACTAATATGGATCTGTCTCTCCTATCTCCAAAACACCAGACTGAAACCCACAAGCTTCGTTACTGTCACACCTCTCTTATATACAAAATGGGTGGGATAGCTGATGATAGGAAGCTAGGAGCTGGTTGCTAACGTAGGATTGGTTGTTTTTTGTTAAGACTGTAATTGGTGCAGAAATTCAGATTTTAATGCAGAAATCAGCATTTTTTAAGCTTCTGTGATGGGTCTATCCCTTCCGATCTTTCTGATTGGCTTAAAAATTCTGCCTAACAGTAAATGCAGCTTTTACACGCTTCTGATTGGCTTTTAATTTTAGAGATGTCGCAAACGGTTCCAGGCGAACTTCTGGTGGTTCGCGTTCGCCTGCGAAGGCGAACTTTCCCAGAAGTTCGATTCGCCCCATAATGCTCTATTGAGCAGAACTTTGACCCTCTACATCACAGTCAGCAGGCACATTGTTGCCAATCAGACTGCACTCACTCCTGGAGCCCCACTCCCCCTTATAAAAGGCAAGGTCCTTGTGCCGTTTTACTCACTAGTCTGCCTGCACTAATTAGTTAAGGGACAGCTGCTGACAGACTCTGCTAGGGAGAGTTTAGTTAGGCTCTTATAGGCTTGTTCCTAGCTAATTGTTATTACTTTCCCTTCTCCCTCACTTACTCCCTTCTCCCGGAGGGAGGAGGGTCTCATCTTCCAGGGAATTGTAGAATTTCATTAGACAGCTTATATACCTTGGCCGGGAATTGAACTGCTTGGTAGAGAGCTCTCTTAACCGCTATACCACCACCAACACTACATGCTGAAGGCAGCCTAGCATGTACCATTATGATATATCCTAGAGAAAAATGAGCTTGCTTAAAGATTTGTAGGCTTTCAAAAGCCAGCTTACATACCCTGGCCGGGAATTGAACCCAGGTCTGAGTGCATGGTAGATAGCTCTCTTAACCGCTATACCACCACCAACACTACATTTTGAAACCAGCCTAGCATGTACCATTATGATATATCCTAGAGAAAAATGAGCTTGCTTAAAGATTTGTAGGCTTTCAAAAGCCAGCTTACACATAAGCTTACTGCACCCTCCCAAAGAAAAAAAAAAGTAGAACAAGGATTGTTATTATAATGTGAAGCTTTCAAGCTCTCAACAGTTCTAAGCACAAATACATCAAATACTAGGAAAGAAAATTTCCCCTCCTGGCAAAAGCCCCTCCCTTAAAGCATAACTATCAGGGATAAAATCAATTATTTATTTGTATCTGTTAAACAAGTAATAAGGATGCTGACTAGGCAATACAAAAGTTAAAAATCACTTTTACTTTCCTTTTTCATAAAAGATCATTCCCCAGTTTCCCTGGCTCTTATATGGAACATTGCTGGGCAAAGGAAGTTGCAGAGCATGCTGTGTTTTTTCTTTCATTACTTTTCTCCCCTTCTAATAGTTATTCCCCTCAGACATAACTAATGCAGCCTGATTGGCTGAAGCCTCCTTACCTCCCGTTTTTCCCTCCCACATATCTGTTCCTCTCTGATTGGCCAATATCTCTCATGCTGGGAAGCTGAAACCAGCTCTGCAGTCACACAATGACAATGTGCTTTGTATTACAGAGCTGGGTGGGAGTGTCTGAAGACTGGGAGGAGGTCGGGCAAGGCAAAGACAGAGTAAAGGAGGAAATGATGTTTTTTTCTGAGATTGTATGGCTTACAGCTCCTCTTTAAAAGATGTTTTTTTTTATATTTGGAGATGTTTTTTATTTGTCACAAAAAGACTTCATGTATTATTCAGTGCTACATAAATCATACCCACAAATAGAAATGCTTATAACAAACACATTTCTATTACATATTGGCACTATTATGTAGTCAGATAATGGTCCAATAATTTTAGAAATCTCAGAAGCTTTTGTGATTGTTACCTTTGTGAAGACCTGAATAGAGAGTGAACACTGCGGTTCTCCAAAACCCAGCCCAAAAGTCATTAATTTGAGCTAATATTAAAACATATTTTAATATTAACAAGACCTCATTAGAGGATAAACTTTCTCTGTGGTGTGTCCACAAAGAATACCTTTGGGTTCAAGGTAAAGTAAACAGAACAAAACCGAATGAAAAACAGGTACAAATTACTAATGCTTTTTTTAAAAAATAGAAATGCAATAATGTTTAAATAAGAACCATCAATCCAATGATTACAGTAAATATAGACAAGAAATCCACTCCCTCTTCAATTTATGAACCAAAAAACACAAGTTTAACCATTATTGGTTACAAGGCAACTTAAGAATTTCTGCTCGTTTTCTCAACAAATGTATCTACTCTGTGTAGAGTAATAGGAACGCTACAACCACTGATACATGACCCAAGGGAGCAGTGATCATAGGTCTCAAAACGTACAGGCAAACAAAGATGTCCCGCTACACCATGGATAGGTATAAAACTTCCTTCAATTTTATTAGCACATCAGCAGATACAAAAAGGCTGACGCGTATCGGAGCTCTGAAGGCTCCTTAATCATAGCCAGCATATACATATTCATCACAGGTATAAGTAGTCAAGTGCTGGCCCACAATGGGCATGGCCTTAGCTCTTAAAGTAACACATACAATATACATATAAAATGGCGTAGCCAGTATACAAACATGAAATATACAAATACTTGTTCATATATTGGTCTTTGTTTTCTTTTTCTTCTTTTTTGGGTACTATCCTATCTGTACCATATGTTTGTCCTCAAGCTGTATATTTATCTTGATGCTCAACCATGTCATCATTGGTTTTTACATTTTTGTATATTTCATGTTGTGTATACTGTCTACGCCATTTTATATGTATATTGTATGTGTTACTTTAAGAGCTAAAGCCATGCCCATTGTGGGCCAGCACTTGACTACTTATACCTGTGAGGAATATGTATATGCTGGCTATGATTAAGGAGCCTTCAAAGCTCCGATACGCGTCAGCCTTTTTGTGTCTACTGATGTGCTAATAAAATTGAAGGAAGTTTTATACCCATCCATGGTGTAGCGGGACATCTTTGTTTGCCTATCTACCCTTCTGTAACTGTAATTAGGGCCATGCACCTTTGGAGCTCTCTTCCAGCTCTGCTGCTCTCGGAAAAAGCTCCCTTCTTTTACTCTGCCCTACTCCCAAAGCTGACCTATCTTTTTTCTCATGTTACCACTGATAAAAACTATGATATCTGTAATTATGTGCCAAATCCAGTTCAGCCTGTTGAGTCCCAGACTGTCCATGACCAACATACAGACCACAAGAGAGAAAGGAGGCTTAAACAGATAAATATTTCTATCAGGAAATATTGCTGCAAAGATTTTGGGAAGCTCCACAGAACACTCCTTGCTAGCTCAGATTCATGCATCTCAGACCGCTTAAACAAATAAACATTTCTATCAGGAAATATTGCTGTGAAGATTTTGGAAAGCTCCACAGAACACTCCTTGCTATCTCAGATTCATGCATCTCAGACCTCTGAAACACTTCATCAATCTCCTATTTACATACTTTTTAATATTGTTAATCCAATTAGCAAACATATACAAAATTTCAGAAGCACAACCGAACTACAAAATGCCATCTATTGCTTGGCTTAAATTTAATGAAGTATGCAGCTACTGTATGTTATATTGGTCTGACCCACTTGCACAACCAAAATATTAGATTCTGAATTATATAGGCTGTTATCAAAAACTGCTAAATAGTGTCACTTGTTATTATTCTGATTCACATAGTTGAATTGCCACGTTAAACACGCCACAAACAACAACAAAGAGCTTTAGCAATTACGTCAGGTGAGCAAATCATTGTTTTTGCTAATTGACACATCCAGGACATAAATGTTACTCCTCTCTGCGGCAATCTTTGTGTAGTTGCTGCCATGCTTGTGCACACGTTCATGGGAGTGCAGGCAATCGCAGTTTTACAGCCTCTATGGTCAGGCTGGAACCAGTGAATTGTTAGGACCTGACAGGATGGATAAGAAATACTACAAAACTATGAATACATCTCTGACCCCATACTTCATACAAAGCATCTCAAACTTACCCCTTTGCTTTTATCTTTAGATGCAGAGACATTATTCAACAGAATGCACAGAGGATACAGCGGAAAAGCATACTTAATTTGAATTCCATACAATTGTCTTATTTGTAGACGATATATACTTTTCAGTGGAAGACCCAGCCATATCCCTTCAGAGAAATCATGAGGTGTTAATAAGCTTCAGTACAGTCTCTTAGTAAAAAAAAAAATAAAAGTAGTCAGAAATGGATCGTAAAGAAATCCTACAAAACATTTTAAAATTCCTGTGGGCCACTAATTCTTCATAGTACTTGGGAATACATTTAGCACATCCAGCTCCCTTGTTAAATAACTTGTCCAAGTAACTTGATCTATTAAGCAAAACAGAACTGGATGGGCAGAATAGCTGCTTTTAAATTGACCACTTTAATTAATTTATTAATAAAATTATTGAATTTAAATAGAACCCTACCAATGTCAGATAAATGATTTGCAATTTCACAAAATCTAGCCCCCAAAGTAGGTCAGACAGCTGTGTAAGACACCTAAAAAATCTTTTATGAATCATAAAGTAAAACCAAATGACATACCGTATTTTTTGGATCATAAGACACACCTAGGTTTAAAAGACAAA
This sequence comes from Hyperolius riggenbachi, assembly GCF_040937935.1. Classification (NCBI taxonomy): domain Eukaryota; kingdom Metazoa; phylum Chordata; class Amphibia; order Anura; family Hyperoliidae; genus Hyperolius; species Hyperolius riggenbachi. The sequence continues at coordinate 404,444,047 of NC_090646.1, read as the reverse complement.
AACCAGGAGAAAAATTAATAGTAAACCGGGTGCATCCATGGTGAAGGGGTATCTTGTGTATTATGCCACCTTTGTACCTCATGCCCTATTGTACCTCTTGTGTCTCCTTGTGTCCTCCTCTGTCCTCCTTGTGTCCCCATGTGTCTGCCTCTGACCTCTTTGTGTCCTCCACTATGCTCTTTTGTGTCCCCCTTGTGTCCTCCTCTGCATGGGCACAGTACAGAGAGTCTCCGATATTGCGGCGGGTTGGAGGTTCGTATTGGCAGGTGTTCACAATTTAGGAACTCCCTGCATTTGGATTATAAGACACAGTGACTTTTTCCCCCACTTTTGGGGGAGAAAAGGTAAGTCTTATAGTCCAAAAAATACAGTAATTAATTATTATGACACAAAATAAACTTGACAAATAGATCAAACACATTTAAAAAAATAATGTTGGTTCAATAGGCTTAGTACTTGATTCACTAAACAATTAGTGACATCTGATATATTGTAATTGATGCGACCTCTTCTTAACCTAACCCTACTTAACCTAACCCCAGCCCTATTATTAACCTAGTGCCAAATCTTATCCACCTCCCAAGTCTCTGATATACCAATATGTTCTTAACCTTTAGTCCCACCTCTAGTACAAATCTATTTCATAGACATGTATAGGCACACACTTGTAGAGAATATGTATGTCTATGTAGAAACTTTTTAATTAGCCTATGCCACAGAAATTACTTTTGGTACCTAGTAAAATACACTGGCCATTTCCTAAAACACTTATTGTCAGTGCTTTATGTTTTAGACTTCTTAGGTAGATTCACTGTTGCATTCACCTCCTTGGTAATGCAGCAGTCGGTCCTTATTCACCTTTAGCAATTGGCAAAGACCATCCACTTGCCTCTTGCCCAGGTGAGGTCCTGGGGTAAGTGTGAGTGGCTTATGACTTCTATTCTGCACATGGTGGGGGCTCTCACTTCCTGGTTGCTATGGTAAAAAACCCAAACCCATTGGTGCCAAGTTCAGCCTGACACTCAGACAGTGTCACCCCTTAAAATCTAAACAGTGAGACTGATGCAGCCAAGACAGCAGGGGCATCCCTACCTACATGGTAGGTAAGCTAATTTATTGTTAAACCTACTGTTATCTGGTAATTTCTTTTAATTATAACTGATAAACATAGCCTAGCATTCACCTTATTTTCCCTTAGAGTCTGTCACAAACTTCTCCTAAGCTTAACATTACCTGGATTTTTCTTACCCAACAATGATAAATACCTATTGCAAGGCATGAAGATTCCCCAAAACTCCTGATATGGGGTTGGTAAATTAACAGATGCCTGGATTACAGGGAACAAATATTTTTGTTTCTTTTTAATGTAATTTTTATTTTTCAAACAGTTTTTAAATGTAACATTGGAAACAGCAGAATATTAAGTTGCAAAAGATACAAGATATGCAGATGACAAGGATTAACCGAAGCTAATTACATCTCTTTCTTACAAAGTGATCCATTGCTAGGTGTCACTTTAATTGCAGATAATCTATGTTTTGAGATTGTCACATTTATGGAAAATAGTAAAAACTGAAACAGTAAAGTCGACATTGTTCCTTAAATGGGTCGGATCTCCTCAGATAGTTACTAAAGATAAGCATATCTATGTTATATACACGTATCTCCTTGTTAAGAGCCCTGTATCTGTATCATGTACTCTCCTTTATGGCTACTTTATATTGTTCCGAGTCCTGATATAATATCCAGGGTAACCAAATCGTCTTATATTTATTAAATTTGTCTCTTCCCGACATAATGGTTTCTTCTGCCTCCTGTAATCTATTTACCCTTGTGAACCAATTCCCAATCGTTGGTAGGGAAGATGTCCTCCATAAAGGAGGGATCAGGCCCTTCGCTGCATCTAAAAGGAAGGGGATCACCGTTTTTTTATATTGTTTAATAGTTAGTGGGCTTAGATGAAAGAAAATGTGCCAGGGGGTTGGTTCTAACTCCACTCCCGTCACTTCCTTTACTATAGATATTACTTTTAGCCAAAAGGGTTGAATATTTGGGCATTCCCAAAACAGATGCAGCAGAGAGCCCTCTCCCCCACATCCTCTCCAACACAAAGGGTCTTGAGAGTCATATATTCGGGCTAGAAACTGGGGGACCCTATACCATCTCACTAACAGTTTATATGATCCTTCCTGGATATGTGAGCTTATGGAGGTCGTATGCGCCAAGGTAAGAACTCTTTGTGTTTCTATTTCGGTAAGTACACGACCTGTATCTCTTTCCCATTCTTTCAAACATACCGGTTTACCATTACACATTTCTCCCCTAATAAGCTTATAGACAAGGGAAATCAGATGAGGGGGTTTGTTCTCCTGGGTAAAGAGCTTTTCCCAACTAGTCATGTCTGTTATTTGTCTTAGAGTTCCCAATGATGATGCCCAATGTTTTATTTGATTGTATCTCCAGCTATCCATAGGGAATGTCCCATACTCCTGCCTCAAAGTAGGAAGGCTCTTGAGTATATTACCCTCTAGGAAATGTCCTAACATCATAGTCCTTGTCTTCCTCCATTCCCCGCAAAATCCCCTTTCTAAACCTGGTGGGAAATGTGGAAATCCTTCTAGAGGCAGTAGGGGGGAGGGGGCTGGAGCCCACTGATATTTTGCGTTTAATAGGTCCCACTGGCGTAGGGTATTTTTGATCCAGGGCGGGGTTCCTAATGATAGTCTCCTTTCTCTAGCTTTCAACCAGGTAGCCCCTGCCAAGTTCCGTCCTGCTAATATTTTTTCTGTTTTTACCCAGCCCTTTTGTTCTTCATTAAAGTGCCAGTCTGCCAATCTATTTAGTGCTATTGCTTTATAATAAGTTTTTACGTCTTGGACCCCTAAGCCTCCTTTGTCTTTTGGCCTAATCATCAGGTTATATGGGATCCGTGGTTTCCTATTTTTCCAAATAAACGTTATCATTAGAGAGCGTATTCTAGTGAAGAAGTGTTTGGGGAGGACTATGGGTAGCATCCTCATTGGGAACAGGAGTCTCGGCATTATGTTCATTTTCAATATATTTATTCTGCCCAGCCAGGTATGGCTAGTGTTTGACCATTTGTCCAGATCTTTCTCGATTATATTTAGAATAGAAAGAAAGTTTTTGTTATAATTATCTTCTGGGTTAACCACAAGTTGGATTCTCAGGTATTTTAGTGTGGATTCTTGTACTGTGAAGGGAAAAGCTCTTCAGAGTTGTTCCATCTCTATGGGGTTCATTCCTATTCCCAGATATTCCGATTTGCTGAGGTTAATTTTAAAGTTTGAGATTTTCCCATAGTTTTCAAACTCTTCTAGAAGGTTAGGCAGAGATGTCTGTGGTTCTGTGAGGTAGAACAGGATGTCGTCTGCAAATGCAGAGAGTTTGCACAGCTGGTTCCCTACTTTGACCCCTTTTATCCCCTGGTTTAATCTTATACCTCTTAAAAAAGGTTCTAGTGTAAGTACAAACAGAAGTGGGGAAAGGGGGCAGCCCTGTCTAGTGCCATTCGATAATTTAAAGCTGTTGGAGAGCACTCCATTTGCTCTAATTCTTGCAGATGGGTTATGATATAGGCTACCGATCCATGATCTCATGGCTGGGCCTAATCCAACATGTTCCAGCGTTACCTGTATTAGTCCCCAGTTCACCCTGTCAAAAGCCTTTTCTGCGTCCGTTGATAGGACAATGAGCGGTTCGGAGTGAGTGCGCGCCCAGTGCATTACACTTAGAGCCTTATATGAGTTATCTCTTGTCTCTCTACCTAAAATAAAGCCAGCTTGATCAGGGTGAACTAGGGATAGAAGGCCTGCTTTAATCCTGTTAGCCAGAACTTTAGCAAATAATTTTGCATCTATGTTTATTAAAGAGATGGGTCTGTAGCTCTGACAAATAGAGGGGTCCTTGCCTTCCTTAGGTATGACAACTATATGTGCTTCCATACTTTGCGGGGGAAAATGGCCTCTTTCTTTTAAACTATTTAGTGCAGCACAAAGCGGAGGCAAGAGATGGCGCGCATATTGTGTGTAATATTTTTTGGTTAGCCCGTCTGGACCTGGTGATTTCCCTGACTGGGTAGATTTGAGGACTTCCTTAAGTTCTCCCACTGTAATATCTTCTTCTAAGGCTGCACACCACTCTTCCGTCCACTTTGGCATATCTACTTTCTTAAGATAATCTCGGATGTTCTGTCTGATGAGGTCTATGTTTTCTTCTGATTGCCCCTGTTGGATATTATATAGCCCCTTATAGTATTCTTGGAATATGTTTGCTATTTTGTCTGCTTGAAATTCCAATTTACCTGTCCTATTCTTATTCTTATGTATGTAGTTAGATTCTGTTTTTTTCCGGATGCTTTGTGCTAGTAGTCTTCCGCATGTATTACTATGCTCGTATCTACTGGCAAACCACTTTCTCTGTCTATGTTTTGTTTTTGAGTCTAGAATTTTTAGCAAGGCTTTCTTCTCTGTTTCCAGGGCCAATAAATTGGCTTTTGTGGGTTGTATTTGGTGGGATCTTTCTAATTCCTTTATCTTCTCTAGGGTGTTAATTATCCAGCCCTGTTCTATCTTTTTTTTATATGCTCCCTGTGATATTAATTCCCCCCTCACAACCGATTTGTGAGCTTCCCAGATGATGCTCTTAGATACCTCCTGGTGATCATTTTCTGCAAAATAGTGTTGGATCACTTTCTCCACTTTCTGTACTATTTCCAGTTCGTCAAAGAGGGTTTCTTTTATCCTCCAGTGGCCGGTGCCTAAGCGGAGATTTGATATTTCTAATTCCATCCATACACACGCATGGTCAGAAATTGTAATACTGTCCACTTCCGCCTTTAACACTTGGCCCAAGTGAAATTGATCTATCCACAAAGAATCTATTCTCGTGTATAGGTCATGAATATGAGAGTAATAAGAAAATTCCTTGTCTAGCGGATGTAAGTATCTCCAGCAGTCTATTAAGTGATTTTGTTTCATCAGTTGGGAGAAATTCCTCAGTGTTTTTTTGCGTCAATGAGGTGGAACCTGAGGAGGTATCTAGAGCAGGGTTACTTATAATATTTAGATCTCCACCGAATATTAGCACCCCTTCACTGAAACCCTGTAGTTTATGAAGTATTTGTTTTAGGAAAGGAACCTGGTGAACATTAGGTGTGTAAATATTAGCAAAAGTGAATTTTTTGGTCCCCAGCTGTGCTTTTACAAAAATATATCTGCCTGAGCCATCCTGTTCCACCCCAAGCACCTGAAGAGGGGAGCCTCTAGCCAAAGCTATTGCCACTCCCTTGGCCCGTCTGATAGGGGAATTATTAAAGAACCATCTGTCATATAAATGTCTTGGAAGTCGTGGAATGCAACCATCTTTAAAGTATGTTTCCTGTAGAAACAGAACCTGAGAGTTCAGTCTTTTGATTTCCGTCCACAACCTTCCTCTTTTACAAGGAGAGCATAATCCTCTGACATTATATGTCAGTAACCGGATTTTCCTAAAAGCTGCCATTTCTTCAGAAATAGGTCTGTCCCTGAGTATAGCTCCTGGACCCATTGGAACAATGTCTTAGGCCTAGTGCACACCGGAGCGTTTCCGCTGCGGTTTGCGATCTGCTTGCGGGTGCGGATCCGCTAGGGTAATGTATTTCAATGGGCTGGTGCACACCACAGCGGGAGGCGTTTTGCAGAAACGCATACTCCCGGGCTGCTGCAGATTTTGGATTGCTGATGCGTTTCTGCCTCAATGTTAAGTATAGGAAAACCGCAAACCGCTCTGAAAAATGGCACTTCAGAGCGGTTTGCCAGGCGTTTTTTGTTACAGTAGCTGTTCAGTAACAGCTTTACTGTAACAATACATGAAATCTACTATACCAAAACCGCTACACAAAACCGCAAAACGCTAGCTGAAACGCTGCAGAAAAATAAGAAAAAGCGTTTCAAAATCTGCCAGCATTTTCCGGATCTGCTAGCGGTTTTTGGTGTGCACCAGGCCTTTATCTTATTAACCAGAAACCTGAGGTAACCCAAATGTAACATGTTAACTATATCTAAGAATCTGTTGTACAGACTAAGATGGGTATATTTAAACCCTGAAATTCCTCCTGCCGATGCAGGATCCCTACACGGGGGAAACATTATAAGGAGTATCGTCCTGGTTCTATTCCCTCCCGGCTAAGAGCCACATATCAGGCACAATAGGCGGGGGAGAGGGGGGTAGGGAGGCCACCCACGCGCAACCTCCGGCCTAAACGCTTTTCCTCGGTTTCACACGGGCAGGTCCCCCCCCCCCTCCCCAAAGCAAACCAACCGCGCTTTAAGACAATGTGCGCCCCTTCCTGTGGAAAAAAGAGCAGGTTAATATATACATCACAATACCTGTATGAGTTTGCTTTTGAGTGCATCTTACATTTCTATAAGTCACATAAGCTTATATACATATAATGCCTTTTTGTAGAAAAGTATAGGTTAGTTTGTCCAATGTCCTAGCATATAAAGATAAATGCAATCGAGGTAAAGTTTCTTTTCATCTATAGCATAGAATGAAATAATAGCATAGGTGCGATTATCTAGGAGTTCCTCTCCATACTTTTCTTATCTCTACAAATGGAATGTTATGAGTAGTAAAAGGAGATGCTCATAAGTAAACACCAAAAAAAAAAGGGAGAAGAAGAAATGAGCATAAAATTAGGAAAACAAAGCTTAGAATTAACTGGGATACCATTTGTTCCTCATGAGCTGGACGAGGAGGCACCTGATGCCTGAGTTTCTGCTCTGTTTCGCTTTCTGCGAGTATCAGCCGATTGCCATCTGTTTCTTTGAGGTTGTGGGGGAGTCTCTGCCGGTGCTCTCCAGTCCTCAAAGTCTGTGTTAGGCAAATCTAAATCCTTAATGAATTTGGGGAGGTCATCCTTTGTGCGTAAAGCTGCTGTGACCCCATTATTGCCTCTACATCAGTGAACCGGAAGAGACGGCATATTATATCTCTAGGCCTAGCGGGGTCTTGGTTGCGTGGGTCCTGTGCCCGATGAACTCTTTCAATGTCTATATTGGACTGCGCTGGGCGATCTAAAGCCAGGTTAAACATGTCCATCGCTGTGGCTTTTAGGTCCTCTGTTCTGGATGCTTCTGGGAGGCCTCTTATTCTTATATTTTGCCGCCTAGATCTATTTTCATAGTCATCTAGTTGGCCTAAGAGAGAGTCTATTTGCTTGTCTTGTTTAGAGACCTTGTTAAGGATGGTGGTCACCTTTGCTTCCATTTCCTCTTGCTTATCTTCTATGTCCACCACTCTATGACCTATAGCAGAGATATCTTTATGCAAGTCATCCAGCTCTTTTCTGAACGATCTTTCTATTCTTTCTGCAAAGGCAGCCAGATCATCTTTTGTTGGGAGATTCCTAATCTGATCCCTCAGCTCTGCTACTCCGTCCAGTTCTCCTGACTGTTTGTGTCTACCCCCAGTTGATGATTGGAAGGCTTTTTGGTTATTTCCTCGTCTGTCCTGCACTCCCGGTGGAGTCCCTTCTCGCCCCATTGATAAAGTTTGTTTAGAGGTGGTAGTGGGATTGGCAACGGGAGTTACTCCTCTGGCCTGTTGAGGCGAAATGGCCGGGCTATGGGTGGGAGTCCCTCTCCGTGACTGTGGCGTGGAGGCTGCGTAGGCCGCAGTGAGAGCCTCCTCTTGGGTTTGTGGTATGGGCATCTCCGCGTTCACGGGTCGTTCGTCTCCCATAGCCGGCTGCGGGGAAGCAGACAGGACGGGAACCGGATTCCCTTTTCGTGGCTGTGGTGAGGGGTCTGCGGGTGGGGCGCTAGGAGTCTCACCTTGTGTCTGATGGGAGAGCGACCCCGGATCCGCGTGCCGAGTCTTTTCCGCAGCTTGAGGTGTATTTGTTGCCGAATTGGGTCCCGGAGCCTCTATGTCGTCTTGTTGTTGCGATATCTCCGTGGTGGTAGTGTGGGTATGTCCGGGAGGAATGTTTTCCTCGTCAGCTCTGTGCGAAGGCTTGTTAGATTTCTGCGCCATCTTGGAGAGCATGGCCTCCTCCGTGTTCAGCTCTCTAAGGAACCTCCTAATACCGGATCCTGAGGATTTCTTATTCTTCCTCTGTCTCTTCGTCGTGCTCCTCGTCACCCGGGAGCTCTCTGGCATATTTTTAATTCGGGTATGTGAAGGATATGCTTCTTTTGGAAGGGATTAGTGGCTTACTTGCCAGGAGCTCTGTACAAGACGTCTTACTCCGCCATAGCGTAACCACGCCCCTCTAAATATTTTTGTTTCTAAATAAACTACAAAGTTAAAAATATATGATTTTTGAATAAAATAAAATAAAAAAAATCAATGTCTGAATTACAGTGTCAAACTATTTGCATTGAAGACCCATAAATGTGCTATTTAATATAAAGCCAGCATTGCTGGCAGATAGTATTTATGATTACTTGTATTTGTTGTGAAACTAAATTAATATTTAAAATGATTATTATTGTTAGTAAATTCCTGGTAATTTATTATTTCTAGGGACAGACAAAATTATATTTTACTGCAGATGTCAATGTTCTCATTGACTTACACAAATTTTAAAACTGAGGTGTACTATGCCATTCATAACGTTACAGTGCATAAAGTCATTTGTGATGAAATGACAAAGTAGCAGTTTGATATATGAGAGTCACTCATGCACAACGTGTAATTTTCCAAATTTTAAAACTATCTGTGACCTAAAATGTGCCCTCTCATCAGTATGCATGAATTAAATAATGCCCTTGGAAATTTGTTCTCATCGAGTTATTAACTGCATGCTCTTTATCAGATGCACAGCAACATGTTACCAAGTCTAAAATAAAGATGTGTTGAAGGTGACACAAGAATCACAGTAACTGGGATTTTTTTATTCTCTTTTATTATTAATTTCTAGATTGTAATCAAAAACTCTTTTGCAGTTTGTGCACTTGTTTATAGTCTTGCACAGCTCTGTGAAAAATACATGATTTGTTCCAGACTTACAAGTTTTGCAGATTTTTTTATAACATAAATATTGTGGCTGTAAGTCAATAACTATGTCCACTTGCTGGCAAGAACATCTTTTAGTAAATGTGCTCTGTATATGATGATCAGCGTTTCCTTTCACATAGGAAACCTTTTGATCCAGTAAAGTTTGTAGATTTTGTGATTTAGGCGGTGGTAAAAGTGCCTAATGTACTAATCTTTACAGTGCACTGAGAGTTTACATCAAGATTATGTATCTTTGTCACGTGGCAAGCGGGGTAAGTGGTAACAATGTTCTGCCAAGGGGTGTCATCGGCTGCTATACACTCTGCACACACACTGTATCCGCCATATCAGCCAAGTTTCATCTAGCGTATACAGGGCTTTAGAAATTCTAGTCCATGCTGGTTGTGTGACGGGTGATATAGAAGTAACACATGCTGCATACAAATGCAAGTTGGGGCATAAATTGCTTTAAAATTCCAAGACCTAACTGCGCATGGCAATTTTACACAAACAGGGGTAACATTGCTGCCAATATTGCCGCTATCAAGTAATGGTGAGGATATTTATTAAGTAAATGGTTTTCTGTGGCCATTGAAGATAAAACTGCTTCTTTTTGTGGTGGGGAGTTTTATCTACTATTTATTTTTATTTTATTTATGGAAAATAATTTACTTCTATTTATTTTTGATTTTTACAATGTGTTTGAATGTGCCACTGTGAAATATCCCTTTTATACTATTGCATTCTGATAAAGCCAAGTGTCAGGAACCAGCCCCACGGCACGCCTGCAGATACAGTTGCCGACTGGGGGTTAGATTAGATCGCGAGGGGAGCAGCCTTATTCAAGCTAACACAAGGCTGTCACCCCCTCAAAAACACTTCTCACTGCCACCACTAGCTGCTTCTGGACACTTCAACAATTCCCAATCTGCTGTTGAGTGGTCTGCACTCAGTCCAGCGTTTTCGTATTTGGGTCAGCTTTGCGCTTTAGGCCAGAATGCAAGAACGCCACACACACACAATGTAATCACACAGTAGCAAGGCACAAGCAGGCACTAAACTTGTAACGCAAATTACAATGCAGTCTCTTTCGAGGCTGTTAGTACATCAGAAGTCAAACTTATTAAATAAATATTTAATATTCCAGAAAAAAGTGGAACAGTGCAGAAAGGTAAATATACAAAAGATTTACAAAAAAACAAAACAAAGTAAAAGTTACAAAGACACACAAGACAGATTGCAAAAATAAAAACGGGAATCAAAACAGAAATTGAACTTTTACCAGCGCAAAGGTCCAACTTGGCCTTGAAAGGACACAAATTCTGATTGGATCAGGATCATCTCTAGCTGTCGCTACCTTCAGGAGAAGATGAATTGTGTCTGTGCTAGGCCGACTTATATAGTCCGATTTGTAGCCCAGGGGTACAAGTCCAGATATAATTTAATTTCCCAGATTGTGACACCACCGTTCGCTGAGTCCTCTGTAAAATCCTTGCTTGCTGTGATGCAAATTTCGAGTTTTCCTGTTAGCCTTTGAAGTTTCCAGACGCAGTCAGTCTTGATTGTATATTGGGACAATGGGGCTGTCTACATATACACAGAGTTCAAAGCCATGCAGACACAGACTATACTTCGCCAAATGGCTGCTAATTAGCAGCCCCCTGCTCCCAGAGGAAACTCAATAGAAATGTAATTTATATTGACATGCAGACTAACCAGCCAGCTCATGGTGACCCAGAACTCATTGGAGTGTGTAAGGGACTACAATGGTCCTAAAAGCCCCCTTACTAAGATGTTAAGAAAAACAAAAGTTTGCTTTCTTAAAACAGAAAGAATTTGCGATAATTCAGGTTGGAGTGAGCTTGAGATGTCTCCCAGAGCAACACTGCTGAATACAAGCAAATTAACCATTGTACCCTTAGACGCTAAACACACCTCCAGAACCGCTGGAATGCAATGATGTGTCAGCTTGTTAATTTGTACAGAGCCATGATAATCCAACATGCATACAGACTGTTTCGGATTGTTTGATCCTCATCAGTGCATGGCATGGATTAATTTGGCTCTATGAAGTAGGGCTTGACATACAGAAACTCAAAATAGCAGTTCCTTCAGCTAGGTGACAATTATACCCCCAAAGCCAGACTGGCTTCTGAACATGCATACACATCTGAAATAGTACACAGCAGACAGAAAAATGTAAAATATGGCGTTTGTGTGATATGCAATATCACAAATGGCTTCTATGTTATGACACCAAGCACAAAGGGATAAGTATACAGTGGCTAGGCTGGCACCCTTTTCACATGCTCAGCTAATCACATATTTATATACATTACTGCAGTGTAGGTAATTTACATCTACATACAGTGGCAGGAAGTGGTTAACATTGGTTAAACCTACACAAACTATATGTAAAGTGACAAGCAAGCTTAATGTAGGAAAGTAGGTGTACTTCCTTGGATCCCACATCTAGTTCAGATAGAGTATCAAGTACAGCATGAACATTCAAAGTAGATATGCTGTGACTTTTACAAAATATATCCCCAGAGAACCTGATTTTTGCATGAACTTCTGTACAGTGGATATAATCATCCAGCCTTTGCACCAATGTAATGGCTAACCTACAAAAAAGAAAAATCTTTAAGAAGGCCTACCCCTCCACCCCTCCATAACTGTCTCAGCCGAGCACCTACAGTATTCCCCAGCCCTACCTAGGGTATCTTTCCTCATTCCTCTTTAAATTGTAAGGCCTTGGCAGGGTTCCCTCCTCATTTGTCCTTCTTGATTTTGTAACCCCACCAATGTAACTTTTCCCATGGACCAACTTGGACTTAAATGCATCTTATATACCCTGTTTACGTGTGTAACCTTGTTGTCTTATGTTGCATAAGCTTTTTCTACCTCTCTGTCTGCCACCCCTTGTTTACATTGTATGTATAACTATTTATTGTCCAGCACTAGGTAATACGTTGTTGATTTACAAATACAATAAATAATAATAATAGTCACATGAAGTAGACAACACTAGTACCCTTTAAGTTCCTCACTGCAACATGACTTACTGGGGCTTACTGAGGATCCAGCCTTATCTTTACTTTTAACTTCACATTGAGAGTTTAGGTCTTCGTTGTGTTAGAATTTGATTATACTGGACTCAGGAGGTAGGAATGTCTTAATCATTACTGATCCTTTATTCTTGATGTTCTGCATTCAATGAATATGTTGTAGCCTGTTTTGGTCCAATGCTAAACCAGACATTTACTGGTAGTTTGCATTTTTCTATCATAATATAATAAATAGTATTCCATATGTAGAAAAAGATATCCTTTCACTTGCATAATGAAGCTAAAGTAAATGTACTACACAAGATATTAGGACAGAATTATCAGTGCATATAAAATACAGCAAAACTTTTTCCTTTACACTGGTTTGGATAAAGCTTCCCAACTATATTTTTAGCATTCTTTACACTTGATACTAAACCACCAGGGCCTTTTCCAGATAGAGAGACTGCTGCTGTGCAAAACCCTTTTTATTTATGTCCACGTTTTCTGTACCTCATCGTATCGAGCCTGGTAGGGTAAGGCCAATAAAAGTGTTTATTTACAAAAGAGTTTATAAAACTGATGATAACTATGGTGAGCTTCCTCTGTTCATCTTTCTCTGACTAAGTTTACATTCCCATAGCTCTGCATAGACACAGCGGGCCTTCACATTTTCTCCTAAGTTTTCTCCAATGAGATAAAATAGCTTTTCATCAACTCTGCATTTGAATTAGTATCAAAAAGTAGGTGAACAAGGACTGTCAAAGTTATTCTGAATATTTCCCTGCTCGCTGGTGGCTTACAAGGAATTTAATTCATAAGACGTGAAAATATCACCCAGGCGATAAAGTGAATTGGATCGGGCCCATTGTCTTGACTTGAGGTGTGCAGTAAAATGAAGCAAAATCTTGTTGCACAAATCCAAGTTCACATTATTCTGTATAAAACAAAGAGCAACATAGGAGAAGAGTAAGTTACAGCACATTTTAATCTGGAAGAAATGTATTTCGTATTGTATGTGTTTACATGTATTTACAATGTTATGATTTTCGCCATAGTAATCCTTTAAGCAAGGCAAAATACAAAATAAATAATAATGAAATTAAAGTAGGTAACAGGCACAGGAAGGCTAGACTAAACTTAGTTTTCACAGATTCAATACCCTCAGAACAAGATCAAGGCTCCCTCTAACCCTCTCCAAAAAGAAGAAAAAAAAGGCTATTACTTAAAGGGAATGTCCAAGCAAAATAAAAAAATGTGTTTCACTTACCTGGGGCTTCTGCCAGCTCCATGCACCCATCCTGTGCCCTCGTAGTCTCTCACTGCTGCTCTAGTCCCCCGCTGGCAGCTTTCTGACCTCGGAGGTCGGCGGGACGCATTGCGTACATTTTTACGCATTCCCGCTAATGCAGGAACATTAACACATACATTTTTACGCATTACTGGTTTAATGCGTAAAAATTGACGCATTAAACCAGTAATGCGTAAAAAATGTATGTGTTAATGTTCCTGCACTAGCGGGAATGCGTAAAAATGTATGCAATGCGTCCCGCTGACCTCCGAGGTCAGAAAGCTGCCAGCGGGGGACTGGAGCAGCAGTGAGAGACTACGAGGGCACAGGATGGCTGCATGGGGCTGGCAGAAGCCCCAGGTAAGTGAAACACATTTTTTTATTTTGCTTGAACCTTCCCTTTAAATTGAAAGAATTTATGGAACATATGCAATTTTTCATATAGTTTTACAGTTGCAAAGTAACTGTCAATGAATCAGATTAAAACAGCAGAAAGGCAAGGGAAATGCATTTTAGAAAAGTTTTTAGAATAACAATTCTTAGCTGCGTTAATCCAGGTTTTCTGCCAGAATTCTCTAGCACATATTAAGCATAGCATTTTTTAAATTGTTCTTAAAATTTGTGTTATTTCGTTTTCAAACTTAACATTCAGCTGGACATCTGAAAGTAGAGTGGCTATAGCTTTATGAACCGCTAGAAATAACCCTGTTACAATCTTGTACACCACTAGTAAAACTAGAAACTTAGGAGTTCATCAAAATAGTTCATGACATGGATTTGTGGATCAACACTTAGGCCCCATTTACACTAGATCATTTTGCTGGCGATTTCGTCAAAACGCTCAAGTGTTAGCGCTTTTTAAAGCACTAGTGCTATAATAACCTATGAGCCCGTTCTTACTTGGGCGATTTGCGTTAAATGCAAACTTGTAGCCTGCACCATTTTCAGGCGATTTCCCCGTGATCACATTTCAGTGCTATAGAAGTGCTAAACGTGATCACAGGAAAATCCCTGCAGTGTCTAGAGGTGGGCGAACAGTTTGGCTGTGTTAGCCGAACTGTTCGGGCTGCCCAATCTGTCATTTATCTATGCCTCTTACTACTTCCGGGTCGCAATGACCCGGAGTAGTACGTCTGCGCTGCCCAGCGGAGCGCGTCCTAGCGACGCGCTCCCGTTGCCGGGCACTTTCTGCGCATGTGCGTGACGTCACTCATGACGTCACGCATATGCGCAGAAAGTGCCCGGCAACGGGAGCGCGTCGCTAGGACGCGCTCCGCCGGGCAGCGCAGACGTACTACTCCGGGTCATTGCGACCCGGAAGTAGTAAGAGGCATAGATAAATGACAGATTGGGCAGCCCGAACAGTTCGGCTAACACAGCCAAACTGTTCGCCCATCTCTAGCAGTGTCCAGTGATTTTTCCACGGGAATCGCCAGCGTTTTGCGCTTTTAAGTGTGAATGGGACCTCAGGCTTCAGCATTCCAAGAAATAAAGCTGTACTCACAGGAATTTTGCAGTTCAGGATTTTTTTTATCTGTGTTTTCTTTCATCAAAATGATTGCATTGATGACATGGAAAGAAGTTTATGTTTCACATGTTTTACACATGCCTACTTAGATAATTTTACACTCCTTATTTATAAGCACGATTGAGCAAATTATTTCTGTAAAATTGATTTTGCAGTGATAGCTCCACTTTTACTGCTGTCAGAAAGCTTTAGAAGACAAGTTCGGCGGACATGGGCCCATATTCGATTACATTTTCACAGTAGATGTTCTTGTGTTATCAATACATTGCCTTTTTAAACCCTCACCAAGGAAAAGATAATATTATATGAAATTATTTTTACAGACTTTTTCAATAGCCAGGTCCTGAATAATTATTTTGTAAATAAGATTAATCTTCTCGGAGAAAACTCAGTGGTCTCTATTTTTATGGTTTATGCTTGTTTTGAAAAAATAACAGCCACTGGCCTCCTATCCATTTAGTGTACACAAATCATGTATTTTTATTTAAATTGAAGCTGTCCACTGCAAGGAAAGGGAGCTAGACTTAAAAATCATCATGGAGGGTGGGCCTTCTGGGTCATGGTTGGTGTAGGGTGTACCTATAAAAGATTTACACTGAAAAATAGGTGTGAGATATTTCTAATAGTAGAATATTGCTAATTTTACTTATATTTTACTATCTTCTGCTATTTATAGTAGAATATCAATTGTGTAACCCATATTGTACTATCATCTGTTATCCTATTCTCTCTGCTACTGGAAATCATGACATAGTGGAATGCCTTGGATAATGTATGACACAACCTAGACATTTCACAAAAATGTAAGCACTCTCATTGTACTGTTATAAGATTTGGGCTGACTCAGAGCACACACGCATTTGTGCAAATAAAGGCAAAATGAGGAAGGTTTCTGCTCTATATATCGGATTAAGAGAGCAGCTGTTAAAATGCCTTACAAAGCAGCAAACAGGTATTTGAAGCTGCTGGTGCCCCTGGATGCCCAGAACATCGAGGTGCGGGATCCTCCAGAGGATTGTAGTTATGTATAAACCTTCTATTCAGTCACCCCTATTATTATTATTATTATTATTATTTAGTATTTATATAGCGCCGACATATTACGCAGCGCTGTACAGTGTATATATATATCTTGTCACTAACTGTCCCTCAAAGGAGCTCACAATCTAATCCCTACTATTGCCATATGTCTATATTATGTAGTGTAAGTACTGTAGTCTAGGGCCAATTTTTTTTTTTTAGGGGGAGCCAATTAACTTATCTGTATGTTTTTGGAATGTTGGAGGAAACCGGAGTGCCCGGAGGAAACCCACGCAGACACGGAGAGAACATACAAACTCTTTGCAGATAGTGCCCTGGCTGGGATTCGAACCAGGGACCCAGCGCTGCAAGGCGAGAGAGCTAACCACTACGCCACCGTGCTACCCCTAACAAATGTTCACAAGCAGAACCTGCAGCAAAGGGCCCAGAACTACATGAAGATCCATTTCCAAAGAGTCTTGTTTACTGATGAGTCCCATGCAACCATGGATGCTCCAGATGGATGGAGTGGTGGATGGTTGGTGAATGGCCACCATGTCCCAACAAGGCTGCGATGTCAACAAGGAGATGGGAATCATGGATAGAGAGCTGGTGGGCCATGGCGGTTTACTGTACCAGCAGCCTCTGGTCCTTAAGGGGGCAGAGGCTGCTGGTGCAGATGTGGTTAACAGTTAGAACAGGAAGAGAAACAGATATTGTGCACCCCGTGTCAATATTGTCATTACATAGGTCCTGTTCAGAAGGCATGTGATTGAATTCTCTTTCACGAGTGTATGCATTTGGTGGATACCAAGATCTTTCTGTCCGTAACGTACAATAAATAATGACGTGCAACAGTGTTACCAAAGGAAACCATAAAATAATTTTGTGAATATACAAATCTTTAAAACATAACTTTTAACAAGCATTAGTGTATAGTATTAGCATACACAAAGAAACAGTAACACTCCAGATAAGATAACAGATAAGACTCCACAGATTCATCAAAAATCTGAGATCCAGCTTAAGCTAAAGCATAGTAAATTACATCACAGCTTAATTAATACACTCAAACAGTTTGATGCACAGACCAAACTTCCTTAAATGAAGAATTTAATACAACTGAACACAAAGTAAGAATACACTTAAATTAATTCTCTGATACATGCAGTGTAGATTACTTTAGCACATAAACATTGCTTTATAGCTGTAGAATGTTTATTTCACTGACCTTTTTCTAATCTTCTTTTAACAAAAACAAATTAACATGCATATTAAAAGTAATGCTGGGATTACACCATACAATTTTCTGTTAGATTTACCTGCCAGATAGATAAAGTTCAACATGTTGGAAATGTATCTATCTTACCATTTATCTGCTGAGCAATTAGGCATTGTTCTACTCAGCAGGAGATAACCAGAAGACAATGCACCAGAGATAATGACCATTCTCTACAGAAAATAATCTAATTATGCATTCTAACAGAAAATCTAACAGAAAAATCTAACAGAAGAATCTAACAGAAAATTGTATGGTGTAATCCCAGCATAAGCATTATTATTTAATAATAGGCATTTATCTATAATAATAATAATTTCCAAGCCAGTCGCTGTGTGTCCTTCCGGCCCTGCCATGCTCTGAATGGCCACCGGTGCTCTATTCCTCTGCTCTGCACATGCCCCCTTCTGCCCTACCCCACTGTGATTAGCCAGATTGGCCATGGTGCTGATTGGATGGCACATGCATTCCTGACCTATGCAGAGCAGTGTGCACCACCAGCTAGTCTAGACTATTATGGCATTATTCATAGTAATACATGAATCTGACAATATACAGGGTATCAAAAAAGTCACTTTCAATTTTAAAAAGTACTAAAAAGACAATTGATTGTTGATCAGATTTGTCCTATGTATTTGGACGTTATCAAAGTTTGTAATCACATTACATTTGTGCATTTCACTTACCCCGTATCTCTGCACATATCCACAGATTTGTCTATTCATTAGTTTGTTTTCTAACATCTTGAAATTGAAAACAGACTTAGTGGACACTCTGTAGTTCTTTCAGCTGATCGGTTTTATCCAATTTGTTGTAACACTGTACATGTCTCCTCATCCTTTCACTGGAAAATGCATTGTTCAGCATTGTGCTTTGACACCTAGATGCTGTGCTTTGGAAAAGACGAACACAAGTCTCATTTCTTGATCAAAAAAGGAATCTCTTACTGGAGGACAAATTCTTCTTTTTAAGACTACACTGAAAACACATCACCTTGTTTCAGTGATTTTAAAGATATGAATTCTTCAATAGCTAAATCATGATGTATTGGCTTAATCCATCTACCCTAGGTCTGAATAATTAGTTTTATAAAAAGTTTTCTAGCTTATATTTTTATTATAATTGATTTATGAACAACATCTTTTGTAGCACTGTACAAAGAAACATTATATAGGGTATATAATTATACAGACAATGGTATACATCAATAAACAAAATACAGAATTAGTACAAAATAGAAAATTGGTCATTACAGTGGATGAGAGAGCCCTGCCCTTGAGAGTATATAATTTAAAGGAATAGATGGTAAACAAGAGGTGGGGTAGTATGCAATACACTTACCTAGAGAGATTTTAGGATATCTTGTAGAACTGCAACTTGGCCTTAGGTCCAGGGATGAGCAGAAACTAAGCCAGTGCGAATTTATGCATCGTAGTTCGCATCTACGCATCGTAGTTCGTAGGTGAAGTTTCAAAACTACGCTTACAAATTTACGCATATCGAAGTACTGCTATGCGTAGCCTAAGCCCACTATGTGTAGTTAACATGTGTATTGCGTAGTGAACTATGAATGCGTTACTCACGTCTAATTTTCCGCGTGTGATTGTATGCTTACAAATTTACGCATTGGAAAGGGGAATGTACGCATAGAAGAGTTCCCGGTATAAGTATTTAGAAGAGTAATTATTGCGTAAAAGATTCTGCATACGAGCATCCGCATACGCTTTGCATTACGCGTAATTGCGTATTTTATTGCGTAGTCTACGAAATACATACAAAGCGAATATTTGATTTCAAAACCGTAGTTTGGCGAAGCGTAATTGTGTAAACTACACGTAGTTCCAGCGTAGCGAAGTTGGCTGACTACGACCATCTCTGCTTAGGTCAAAGGGGGGCTAGCCTAAATTAGAGCATATGCTTGCTGGAAAACATTTTGAGGGAGTGTTTATAGACATAAAAGGTTCGAAAGTGGCAGATGTGCTGTGAAAAGGCATTCCAGAGGAGGGGTTAAGCACGTGTGAAATCTTGTATACATGAATGCAAGGAGGTAATTCTAGAGGAGGACAAAATAAGGTCATGTGCAGATCTGAGATTGCGATTGGGTTGGTATCTGGAAATTAATGAGGAGATGTAAAGGGGAGAGAGATTGTGAAGAGCTTTGCAATTTAGGGTTAATCAGTACCCAATGTTTATATTTCTATATATTTTTTAAAGTTTGTCAAAAGTCAGTCTTGTGTAACTTTCAGATTCTTTCTTTGTTTTAGTTGAGTTCTTGCTCCTATTCATTTGGGTTGATGATATTGACTATCTCTATGTCTCGAATGAAACCTACGTTAAAGGGGATATAAAGACTGCCATGCTTAATAACATTTTAAAATACTACTTCATTGGTTTTTGTGCTGCCCCTGTAGTTCTGAGTTACAAACTGAACAAAGATCAGCTGCTCTGACTCAAGTCTGACTTCACTGAATGCATTATTATTGCAAGTGTGAGAAACAAACATTGCTAAAGCCAAAAACAAAAAATAATTCCTCAAATTGAATGATGATACTAGCGATTTTCTACAATACAGTGCGCAGAATGTGCAACCCATTTTGACCCACGACATCAGATCTTTAACCCTAATATTAATGAAAAAAACAAAATATTTTCACATTACCATCAAGTCTGGCCTTATAAGCAGCAGTGCTGAGCAGAGATGAGCTCCGGATGAAATCTGAATCTCTTTTTCATTTTTCCTTTTCTTCTTCTTCCTTTGATTCCCTTTCCCCGTCACTTTCTTCTCTTCCCTGAAAAGGTGAAGGTCTCTTTGTGACCAGCCATGTAATTGTGGGACATATGAGGAAAGCTCCTTTCTGGTTTTAGTTCGGTCACGTGACTACAAGCACTTCCTCCTTCTGGATTGAATGAGGAAGCGTAGTAGTCACGTGACGTGGCTTGGAATGCATCGTGAGGCGTGACATGGGACGTATTAAAGAAGGCGGGCTTTTGGGTAAGTGTAACCCTCGATCACCAGCCACATCAGCTGCACTAATTATCTGGATGAAATCTGAATGAAACCCATTTAGATTTCATCCGGAGCTCATGCCTGGTGCTGAGCAGTGCACACAACATTAACAAGTAAGTCTTCAGTGCTTGAACATGCATCCACATACCATTTTTTTTTACATGGCACTACCTGTGGTGTGATTTGAATCATGTTAGTTAAGGGGAAGCTTAGGCAGTGGTGATGAAGAAGCTGTGCAGAGCATTCACATTATGAAGGATTATTATTCCTTACATAAGGAGAAATATCCACTTTTCAGTAGCCTAACCCCACTGATGAAGTGCCGAAAAAGATACTCAGTCAATATGACAATGGCTTAGATGAGCCCTACGCAAAGGAGGACATTTATGACTGGAAGAAATTTTCACTTTCATTGTCTATCTTCTGGGTCCACCCAGTAAAAATGTATCCAAATACATTAAAGGACTTCCAGTCATAAATGTACTCCTTTCTGTAGGGCTCATCTAATCCACCTGATTCTGAAAAAATCATGACTGAACTAAAACCAGAAAGGAGTTTTCCTCATATGTCCTACAATTACATGACTGGTCACAGAGGGTCCTTCAACTTTCCAGGGAAGAGAGGGAAGTGATGAGGAAAGGGAATAGAAGGAAGAAGAAGAAAAGGAAAAGTGAAAAAGAGAAAAGTAGAAAATAGGGAAAAGTGATATTAAAAGATCATGTAAAACAAAAATGTATAACAGCAAATACTTTTCCAATTAAATCAGTTGTGCATTGAAAATAATAAAAATAGTGTTTACATAATTATAGTTTAGAAACCCTTTAATGTACATGAGTTGCATCTGAAAATAAAGAGAACTGGGACCTTTTATTGTTTTTATCAGATAAACACAATTATGCAGAAAAGACCAATGTCATTAGAAGAGTTCTACAGACGCTATATGGGAAGCTGCATATATTTCCAATGTAAACAGTATTTCTAATAATGAATAAAGTATCCTGTAGAAACACTACATACAATCAATACCATAGAACAAACTAAAAAATGAGGTTTTATGCAAGTGATATAGCAATACGCTCACAATGTATGCCTAAATGAACTCATAATTAACTCTGCTGTTTCATGGCTTGAAATCTAAAACAAATGCAAACTTTTAAATCAGCTCAACATTTACTGGTATTTCATAAGCAATAAAACTCATATATCAAGCTTGTTTATGAATTAAAACAAAAACGCCTGATGTAAGGTTTCTAGTATAAATTAAACAAAAAAAAATACAGACAACAAAAACTTGTAAAAAGCAGATGTTTCACAAAATGATTAAATGTCAGAAAATGTAGACTTATAGGCATTCATTTTTTTTTCACAAAAGGAATATGAAAATTTGCATTATTTGTATTGACAATTCAGATGTACTGTAGCTGCAAATGAAATGCAATATAGAGTCTGTTGTATTGCAAGTTTTATTGAGAACAAAAATAACTTATGCATAGAAACCCAAAGCAAACAATTAGAAAAAGTACCTCTGCTTATTAATAACCCTCTTTCTATACTGTATATGTTAAGTCCATTATAAACATTAATAAGAGAATTGTTCTACCAGAGCCGGAATTACTTACCGTAATTGCCAAGATAATCCAGGCTGATGACCACTGTGGTACAAAGAAATACTCACCAATCATGAGAAACTTACAAATCTAACAGCTGATCAAACTGATCACATGCTTCTCCATGTAGTCTCCTAAACAATGCCCTTTCTACTTACCAGGTGACCAATGTTTTAGTTTTCAGCTCCTTGCAGCATAAGGCAAACCTTTTCTTATCACTAGAGATGTAGCGAACGGTTCGCCTGCGAACGGTTCCAGGCGAACTTTGGGGGTTCGAGTTCGCCTGCACCATGCGAACTTTTGCGGAAGTTCGATTCGCCCCATAATGCACTATGAGGGTCAACTTTGACCCTCTGCATCACAGTCAGCAAGCACATTGTAGCCATTCAGGCTACACTAAGCCCTGGAGCCCCACCCCCCCTTATATAAGGCAGGCTCGCTGGCAATGACACTCACTCGTGTGCCTAGACAGACAAGGGAGAGCTGCTGCAGATTTTTTCTCCTAGGGAAAGATTAGTTAGCTGCACAGAGAATTTAAATGTGTGCATTAAACACCAAGTGAACACCTGACACAACTGGCTGTGCAAATTTGGCCTGATTGGCTATTCATGAGGCAATGCTCATGCAAATATGCATTTGCTTTCGCATGCCAAATAATGCAGGGTCCATTGAACCAATGCCGCAAAGCGGTTTGCCCTGCGGGAATTAGTTCATGCTATACAGCACTATCCAGGAGCGCCTCGGGGAGGCTTCCCAATGCCCCCATACAACCGGGGGACCGCGGGGTCCCAGGCGCTCTCACTGCCTGGGAACCACAGCAGCACCCCGGAGGGGGGAGGCTGGGTGGCGCAGGCGGCCCCCCCAAGCGTGGCCAGCGCCGGGGAGAGCCATCCGCACCTTTCACCTCCCAATATTTAAAAACAGGCACTTACCTTGACGTCCATTGCGTTCTGCTGCTGAGCATAGCTTGGGTGCAACACATTTGAAAAGGAAAGGAATGAAGCATGGGTCGCACCGAGCTTTGGAGCTCAGGGCTGGCTCACACACTGCACTCCAAGGGGGGTGGAGGACAGGCACTGACAGCCCACTCCAGGACTCACACTACCTGGAATGAGCCATCCGCCACCCGCCTCCAAGGGAAAGAAATTCACAAATCGCTGCACAGAGAATTTAAATGTGTGCATTAAACACCAAGTGAACACCTGACACAACTGGCTGTGCAAATTTGGCCTGATTGGCTATTCATGAGCCTGAGAGCGCCTGGGACCCCGCGGTCCCCCGGTTGTATGGGGGCATTGGGAAGCCTCCCCGAGGCGCTCCTGGATAGTGCTGTATAGCATGAACTAATTCCCGCAGGGCAAACCGCTTTGCGGCATTGGTTCAATGGACCCTGCATTATTTGGCATGCGAAAGCAAATGCATATTTGCATGAGCATTGCCTCATGAATAGCCAATCAGGCCAAATTTGCACAGCCAGTTGTGTCAGGTGTTCACTTGGTGTTTAATGCACACATTTAAATTCTCTGTGCAGCGATTTGTGAATTTCTTTCCCTTGGAGGCGGGTGGCGGATGGCTCATTCCAGGTAGTGTGAGTCCTGGAGTGGGCTGTCAGTGCCTGTCCTCCACCCCCCTTGGAGTGCAGTGTGTGAGCCAGCCCTGAGCTCCAAAGCTCGGTGCGACCCATGCTTCATTCCTTTCCTTTTCAAATGTGTTGCACCCAAGCTATGCTCAGCAGCAGAACGCAATGGACGTCAAGGTAAGTGCCTGTTTTTAAATATTGGGAGGTGAAAGGTGCGGATGGCTCTCCCCGGCGCTGGCCACGCTTGGGGGGGCCGCCTGCGCCACCCAGCCTCCCCCCTCCGGGGTGCTGCTGTGGTTCCCAGGCAGTGAGAGCGCCTGGGACCCCGCGGTCCCCCGGTTGTATGGGGGCATTGGGAAGCCTCCCCGAGGCGCTCCTGGATAGTGCTGTATAGCATGAACTAATTCCCGCAGGGCAAACCGCTTTGCGGCATTGGTTCAATGGACCCTGCATTATTTGGCATGCGAAAGCAAATGCATATTTGCATGAGCATTGCCTCATGAATAGCCAATCAGGCCAAATTTGCACAGCCAGTTGTGTCAGGTGTTCACTTGGTGTTTAATGCACACATTTAAATTCTCTGTGCAGCGATTTGTGAATTTC
This sequence comes from Hyperolius riggenbachi, assembly GCF_040937935.1. Taxonomy (NCBI): domain Eukaryota; kingdom Metazoa; phylum Chordata; class Amphibia; order Anura; family Hyperoliidae; genus Hyperolius; species Hyperolius riggenbachi. The sequence continues at coordinate 404,420,083 of NC_090646.1, read as the reverse complement.
TTTCCCTTGGAGGCGGGTGGCGGATGGCTCATTCCAGGTAGTGTGAGTCCTGGAGTGGGCTGTCAGTGCCTGTCCTCCACCCCCCTTGGAGTGCAGTGTGTGAGCCAGCCCTGAGCTCCAAAGCTCGGTGCGACCCATGCTTCATTCCTTTCCTTTTCAAATGTGTTGCACCCAAGCTATGCTCAGCAGCAGAACGCAATGGACGTCAAGGTAAGTGCCTGTTTTTAAATATTGGGAGGTGAAAGGTGCGGATGGCTCTCCCCGGCGCTGGCCACGCTTGGGGGGGCCGCCTGCGCCACCCAGCCTCCCCCCTCCGGGGTGCTGCTGTGGTTCCCAGGCAGTGAGAGCGCCTGGGACCCCGCGGTCCCCCGGTTGTATGGGGGCATTGGGAAGCCTCCCCGAGGCGCTCCTGGATAGTGCTGTATAGCATGAACTAATTCCCGCAGGGCAAACCGCTTTGCGGCATTGGTTCAATGGACCCTGCATTATTTGGCATGCGAAAGCAAATGCATATTTGCATGAGCATTGCCTCATGAATAGCCAATCAGGCCAAATTTGCACAGCCAGTTGTGTCAGGTGTTCACTTGGTGTTTAATGCACACATTTAAATTCTCTGTGCAGCGAAAGATTAGTTAGGCTCTTGGCTTGCTCCTGGCTGATTGTTATTGCTAAAATAGCACCCTTCAACAGCTCTTTTGAGAGCTAATGTTCTCCTGATGTGGTTTTTTTTGTGTGTGTTGCTCACTGTCACTGACACTGACATTATACAGCCCTATCTGTTGCAGCTGGACCTTGGTAATTGTTATTACTGTGCCAGCCAGGCCCTGCCTAACTATTTATACTGGGACACCTACCTATGCCTAGATATCTACTGGGGCACCTACTTACCTATACGGGGACACCTACCTACCTACCTACCTATACTAGGGGACCTACCTATGCCTACCTAACCTATACTGGGACTCCTACCTATGCCTACCTACCTATACTGGGTCTCCTACCTATGCCTAGTTAACTACTGAGGCACCTACCTATGCCTACCGACCTATACTGGGACTCCTACCTATGCCTACCTACCTATACTGGGACTCCTACCTATGCCTAGCTAACTACTGAGGCACCTACCTATGCCTACCTACCTATACTGGGTCTCCTACCTATGCCTTGCTAACTACTGAGGCACCTACCTATGCCTACCTACCTATACTGGGTCTCCTACCTATGCCTAGCTAACTACTGAGGCACCTACCTATGCCTACCGACCTATACTGGGACTCCTACCTATGCCTACCTACCTATACTGGGACTCCTACCTATGCCTAGCTAACTACTGAGGCACCTACCTATGCCTACCTACCTATACTGGGTCTCCTACCTATGCCTAGCTAACTACTGAGGCACCTACCTATGCCTACCGACCTATACTGGGACTCCTACCTATGCCTACCTACCTATACTGGGACTCCAACCTATGCCTAGCTAACTACTGAGGCACCTACCTATGCCTACCTACCTATACTGGGTCTCCTACCTATGCCTACCTACCTATACTGGGACTCCTACCTATGCCTACCTACATATAAGAAGATAATAAGGTCGTTGCTTCATTGTGGACAGACCAAATTTGATCAGCTGGACAGTCACTGTTCTATCATTGAGCTACCACAGCCCGGCGACCATATGGGCTGGAAAACTGCCATGGCCTGCACTCTGGCCATGTTGCGCACCAGTCCAGCATGGCCGTCACTACACAAACAGCTGTTTGCGGTGCGTTACACAGTGAGTTTGGTGTGTCAGTGTGAAGCAGTACTCTAATTACACTCCCTGATTGATGTATACACATGCAAGATGTTTAAAAGCACTTTAGGCCTGCAATTTAGCATTCAATGTGATTTCTACCCTTAAAACGCTGCTCTGCGTCAAATCCAGATTTTTCCCCGGGACTTTGGGCATGTATCCCACTCCGCCATGCCCCCCTCCAGGTGTTAGACCCCTTGAAACATCTTTTCTATCACTTTTGTGGCCAGCATAATTTTTTCTATTTTTCAAAGTTCGCATCCCCATTGAAGTCTATTGCGGTTCGCGAACTTTTATGCGAACCGAACCTTCCCCGAAGGTTCGCGAACTGGGTTCGCGAACCGAAAATCGGAGGTTCGCGACATCTCTACTTATCACCCAGTCCTTGTTGTTAGCCCATTACTGTCATAGCCAGCCTTACCTAGTAATCATGATGCTCAGAGTATTAAAATAAGATACAGAAAGTAAACAAAGCCTTCAGCGAGGGCTGTGAAGACATTTGTAGGTATTTTAACCAATTGCCGTCACTGACACTTGTGCTAATAGATTAAGCTAGGCATACTCAGTTAGGGTAAAAGGTAAATTTATTCCAGATATTATTTGTTTACACATATTTACATGGATTTACTGTACATACATCACACATAGGTGGATTCAAAAAGCTTACTTATTTTTCACCTTAACTGTAAGGAGAGACAATTTAAAGAGGAACTTCAGCCTAAACAAACATACTATCATTAAGCTACATTGGTAGGTAATATAATCTCTTACCCACCTTGTTTTAAAAGAGCAGGCAAAGGTTTGTGATTTCATGAGGGCAGCCATTATTCTGGTTGAAAGGAGGTGACAGGGAGCATGAGACACAGTTCCAACTGTCCTGTGTCCTGCTCACCCCTCCCAGCTGCTAGGCAACGTGAATAACAACATCAGAAATCCCATCATGCTTTGCACAGCATCGGGGGAAAAATGCCCACGCAGTTTCTTTGATGGGGCAGAGCTTAGCTTCTAAGCAGCCAAAAACGAGGCCTCAGTAAGAAAAACAAAGTTCTGATGCTGTGAACCTGTTAAAGAAACACCAAGCCTTTTCAGTGCTGCTGAGTACATTTTTAGTCTGGAGGTTCACTTTAAGGAGAGATACGTGTGAGTTATTAAGTAAGGTGAGATGATTCAACAGAAGCTTTGTGAATTAGCTGTATTGTACAGATGCTTTTTTTAATCAGCTGTATTGTACTACCAACACAAAGAACTGTCAATCCTTAGAGTGAATGTATGCTGCTTTAGTACTTATTAACTTACTGTACAAGTCCAGCCAAGTAGTTGTGTTATATTGTGTTCATTGCCCAACCTAATAACATATATCTGCATTTGATTTAATTTTGTCATGTTTACTCAGGGTGACTGACTACTATTACATATTGCAGCTATTAGCATTCTACAGAGTAACAACCCATGCACTATACCTCTGACAGGGATAAAACATTTTTTTGTTTATTTGTTTTTGTTGAAGACGTTTTTGTTGAAGACGCTGAATGTCCTTGCACCAACATTGATTATACTTCATAGGTGTTGAAAAATATAGTTTGCTCACTTATTTCTTTTTTGAAGACACATACCTGTTGCATATCCTTCCACCAACACTGATTGCACCACATATTTGTTGAAAAATATAGTTTGCTCATTTATTTAATTGTTGGAAATGAACATGCTATTAACCATTTACCGCCATCCTAACGTATTAAAACGTCATGCTTACCGCTATTAACAGCAACATGACGTTTTAATACGTCGCGCATTCCCGCCGCTGCTACCGCTGTGTGTCCGCCGCTACCGCCGCCATTACCGTCGGGATCCCGTGCTGGGCGATTGGGGAAGAGGACTGAACAGTCCTCTACCCAATCGCAGTGCCTGGAGTGAATGGACGTGACCGCGAACAGCGGCTACGTCCATTCACATAAACAGGAAATGTAACAGTTTAATAAAGTGTGTAAAAAAAAAAAAAAAAAAGTGAACACGTCCTATGAGTGTTCACCAGCGCCATCTTGTGGCCAAAAAGTATATTACACCTACAAAATACATACATTTTCAAGTATATACACATCATTAATAAAATTACACTTCCAACCCTCCCCCCCAAAAAAAACACTTGTAAAAAAAAAAAATCAGCTTAAAAAAAAAAATAAATAGTTGCCTTAGGGACTCAGCTTTTTTTATTCTATATTTTATGGGGGAAAATTAATTTTAATTTATTACATAGGGGCTTGTAATTATGGCCAGAACAAACAGAAAAATAACCACTTATATTTCAAAATAATATACTGTCGCCATACATTGTGGTAGGGACATAATCTAAACGGTTTAATTATCGGGACCACTGGGCAAATAAAACGTGTTTGTTTTATCCACAGGAGAATGTTTAATTTTAAAACTATAAAGGCTGAACACTGAGAAATAATGATTTTTTTTCTTTTTTTTTCTGTTTTTCTCATTAAAATGCATTTAGAATAAAAAAATTCTTAGCAAAATGTACTATCCACAGAAAGCCTAATTGGTGGCGAAAAAAACGAGGTATAGATCATTTTCTTGTGATAAGTAGTAATAAAGTTATTAGGGAATAAAAGGGAGGAGCGCTGACAACTGAAAATTGCTCTGGTCCGTTAGGATAAAAACCCTTGGGGGTGAACTGGTTAATGAGTTTTTCTTGAAAAAAAAATGTAGAGGGTGTTGGGATCCTCATTTGCAGCTGTCATAACAGTTGGAGTAGTGTTTGTATGGACTGTGTGGAGTTGCTGGAAGGAAACGGCTGCATGGAGGAGGACAGACAACAAGACCCTTGGAGATGTTACCTGTGCTGCCAGACACTGCTGAATGTCCTGCTGCACCTATGCCACAACTGGTAGTCCCACCTCCAGGCTCTGTGTTAGGAACAATTTCCTGCCCCTTTCTGCCTGCTGATGGCAGTATTGATTGTGGCTACTTCCTTTGTCCATCAGCATTTGGCTCTATTCTATCTGGAGACAGCCTTTGTATTTCCCTGGCCTGTCTACAGATGGTGTACTGTGCTGCCTCTAATGTCTAATTATGCAGCAGGTGTGGCCTGCTTAACCTGGGGCAATGGAAAGCCCTGGTTTCTGATTTGTCCCTGTACCTGCTGATCTGTTACTGGATCTGACATTCTGTCCTGACTTTGTTCTTTGCTTGCTACCTTCTGTATTGCATCTAGTTGTATATGTGTGCATTTATATATATTTCCTGTGTATATATTTAGTTAATGAAAAAAAAAAAAGGAATGAAAGTCAGCACAATTACACCATCCAGACTTCTGGCAGGACTCGAGTGGGACAACAGCACTTCTCACTCAGTGCACATCAGCGGTCAGCAATTGTTCAGTCACTGTGCTCAGCCACAGAATGCAAAAGAACAAGAGGCACCTCTGCAGGACTGTATGAAAGGCTTAATTCAACACTGAAAGTGCATCAGGCAATTCAAACAAGATATGTGAAACAAACGGAGTGAGGGCAAGGTGGGTGCTCGGGGATGAACGGAGCAGCTAGCAGCTGTTTCATGTCAGTGGGATGCTTGTTAACAGCCGTGCTGACCAGTATCGCTTTTTTGCAATTTATTGGAGTTCTGCACTGCTGTCTCCTGTTCTTTTGGCTGGAGTGTATATTAACCCTCCTAGCGGTATAAAAAATTCCGCCAGGAGGGAGCGCAGCAGTTGTTTTTTTTGTTTTTTTTATATCATGTAGCTAGCCCAGGGCTCGGTACATGATAGCCGCTGCTCAGCGGCATCCCCCCGCCCGCTTCGATCGCCTTTGGCGATCTCCGATCAGGAAATCCCGTTCAAAGAACGGGATTTCCTGGAGGGCTTCCCCCGTCGCCATGGCCTGCGGGCTGTTTTTCTTGGCATAGTGTTGTGTAAAACCATATGCTCAATGCTGGTGCATAATTGCACCGTTTTCTTATATATGTGTAATTTTTATGGCTCTTCCCCTTTAAGGCTGTTATAATTGTTGCTAATTTTTTATTTGTCTAATTCTTATGTTTCTGCTTTGCCTTATAGACTATATGCGCCCCCGCTATCTCTGGACATCGTCCTTCCTACTATCAAGACCCGCTGATTGGACTTTAACATATACATTACCTTGCGCACTGTTTATTTTCTCATACTTGGGTTTTGTTTATGTTTCCCGGATCGTGGTCCCCGCCCACGCATGCGCGGCGGCCATGTCGGGGCTGGCTACGGCCGCTCCGGCATGGCTGGCAGCGCAGGGCGGAGTTCGCGCTATCCGGATGTGACGTCATGACGCACGCGGCGCATGCCACGTGACGTCAGGGACGCCAGTCGGGCCGGCCCGATGTCCAGAAGCGGGCGTGCTAGTTGTTAGGAACAGGTATTTAAACTTCACGCAGTGTTTGGAACGCTACAGCAGCCAGGCAAGAGTCTACTACTTGATACCCTCTGACGAAGGGACCCCCCCGAAACGGCGCTGTCAGGGTATAACTCAATCCTCTGGGGTATTCTTTAATTGCACAATTGTCTGTATGCTCCATGTATCAATTGCTGATTTTGTTGCATTACTTTCTTCATTCATACTGACATGTGATTGTTTGATGCTGTATGTACCCAGGGGACTCTTTGTGTTTTGCTCTCACTTACTGTGATATCTCAGGGTGTACTGCTGTACAATACCCTTTGTGTTGATTACTGCTGTATATATTTTTTATATACCATTACAAACTTTATGCATTCTAAATTCACTTTACTGGTGTGCGAGTCCATTATTTCTTATTGTACTAGTAGGACTGCATTTGGCAGCCCGGTTTACTGACTCAGCACCCATTTGTTCAACTCTAGCTTTATGTATTCATGATATGTGTGAACCAGGTGTGCAAACCTTTTTCATTTAGACGGGGCGGGATGACGTCACCGACGTCACCGACGTCGGGACGTCATTGGGAGTTCCGATGCACCCCTCAGCGCTGCCTGGCACTGATTGGCCAGGCAGCGCACGGGGTCTGGGGGGCGTGCAGCGCGACCGATAGCGGCGATCGTGCGCGGGGCGGTGGTGATCGGTGTGCTGACGCAGCTAGCAAAGTGCTAGCTGCATGCAGCAAAAAAAAAAATTATGCAAATCGCCCCAGCAGGGCCTGAGAAAACCTCCTGCGCGGCTTACCGCCAGGAAGGTTAAGGACTATTTTCCATGAGATGAATGAACTGCTTATTTGCTAAGCAGTTAATAGTCCCATTTGCCGCCCATGACTGCCATTCCGGTGCAATTAAAATGCAGCCAAATGGCAGCATTTGTAATATCATGCACGTCAGCAATTGACATGGGCGGCATTACCAGATGGCGAAAAAAAAGTCTCATGTCATGTCTAAAGCATAGCATGCTCAGATGCAACTCCATGGGGGCTGCCTGTCCACTGTCCACGTCCTGAGCGCTAACAAGCACTTGGTCGGTGGATGGGAGCAGCTTATAGGAGGTGAATTCACCGCCTTTTAGCCGCCTTTTAGATACTTATGGAAAAGAGGCCTTGGTTAGTTAGATAGGTTCACAGAGGTTTGGGTGTACACAGTTCTCTTGTATTGTGATTTCCTTGCATGCACATTGTATATACAGTGATTGTGTACACTGTATTCTCTTGTATTGTGGTTTCCTTGCATGCACTTTGTATACAGAACGATTTGAAATAAACACTATTGCTCAATGTTTCTTGTCTTTGGCCACATACAGACATCAGACCATAGTCTTTGGAAAATGAAAGATCACAGACCAATCTTACCACCCTTCCTGTAGTATAAGAGCCATACTCTACACAGTCTTTTCTATGGAGCTGAACTCCACATCAGGAAAAAATCTTGGCAAGATGCTGCACACACAGATGCTGTACAGACACAAAAGATCAGTATCTGCATAAGATCTGTTCCTGCCAAAAATCCATTCCTGCAAATTGCAATGATAGTCTATGAGATCTGCAGATCATCATACACACATGATTTAACTGACATTCATCTGCAGATCTGCAGATCTGAAAATCCATCCTGGTGGATCTGATCTGCAGATGAATGTCAGTTAAATCATGTGTGTATGATGATCTGCAGATCTCATAGACTATCATTGCAATTTGCAGGAATGGATTTTTGGCAGGAACAGATCTTTTGCAGATACTGATCTTTTGTGTCTGTACAGCATCTGTGTGTGCAGCATCTTGCCAAGATTTTTTTCTGATGTGGAGTTCAGCTCCATAGAAAAGACTGTGTAGAGTATGGCTCTCATACTACATGAAGGGTGGTAAGATTGGTCTGTGATCTTTCAGTTTCCAAAGACTATAGTCTGATGTCTGTATGTGGCCTTAGAGTATAAGGGGCCCCACCAGTACAATAATCTAGCCCTGCACAGGCACATCATGATTGGCAGGCCGGGGTGAATTTTATCCTGCAGAGTGTGCTGTCACTGCATCCATGTACATGGCAGCGGCAGCCGTTGCCATGGTGATGCGTCAGCGCCACTCTCCTGATCCCAGCCAGAACACAGCTTCGAAAGCTGCAGTCAGCTCAGTACTCACTGTGGCAGGCTGCTGATGTCATCTCCCCTGCATCCCTTCTATGTCCTGCCCCCTGCTTTTCAATCTCATTCGCGTTAGGCAGGCTGCTATCATGACTCTCAGGATGAGGCTGGCTTGGTGCCCAGGGGTGGTGAAAACTTTCGCAGAGGGAGGTCAGGTGCGTTGCTCTAACTGCCAGTTTAACTTACCTGGAGGTTCTTCAGCCCCCTGTAGTTCTCCTGGTCCCTCACCATCTTTCAGCAGTGGGTTAAGGGAGAGGGGCTCAAATCTACTACTTTGCTTAGGGCCCCATTTTGTCTTAATCTGGCTCTGCCTTTACCCACCAAGAGCTGGGTGCCTGTTTACACAGCAACATATTGTATATCATTATTAGAATTGCTTTGTGTAAAAGATGTCAATACAGACTGCAGTTGCCAGCTAGCTAACTATTCTTTTTGTTATTCTATTTCTCTTCTACGTGTAGTTAGAAGCAGCAGCTCTCTAACCTAATCTTTCCTCACACTCCCTGCAGAGAATATAGAGTTTTACTGTTGGGGAGGGATGGCTAGCTCAGGGTTTGTGGATGTGTGCTGTTTGTAGAGTTAGCAGTTATGCCTGTTAATATTTAGCTGACGGATCGAACCTCCAGGCATTAACCTCCTTGGCGGTAACCCCGAACGTAGTTCGGGGTAAGCCGCCGGAGGGTGCCGCTCAGGCCCTGCTGGGCCGATTTGTTTAATTTTTTTTTTGCTGGACGCAGCTAGCACTTTGCTAGCTGCGCCAGCACACTGATCGCCGCCGCCCCGCGCACGATCGCCGCTATCCGTTGCACCGCACGTCCCCCCCCCAGACCCGTGCGCTGCCTGGCCAATCAGTGCCAGGCAGCGCCGAGGGGTGGCCCGGGACTCCCAATGACGTCCCGACGTCAGTGACGTCGGTGACGTCATCCCGCCCCGTCGCCATGGCGACGGGGGAAGCCCTCCAGGAAATCCCGTTCTTTGAACGGGATTTCCTGATCGGAGATCGCTGAAGGCGATCGAAGAGGGCGGGGGGCCCTGGGCTCGCTACATGATATAGGAAAAAAAATGTAAAAAAAAACTGCTGCGCTCCCTCCTGGCAGATTTTTTTATACCGCCAGGAGGGTTAAAGTGACAGTGCACCTGCATGCAATTCCATGCATAATGCACAGTATGGCACAACTCAAATATTCTTCAAAAATCCTGATATGGCAAAAACACAGAATCAGCTGCAGAATCAATTCTGTTCAATCTATCCACACATCCCTATCTGTGGTGTCACCTCAAACATTAATTAACCACTCATTCACCATCCCTGTGGATGTCTATGCCCTGGGGTTGGCTGAATTGCTTGCCAGCAAAGAGCTGGTGATGCTGCTCCATAACCCAGGATTTTTTTTAATAATTCCTCACTGCAACCTCATATAATTATAAAAAGGGCAATTTTTAAGTTTGTTGTTTATTAGTATACTTATTGAAAAAAATGCAGCCCTAACTTAGACATAATAATACATCTAGATAGTTAATGAAATGCTAATACATCTGGCATGAGTGCAGATTTAATGCAAATTGAATTCTTATTGGAATTGGACCAATCAAGTGCACTTCCTGTTGATTTTCTTCGGTGCAATTACTGCTTACACTCTGAACTGAATTTGTATGTAATCTAGCATTATTAGTATCTCATTTACCAGCTCTAGTGATTAACTCTTATGCTGCCATGCAAGTTGGGTGGTCAGGAGGAAAAGGCCCCACTAAGCTATACCACCCATATTTATTGCTTTCAGCATTGGAAGTACAGTTTCATATTATACCCTTGTCCTAAGGTTATAAGAAAAGGGGATCTTCCCCAACATTGTGAGGGAGGTAATAGAAGGGGGTTTATGATGCTATCTATAAACTACCTTCAGTATCTATTAACTACCTTCAGACAATAATGAATCTCTAGTTATCTGGCTTGCAGTCACGGCCATGTATCCCCTTTTCTTATTTCTCTCTGCGTCAAACACAATAGGGGAATGATAGCTGAGTGAGATGTACGCCCCCACCTGCACTGTGCTCTGAGGCTGGAGCCTCTCTCGCCTCTGCCTTGGCCCAGCCCTAATTACCTTAACAATGAATATATGGTACACAACTGTTAATTGAACTGTACTATTATAGCATTATAGCATTGCTGGTACTACTGATTCTGAGTCAGTGTAACCAAATATTCACATGACAATCCTGTTCCAATTCTGTTCTCTCCACAGTGCATATATAGTCCATATATATGTTAAGGCCAGAACCCGAAGTCTGGCCACTTCGGGTTCTGGCCGGTCAGTATGCGAAGTGGCCGGCTCATGCGGCCAATGTGTGAAACGGGCTTCAGTTTCGGACTTTGGCCGGTCAGAACGCGTTGTGACTTCACGTGGCCGGCCAAGTCCCGAAGTCCCGCTCACCGCCGCCAAGAAGCCCCGCTCACCTCATCCCCTGCTGCAGCTGCCGCTAACGTATTCAGACCTCCGATCAGGGCGACCGTAGCAGGGAGGCAGAGAGAGGCATAGCAGCTGCCAGCTCACGCGAGACCCGCTGGACCCGAACACTTCAATGCAGAAGTGACGTCATTAAACACTTCTGCATTGGAAGTGTATGGGTCCGGGCGGGTAGCGTGCGCGCTGCTCTGCCTTTCTCCGTCTGGTGGTCGCCCTGATCGGAGGTCTGAGTACTTAGCGGCAGCAGGGGATGAGGTGAGCGGGGCTTCCTGGCAGCGCCTCCAGCAAAGCTCCCCCAGCCCAGTAAAGCTCCCCCCAGCCCAGCAAGGCACCCCCAGCTATGCAAAGCCGCCGCCCCCCCGACCATGCAAAGCATTTCCAGCCACGACCAGCCATGCACAGCCCCCTAGCAAAGCACCCACCACAGCCATGCACAGCCCCCGCCCCCAGCCAAGACCCCCCCAGCCATGCGCAGAACACCCACAGCCATGCACAGCCCCCTAGCAAAGACCCCCCCAGCCGTGCGCAGAACACCCACAGCCATGCACAGCCCCCTAGCAAAGACCCCCCCCAGCCGTGCGCAGAACACCCACAGCCATACACAGCCCCCCAGCAAAGCACCCACCACAGCCATGCACAGCCCCCCAGCAAAGACCCCCCCAACCATGCGCAGCGCAGAACACCCACAGCCATGCACAGCCCCCTAGCAGAGCACCCACAGCCATACACAGCCCCCCAGCAGAGCACGCACAGCCCCCCAGCAAAGACCCCCCCCCCCAGCCATGCACAGCCCCCCACAAAGCAATGCTATGATTAAGGGCTGTATGGCCCGAAACATGTCAGCTTTGTACTTTTTTAATTACTGTGAGGATACGTCCTAAATAAATTACAAAACTGTGGAGAGACTTGTTGCGGACCGCATCTTTCTTCTTTACTACAGTATCCAGGCCTGGCTGCCTATGGTCCAGCACTGCCTTCCACAGTGCAGTCGAGCGGTTGTTTCCTGATTGCCCACCCACAGCCATGCACAGCCCCCAGCAGAGCACCCACAGCCCTGCACAGCCCACAGCCCTGCACAGCCCCCTGCAGAGCACCCCCAGCCATGCACAGCCCCCCAGCAAAGCACCCCCAGCCATGCACAGCCCCCCAGCAAAGCACCCACAGCCATGCATTCCCCCTCATCTGTGACTAATCACCACTGTAATTTGATCTCTCCCCTGTGTCACCTGACTTCCACAGCAGAGCAGGTAATTTAAAAGCACAGGATGTTAACAATGTCTTTTCCCAAGAAAGCAGGATGTAGACACACTGCAGATTTATTGCAGGATTTGTATCAGCTGTAATTAAGAAATGCTTTTCTTTAAAAAAAAAAAAAAAAAAAAGATTAGTATGCTGTATCTTTCAGAGCAGAGCAGAAGTGCCATTCATGGTGCTGGACAGGACCCGGGATGTTCTGGAATTTGTGCGTTTTGGACTTTGGCCGACTGACTTTGGCCGTGTCTAGAACTGTCCGGCCAATGTCAGAAATTCCCAGCATTTTGGACTTTGGCCGACGTCAAATCGGCCAGTTCTAGAAACGGCCGGCCAATTCTAGAATTGGCCGATTTCTGGTTTTGGCCATAACATATATATCAAATGGAAGCTTCTACCGGAGTAGGTGACCTATTTAACAATTGATGTCAAAGTTCTAGGACATAAACCTTTTATAAACCTTCTATTATTGGTGACTGGGTGGGGCTAAATAGTGGCAGCAGCCTTCTAATAGCAGGGGTGTATTTAGCAAAACAATACCAAGAACGAAACGTGAAGTTATTAGTATACAACAATGGCATATGTGAGAGGGGGCTGCTCCAATTTTAGATGTGGACTTTTATGTGAAACTTTTAGTGGAAGTTGTGTAGCGCTAAAACTCCTTGCATACAAGTGAAGTGATTAGTGTCTCAGCAGAGATTTCCACATAAAATGCACTGTTGGTGGTACTTGAGGACAGAGTTGGAAAGCCCTGATCTAGAACATTTATAGAAATAATTAATTGAATAATTGTTTTTCATATGAAAACCAGAAGGTAATAGCTTAATTTTGCCGGTGAATTGAGAGAGATACATTTGCTTCCTATTACTAGAAAAACACCAGGAAGCTAGGGAAAATTCACACATAAGGGGAACTACAATAAAAACAGAAGGATATTCTAATTTTTAGCAATATACAAAAGAAAAAGTGGGTTAGTGTTGCATGCTAGCTACTAAAAAAAGTGCAAAAAGAACCCCCCCCTCCCAAAAAAACAAAAACAAAAACAAAGTGATTACAACTTGTATCTTAACACATTTGGGTAATGATTTACTAGGTTCATTTAAGTGTAAAGCCCATTAGGTAATGGCCAAGAAAATAAATGTACATTAATGATTTTCTCATGTCAGTCCATTAGTGTGCTGTATTGGAAGAGTAACTGTGTTTAGGATTTATTCAATAGGGCAAGTGCACTTTTAAGTTTCGCTTAGTAAATAGCATTAAACAATTATATTGTGTTTGATATAATGCAAGTAATTATTAAAGGACTTACAAGACAAGGACAGTAAAAAAATTTTAAATACCTATATCGTTTTATGATCCTTAGGGGATGCCATCTGCATCCCCCCTTTCATTCCGCCGCGTTTGTATAGCAATTGCCAGACTCGTGGGGGGTCCCGACCCGATCCCTCAGGTCGTCCTCAGCTTCCCCACTGAAGATGGCCACAAGTTCCAGCCGCGGCTGCGCAGTTCTCCCAGCCGCAAGTGTGGCTGCGCAGCTCTAAGTCCTCCTCCAGCTCCGACCTCAATCATGGTAGTCTCGCGTACATAAAGCACGCGAGACTGCTGGGAATGAGGTCGGAACTGGAGGAGGACTTAGAGCTGCGCAGCCACACTTGCGGCTGTGAGAACTGCACAGCCGTGGCCGGACCTGGCGGCCATTTTCGGTGAGGAAGCTGAGGACTAGGCATGGTCGGAAGAGCCAATTTCCGATTCCGCGGTAATTCCGCATACCGTCACTACCGAAATTCCGCTTCCGCTACATTCCGGTGGAATTCCGTTACATTCCGCGGAATTCCGCGGTATTCCGCCACGTGCACTTTCCGTATTTTTAAACGAACTTCCGTAATTTTTAAACGGATTTCCGTAAATTTAGGAGAAAATACTCAATCGCTCATTTGAAATATCTATTGTTAATAAAATTGATTTGTATTTTGTAAATTTGGATAAAAAAAAGGTTGAAACCGTTATTTTAGCGCGGTAACTTTCCGCTGATTATGATTGGTCAACTCATTCCGCATCTCCTGATTGGTCAATTCATTCTGATTCCAATTTTGCCGGAATTCCGAATTCCGGATTGCAAATTCCGAATTCCGCGGAACCATCCGGAAACCCCAATTCCGACGGAATTTCGGAATTTTAGCTTCCGTGGAATTCGGAAGCCCATGCCTGCTGAGGACGACCCGAGGGATCGGATCAGGACCCCCCACGAGCCTGGCAATTGCTATACAAACGCGGTGGAATGAAAGGGGGGATGCAGATGACGTCCCCTAAGGATCATAAAACGAAATAGGTATTTAAGTTCAAAACTATATATAATATATATTTATATACCTCTGTTTGTACATGTGCAACAGGCAAGCACCTCTACTGCCTGTTATGCAAACTCTAGCCAATTGACCATCTTGTACACCCCAAAGTGCATAAGGACTTAAAGTCTGAAAAGGCTTAGTGTTTCTTTAACTGCTTGCCGACCGCATCACAACGAAGGGCGTTACCACGGCGACAGCCCCAGGACCGCCTAACGCTGGTCCGCGTAAAGTCCTGGGACGTAAAATCCTGGGACTTCAGTTTACAGGAGATCGCGCATAGGCTGCGCGCGCATCTCCCGCTCGTAGACTCTTAGATGGCGAAACCGCCGTCTGTAAACATAGTACAGCGCTGCGACCTACAGCAGCACTGTACTGGGGACAGCCGCGTAACAGCGCTGAAGCCTATGACAGCCGATCGCTATGACTGGCTGGCTCTGGGACAGAGAGAGGGGAGAGTAAAAAAAAAAAAGTAACATTTATAAAAAAAAATAATAATAACATAAATATTTGTAAAAAAAAAACATCTGGGGATGATCAGACCCCACCAACAGAGAGCTCTTTTGGTGGGGAGAAAAAGGGGGGGATCACTTGTGTGCTGAGTTGTGTGGCACTGCAGCTTGGCCTTAAAGCTGCAGTGGCCAATTTAACAAAACATTGCCTGGTCACTAGGGGGGTTTAACACTGCAGTCATCAAGAGGTTAAACGTTTCACAGCATTCTTACCCAAGCCTTATTTTTAGCTGCACAGAAGCTAAGCTCCGCCCCATCAAATAAATCTGCCTGGGCATTTTCCCCTGATGCTTTGCAAAGCATGATGGGATTTCTGTTGTTGTTGTTCTCCTTCTGCTGTTCTGGCGCAAATTTGTTTTTTTCAATTTTGAATTTGAGATTTGAAGCCTAACGTGCACAGCTGGGAGGGGTGATCAGGACACAGGACAGTTGGAACCGTGTCTCATACTCCCTGTCACCTCCTTTCTAAAGAAGACTCCTTTCTAAAAAGATGGCTGCCCCATGAAATCACAAACATTTGCCTGTTCTCTTAAAACAGGGTGGGTAAGATATTATATTACCTATCTATTTTAATTAACATAACTAATGTAATTTAATGAAAGTATGTTTGTTTAGGCTGACGTTCTCTTTAAAGAGGAACTTTACGGAATGTAAGCTAATTATTAAAATTACTTATATTTTCCAATATTCATTTATAAATTACTTGTATGTTTTCCCATTGTAAAATCTTTCTTCTCCTTTATCTACACTCTTAAATATATCACAGGCGGCAACCTGTTTACTACTGGAAAGGAGCATCACTGCATGATTGTTTGTGTGTTGTGAAAAATGTAAAATGTAAAATATATACATACAAAATATACATTTCTCCCAGAGCAAACCACACTATAAATTACTTTTTCCTATGTTGCTGTCACTTAGGGCCCATTCACACTTGTGCTTGCAAACGCCGGCGATTTTTGCCGGCGTTTTGCAGGAGTGATTCTTCCGCGATTTCGTGTGGAAAAATCACTGAACACTGCAGCAATTTTTCCGCTATCGTGTTTAGCGCTTCTATAGTACTGAAACGCGATTGCCGGGAAATAACCTGAAAATGGTGCAGGCGACGCATTTGCGTTTTGTGTTTTTGGGTGATTTGCGGCGATTAGCGCAAATCGCCCATGTAAGAACAGGCCCATAGACTTTTATTACACTAGCGCTTTGAAAAGTGCTAGCGTTTGAGCGTTTTGCCGAAATCGCTGGCAAAATGCTTAAGTGTGAATGGGCCCTTACAACTGGTAGTCAAAAGCTGACAGGCTTTTGGACTAGTCCACCTCCTCATGGGGGATTCTCAGGTATTTTAAAAGTACTTACTAAATGGCAGTCGGTCAGTCCAACTATCAAAAAAGCATGTAGGGAGGCTGGCTAACATCCTTGTATAGATAATTTCGGGCTCATTTCCACTATCACGAATTCGCATGCGTTTTTCGCATGCAAATTCGCATAGCAATACAAGTGAATGGGACTGTTTCCACTTGTCAGGATTCCTTTGCGTTTTTCTGTGCAGAAAAAATTTGCATGGCAGAGCCATCAGAATCCGCATGCCGCATACCGCTATGCGAATCGCATACAATGTATTTAATAGGAAATTCGCATGAGGTTTTGGTATGCGAATTTTCATGCGAATTTTCATGCAAATTCGCATAGAAACAATGGAAAAGCACACCAGCACTGCCATGGTTAAATTCGCATGCATCATCATCCATGCGAATTCGTGTGCGAATTCGCATGAAAATTCGTATCGAATTTCGCATCCGCATGCGAATTTTTCCCGCGGCGATTCGCACCGCACAAGTGGAAATGCAGCCTTCCAGGGAGTGCTTTTGTACAGAAGTAGATGAGAATCCCCATGAGGAGATGGACAGTCAGATTTGTCAGCTTGTACTACCTACTGTAAGTGACAAAAAATGACAAAACTATAGGAAACAATATAAACAGTGCATTTCACTCAGGCAGAAATGTATATTTATATTTATGTATTTTACAATTTTCCCCAATAGTAGTCCTTTAAGGAACGCAACCCCCTTTATCTCTTGTTTTGTCATAACTCATCAGCTACTTTTATCTGCATAAAAAAAGCTAAATTTAATAACGGGGAAAAGTATTTGTGGTGGCAAACAAGTCAAATGTTTTATAAAAACAAGAAGAAAATGATTACCTGAGCTATTCCTCAGTTTCTGTAAAACTACACATAGCCGATCATAGAGGACACCATAAATTAATACAAAATATTTTTAGACCGTGTTTGCGTATTGAAAGCCTGGTGGTGGTAGATGACATTTCAAAGAGGCTATTGTGCAGTTTCAGGCTTAAAAGCATGCTTCAAAAAAAGATGCCGTCACCATTTTAGACTAAGATTTAAAGCCAACTAGCGGTTCATGTTAAATGATAAAAAAAGGCCTTTGGATCTATTTTTGTTTAGAAAATGTCAACACATCTTCCAAAACTGTGGTGCAAATCAAATGGAGGAATATAGGTATAAATCATTTAAGATATGTAGAATGCATTTATTTATGAGCGCAGCAGATAAGCTTGGGGAATGATGGACACATATTTCATGAGTCAGTCAAAAATAATTTAAATCATTAAAGCCGTGAGCTAGTCAGTCTGGAATGAGAGAATACAACCTGCCTGTTGAATTATCACAGCATACACTGCACACCGTTAGGGTTCTGCATACTAATTCCCCTGCTATCGGTCTCTCACATGCAACTTCTGCTGCCTGATGTATGCAGACTCTTTTTAATATGTTTGTTTATTTACAGTTGAATGGTAATTTATGATGAAGCTAATATCTCTGGATTGCCAATATTATTTGCATATCACCAGATTTAATGCAGCATTGATAATTTTCCCCAGCTGCATATACAAATAGGCTAGTGGCTGTGGTAATGAAATTGCTTAGCAAACTTTTTACACCTTATGTAATCAGTTAGTTGCTGGTTTTAGGCTACTCGCGGGACATGTTGTAAATATAGTGTTGCAGGAAGGAATTTCATAATGTGAACAGCCTTTCAATACTATAAATGGATTTCACTGAAGTAGACATTTCTATGTAGGTCTGGCTTATATTCACAATTTCTAGCCAGAGGGTGTATCTCTTTGTTTAATTTTGCCTTGAAGCTGGAACTGGGCCCACTATTGGTCAGATCCCTTGAAGAGAGAAATACTCACTTAGCTCACTCCAACCTGAATAGTCGCAAATGCTTTCTGTTCTAACCACCTTACAACCGCCTAACACCAACTGGCGGCCGCAAGGTGCCTCCACCAGGGCCGCGTAATGCCAATTGGCATCAAGTCCTGGGGGCGGAGATTGCAGGGGAATGATCCCCGCTTGAATGATGGAGCTCCGTTCTAGCAACATTCTGTTAGCAACAATCGCCGCTAACAGACTGTTTGATGGCGAAACCGCCTTCTATTTGCATTATATAGCGGGGACAGCCCTGTCACTCGGCTGTCCCCTGGAGAGGCTGATGCCTATGAGAGAGGATCGCACTGATTGGCTGATGGGGGGAGGGAGGGGGAGGTATAAATAAAAAAAAATACGCATTTTTATTAAAAAAAACAAAACAAATAAATTAATAAAAAATAAACAAACATACTAGCAGCGATCAGAGCCCACCAACAGAAAGCTCTATTGGGGGACAGAAAAGGGGGGGGGGGGGGTCCACCTGTGTGCGCAGTTGTATGGCTTTACAGCTAGCTGAGAAGGCTGCAGAACACTAAATTGTAAAAAATTGCCTGGTCACTGGGGGGGCAGGGGGACGGTTGTGGTTCTTAAGTGGTTAAGTAGGCAAGCTACTGTTTTGCATAGCATTTCTGTAAGGAGGCTTGTTGGTCTCTTTTAGACCCTTACACACTTGTAGGAGTTCTGGTTCAACATGAGCTTGCTGGGCAATCTGTATCACTTGTTGAACCCCACTGGGCATCTCTCTCTCTCTTTCCAACCACTCTCTTTACACTCTTCACTTTCCCTTTTTTCATTCTCTCTCTTTCGTCTGTCTTTCCTCTCTTCATTGTTTATCCCAGTCAGGGCACTAGGTCATGTATGTATGTATGTTCTCTCCATGTCTGCCTGGGTTTCCTCTGTGCACTCCACTTTCCTCCTACATCCCAAAAACATACAGATACGTTAATTGGCCTCCCCCTTAATTGGTCCTAGACTACGATACATACACTACACGATACAGACGTAGACATTTGGTTATGGTAGTTATTAGATTGTGAGCCCCTATGAGGGACTGTTAAAGGACAATTGAATCAAGAAGGATATGGAGGATGGCATATTTATTTCCTTTTAAGCAATACCAGTTGCCTGGCTATCCTGCTGATCCTCTGATTCTAATACTTTTAGCCCTAGACCCTGACCAAGCATAGGCAAATCAGGTGTTTCTGACATTATTGACACATCTGACAAGATTAGCTGCATGCTTATTTCTGGTGTGATTCAGACACTTCTGCAGCCAAATAAATCAGCAAGACACCAAGCAACTGGTATTGTTAAAACATAAATATTGCAGCCTTCATATTCTTCTCACTTCAGTTGTCCTTTAAGGGACAAGACAATATATACTCTGTACAGCACTGCAGAAGATGTCATTGCTATGTAATTACTAAATAATAATAATCTAGCTTTGTATGGGCAGAGTGACCAAGAAACAGATCTCTCTCTGATCAAATCTGATCATAGAGAGATCTGTTGCCTGCCAATATACCGCAGGCCAATTCCTGATACATTTCAGCATGAAATATATCAAGGCTTGGCCTAGCGCTGCCACCTCTGCCACCTGACTGGTCACCCCCAAATGTAAATGTCCCCTGGTGCCCTTACAATGTAAAATCTCACTGCTGTCGCACCGAGCACCACCACGTGGTGGCGCGTGTACCATGTGGCATGCACGTGACATCACACACGTGCCACATGCGGTAATGGCGGAGAAGGCCAGGTGTCTTGGTAGTGGGACAGGTGAGATTTTACACTGCATGGGCCTTGTGGGACATTTACATTTGGGGGCAGCCAGGCAGGTGATGTTTTTGTTGCATTCCTCTGTAGTTGCAATATGCTTTCTCCAGCATGTGCAATCAATGCAATCAAACCAATTCGAATGCTTGTTTTGGCGACAACATTTATCTGATTCAATAAAATTATCAAATCGGATGGTCAATCGGGCCACAAAATTGGTAGCTGTATTTATTAGAGCCATATCTGGCCCACATAACCATTCTTTTCCTTAAATAATGATCCTATATATTGGTGTACTCATATCATTTTAGGTGCCAGGGGCGTAACAATAGACCCTGGAAGGGATGCCTCCGCAGGGGGGCCCAAAAGCCACAGGGGACCTGTGTGGCGAAAAGTTTTAGAGACTGACAGCTAAGGGCATGGAGATAAAAAACATACTCTGCTCTCGCACCATTGTTATATTGACTGCATGTGTCCACAACACAGATAAGGATTCATACACACTTTGGCATTTGTACACTGTCCCTGCTCCCTCGGGTTCGTAAAAAAACATGTGTCTCCTGTGACTCCTTACAAACAAAGGAGTCACAGGGTGAAAAAAGTTGTAGACTGTCCCTTATCAGCAATCATTCCAAAGAGATTCCTAGATTCTTATCACACACACAGGCTAATGACCTTATGGCCTCAGATTACTTTTACAACACAGCAGAGTGGGTAAGATTGATAGAGTAACCAAGCAGCTCAGGGTGACCCAAATTACTGGGAATGTATTACGGGATAAAAGGGACCAAAAAGCCCTCCTACTAAAAAAAGCAGTAAGATTGATGTCTGATTGTCCCTGCCTCATTGAGAGCTTGTCTCATACTGAGTCCCATAACAGTATCAATCTGTGACATTCTGAATGCTTTGCCAAAGTTACAGTGAATATATCTTATGTTCATCATGTCATTTTTGTTCCTCCATATAGCATGTGCTCTCATGTAGTCAGACGCGTATCTGCAGCCTTGCACATAGAGCTCCTGCTATAGATGTCCTTGTCTTTCACCTCCCAGGGGGGCGCATCAATTAGCAAATTACCTCTCCCTCCCAGCCAGCCCAGCTGTCTGTACAGGTAGGAAGAGGCAGAGGACTGTGTCTGTGTCCCGTCCAGGCATCCACCTCTCTGCTGACAGCATCTGTGTCGCCCTGGCAACATCACTCGCACCCCCCTATTGATTGGCCATGGAGCCCTGCGTGCGTGCCGCTGGGGCTGATGGGGGTGAGAGAGGAGAGGAGTGTATGTGTGTAGCAATAGCTGCTGCACGGGGACGCACACTCGCAACTTCAGTGTTTGCCATAGGCACTATTTTGCCCAGATACACCACTGCATGTAGTAAAATAATACCGCTGTGTGTATGTATATATGTACTGGGAGCAGAGCTGCGAGTAGGGACTTGTCAGCTGCAAGGGGCTTTTAGGAAGCCCCGGGTAAGTAGATCTGGGGGATAACATAGATTTCCTGACATTTCCTTTAAGTCTAAGTGTTTTTATCTGCATGGGGAAAACACATTGGTCCTCAGTTTTCTTGTGCAAAAAGAGAGGGAGGTGGGGGTGGGGGGGCATCCAAAGTTTTGCAGGGGAGCCCAGTGATGTCTATTTACACTCCTATTAGGTGCAATCTTGATTTTGACAATAACAAAATATGAGTAAAATCATGGGCATGTAAAAGGCGAGTGTGTTCCCTGGCTTTTGGTTAACTGTGTCCTTCCGCAAACAGAATTAGACCTTTCTCAAGACAAAAGTTAATTCTGTTTTGTTTTTGAACTTTTTATTTAGTGGTAATGTTGTGTGTCATCATTGATTCTTTTTAAATATGACTTGTTTAAATAATGTCTTTTGCATCATTCCCCCCTTTTATAATTATTAAAGTGAACCTTAGGTGAGAATGATATGGAGGCTGCCATATTTATTTCTTTTTAAGCAATACCAGTTGCCTGGCTATCCTGCGGATCCTCTGCATCTAATACTTTCAGCCATAGACCCTGAACAAGCATATGCACATCAGGTGTTTCTGCCAATATGGTCAGAACTGACAAGATTTAGCTGCATGCTTGTTTCTGCCACTACTGCTGCCAAATAGATAAGCAGAGCTGGCAGGCAACTGGTATTGCTTTAAAAGAAATAAATATGGCAGCCACCAGATCAATCTCATCTTGGGTTCACTTTAAATCTTGCATAATAAATTGGTTTTCTGTGTACTAAGCAAGGAATGTATATTTGCTAGAGAGATGAAGTTTATTGTACGCTTGGTTGTATAACATTACACCTGATTGGCTGACTGGCACCTGCTAACCAAACAAAGGTAGGAAACTGTTTTAGCTGGGAGTGAGCAATTGTGTGTGTTGCAGTTAGCATTCAGTTCAGAGGCAGTGGGGGTGAATTCCCTGGTGGTGAGAGGCCCAGGGCCCGCCCACCCCTCCCTCTAGGTATCGCATGGTAGTTTGGAGGCCCCGGCCAGTGAGAGAGCTCCAGGCCCCCGGCTGTCGTGCGAACAAGTGTTTGTGATTTTAAATTGCTTTTTTGCAGCTTGCGGTTGACAGGTGAGGGGACTGTGTGTGAAATCTGCCTGCACGGGGCATCCCTGCAAGCGATGTAATCTACGATTACGTCCAACCGAAGCCTCCCACCTGAATGCTACCTAATTTATGCAATTCCTGCTACATTTGGTACAGCCGGCAAAGGGTGTATAACAGTACACCTGATTGGCTGACTGGCGCCTGCTGACCAAACAAAGGTAGGAAATTGCTTTAGCTGGGACTGAGCAAGAAAATGAGACAGCCAAGCTGACCGCATGAACATTGGTGCCAGTGCATGTCCAATCTGCCCTAGACAATGACATATCAGCAAGAGGGATTCGTTTGTGTGTATTATGGCCAGGAGATCAGTCAGCTGATGAACTGCTAGTGGTGGTTTGTGGTATTGCAAGTTGTGATAACTTTTACACAGCCTGGTTCTACCTCCTGAAATAAACTTTGTCCGCCTCTCTTTTCCCCGGACATAATGGAAATGATTCCAGTTAGCTAGCTGTTGGTTGAGTACCTGTCTGGCCAGCACAGTGCTGTAGTGGAAAGCACTCTCACCTTGCTGTACTAGGGTCCCTGGTTTAAATCTACCTGTATGGAGTTTGTATGTTCTACATGTTATTGTGTGAATTTTCTTCCGCATTTCAAAAACATACTGCTGCTGCCCAACAAAAATGGCCGTAGACTATGATAGGGACACTAGACTGTGACTATGATAGTAATTAGATTCTGAGCTCCACTGAGGAATAGTCAATGGCACATCTATATATTCTGTAAGGAGGTGAAGAAGATGTCAGGTTTATAAAAAATACACAATGAAGTAAAGTAAAATTAAGAAAATAAATACATTTCCTTTCACTCCGTTTTAGAATAAAGTAGTCCGTTCATCTAGTTACAACTGCAAAAAAGAATTTTGTCTTTCAATGTACAGCCAAATATGTACTCCCTAAATTGTCTGTAAGCTTCTTCTTTGCACGCAAGAAATCTATTTTCTCTGGAGTACAGACTGCTGAAAAATTCACATCATGCTAAAAAGAGAAAGAGTTCTTGTTACAGAGGCCGACTGTCAACACTTGGACTAATCCAGTGATTGGCTAGAGGCTTCCCATTTCCACCTGACAGTCTGTATTAGGATCAACATGGAATCGCGGTGTTTAATGATTACAAAAAGGGTAAATGACTAAAACTAGTGTTCATCATTAATCCATGTAATGTAGACAGGTGAACTAAATGCATTTTTTTCTCTCTCCAAAAAAGTGGGATTCCAATATAATAGTTCATACATAAAATGTTTATCCATAAATATTATCAGCACTGACACAATGGCAGAACTTCTATGGTTGCAATCACTAGGTATTATACAGTAATTAAAATACAGAGCCTCTAGACAGGATACAATAAGGTGTCACCTGAAACAACTTTATTTTTTCTGCTCAACACTACTGTAGACTTGTTTTTTTTTCTTGAATAGAGGTTCAAGTGGAAATATAAGATTTTCAGTTAAAGTGGACCTGAACTCTTGCACAGGACAGAAGGAAAACATAGATAAATGCACCCATGTATTTAGAGTCTTTAGCCTTTTGTAGCTGCTGCATGCTTTTTTGGCAGTTGGAAACAGCTGTAAACAGCTATTTCCCACAGTGCAACAAGGTTCACAGACAGGAAACTGCCAGGAGTAGCACGGTCCTCAGAGTTTCTTGTGGGAGGGGTTTCACCACAATATCAGTCATACAGCACGCCCTGATGGTCTGTTTGTGAAAAGGAATAGATTTCTCATGTAAAAGGGGGTATCAGCTACTGATTGGGATAAAGTTCAATTCTTGGTCGGAGTTTCTCTTTAAAACGGATCCGAGATGAAAATCTAACTATAACAAGTAACTTGTCTATATATCTTATCTAAAGTTTAGATAGTTTACACAGCAAATCTAGTTGCAAACATCTTCAATAGAATATGATTATTTCTTCCTGTGATACAATGACAGCAGCCATGTTGTTAGTAAACATTACACACAGGCAAGCTTATCTGCATCTTCAGCACTCAGCCTGTGAAAAAACCTAATCCCCCCTCTTTCTCCCTCCTCCCCTCTGCCTCTGAAATCTCTGACTAGTAATACCTCCCCCTCCTCCTGCCCAGACTGAGCTCCCCTGAGCCCTTGCTACTGTCTGAAATGCCTTGGCTCTCTGAAAAGCTGTGGGCGAGGCTTGTTTAGTTTATAGGGAATTAGAGTATTAACACAAAACAAAAAAAGTATTTGCCTTGAGGAATGCCCTATAAACAATATGAAAGGAACACAATTATGCAATGAGTAAAATTTCATCTCGGATCCACTTTAAGGTTATAGTTAGTATAAGGCGTTAGAGATGGTGAATGAGTTCCCAATTTTGTCCTGCAGGTATATTTACGGTAATCAAAATGTTTGAAGCCTGGAGTTGGGCCAGTTATATGCTGCAGAATGTGCATTTGATTGGCCAAGTTCCAAGCTACATGCAATTTGCATTAAATGTGTATGTAAACTGAAATTATTGGCATCTCCCTGATCATTTTGATAACAAATGTGGAAGCTGTAATTTTTGTCTCCTATTAAAGTGGGCCTGAACTTCTGCACAGTACAGAAGGAACACATAGAGAAATGCACGTTGTATGTATTTAGAGAGTTTAGCCCGTCTAATGCCCCGTTATCTGTGACTGAGCACAAGCTGTAATTTGATCCATCAGCTGTGTCAGCTGGCTACCATGGTAGTCTACTTCCATGAAAGCTGAAAGTAGGCAGCTGATACAAATTCTGCAGATTCATTGCAGAATTTGTATCAGCTGTAACAAAGAAATGTTTTTCTTTAAAGTACCTCTGTCGCAAAAATCTTAAAATTTAAAATACATGTAAACATATTCAAATAAGAAGTACATTTCCTCTAGAGTAAAATGAGCCATGAATTACTTTTCTCCTATGTTGCTGTCACTTACAGTAAGTAATAGAAATCTGACATTACCAACAGATTTTGGACGAGTCCATCTTCTCATGGGGGGTTCTCAGGGTTTTCTCTATTTTTAAAGGCACTTACTGAATGGCAGTTGCTCCGCCCAACTGCCAAAGAAGTGCACGGTGAGCAGGGAGACTGGCCAAGATCTTTGTATAAATCTTTTTCACAGAATGTCATTATAAAGAATTAAGGCCATGCTGAGAATACCCCATGAAGAGATGGATTAACCCAAGACCTGTCAGTAATGTCAGATTTATACTACCTACTGTAAATGACAGCAACATAGGAGAAAAGTAATGTATGGCTCATTTTACTTTGGAAGAAATATACTTCTTATTTTCATGTGTTTTAAATTTTAAGATTTTCGCGACAGTTCCTCTTTAAAGGGTATTATACTGGTGCTTATCTTTTAGAGCACAGAGAAAGTTCTGAGTTCAGGTCCGCTTTAACAAAATGCCAGTTGCTGTCATGCTGATCTTTTGGCTTCACAGGCACTGGAGTCAGAACACCAGATCTACATAGTCGCAGTGGTCAGTGATTTGGAAAGAATCAAATGCTAAGCACCAACACAGCTGCCAGACACATAGTGGTTTTTGAAAGGTCAGCAAGAGCTGCTTTCATTTATCTCTCACTTATTTACCTCTGCAAAATATTGTGCACTTATTAATATTGAAATGCTAATATGTACATACACGTCTGTATAATTTCATGTATCATCGCTGCCCTTTGTTGTGTATTTAACTGTACATAGCTGTTAAGAACACATCATGCACTGAAATCTACATTTAAATAAATCCATTTTAATATTCAAGAACAGGTGACTCCTTGAGTGCAATTGGTGACATTTGTCAATTGAAGCTTCAGCTTTATGGATGCATGCACTTCCTTCACTTAGGCCTGACAGGTGCATTTTATATATGTGATAAATGGTCTTTAATTTTGATGACTCTTGAGAGACTATTAGACTGCCACCGTTATTGCAGCAGTCATGTTTAACTGTTGACAGATCTATTTTTCTTTGTTGCAGAACAATTGGCATGAGGTGAAAGCTTAAAGTGAAGAGATGTATCGCTAGAGGATCAGTTCCTCTATGCACTTCCACAGCATAAACACTTGATAAAAAAGCACCTTATTCAAAGTCTCACATTTAGTTGGCTGCCATACTAATCTGGATGTTTGTTTCCTGAGTTTTTCATTGTAGGATATTTTATAATCCAAAAATATGCCCTTGCAAGATCTCAGATAAGCAGCAGCTAAAATAATGACTTGCAGCCTTAAGGTTGCCATACACTAATAGATGGCCACCAGATCGACCATCAGATAGATCCCTCTCTGATCTAATCTCATCAAAGAGAGATCTAATTTTGCCCATACACTGCACACAGGTTGGAATCGATTTCAGCATGAATTAAATTCAAAACCTGTGAAGCTGTTGCTTGCCTCGCTGTCCCCTGGCCTCCCCTCCCTCGGGCTCGCCTGGCAAGCAGCAATAACATAACCTGTCCAGCCGGTGCAAGTCCCCGGGATCCGTGCTGTCTCTCCCTTCTTCCCCTCTTCTCTTCCTGTAATGTCCTATGACTAGCGGAAGTTCATACAGTAGAGGGCACTCTACTGTTTGAACTTCGGCTAGTCACAGGACGCGACAGGAAGTAAAGAGGAGACGGAGAAGAAAGTGAGACAGCATGGACCCCAGGGATTCGTGCCTGGCGGGGGTGATGTTATTGCTGCTGCTATGCTGCGTCGGTCCTTGCTAGCGACGCACACCTGACCAGCCAACGATCGAGCAAAATTTTCTGACAGGACCAATCTACTGATGATGGTTGGTCAGTGTTTGCGTTAGCGATTTCACAGCAGATTCGATCACAGTGATTGAATTTGCTGTGTATTGGCGGGAATTCAACCCAGTGTGTGGGTTACTTTGCTGAAGGTCAGTGAAGTTGCAGTGGGCAGACTGTGCATAGAAATTTTATTTACACCAACTAAATAGTATGCTTTTCACAATTGGTGTAGCCCATGTTATCTAGGTTTTATCTAAGTTACATAAGCGTTGTTTGAGTAATTTGCACTATGCATACACCGTAAAACACATTACTCCGGCAATGCTCACGTTTCCTAGGTAATGCAAGTCCAGCTAACTGTGCTCTGCAGTCGGCTTAAGGACAGAGGCGTATCTAGAGGGGTGCAGGCATGGCTTGTGCCACGGGCGCTACAGCCTCATGGGTGCCATTGCCTGCCCCTGTGCTGCACCGCCATGCCTCCCTGTCGCTCAAACCTCAGATCAGATTAATGCTGTTATCTGGGGAACATGGCTGCTTAACTTATGCATGTATTGCGCACTTTGCTTAGTGTTAGAAAACAGGACAGAGAGTGAATAACAAGAGCTAACTCCAAAAAAAGTAACCTTAGCAATATCCTGAGCCAAAACACACACAAGCAACCATAACACATGCACGCAATAATGGATGCTGTTTTTAGAGGGGAAGGGGGCACTGACCCAGAGGAGGAGGGGGGGGGGGGCAATTGCAGTGTTTGCCATAGGCGCTATATTACTCAGATACGCCCCTGCTTAAGTAAAAATATAATTGCTCCCTGTGCATAGCAGCTTTATCAATCTTTAGTGAATATTGCACACATTGGTGTGCTAAAGTTGATCTCAACTAAAGGCTAAAGAAAGAGAGACAAAGTGACCCTGATTTTTTAGCCCGAGGGATTGCACATTGCGCTCCAGATTAGCAATGCCATATTTACCTAAGCATACCATGGTAACAGACTGTAAGCCCCTGGCAGGGTCCTCCCAAGGCCAGACCTTACATACAGGGAAATAGGCCAATTGCCTCAGGGCCCCAGAGCCTGTGGGGAACCTTTCCAAAGTGCCCCCTCCCCTCCAGCTATGGTGACGCAGGAGAGCAGGGTGTGCTGTGTGTACCCCCTCCCTTATAGTAAAAGGAGGAGGTGAATAATGGGGACCCTAAAGATGTTTTCTAGGGGACATATGGACACCTAATGATGTTGTGTGACCTGGGGGGGAGGAATTGGAACAGTCCTGGCAGCTGGCTCGGGGGCTCTGGGAGTGATTTAGTTGCAAGGGGGCGTCAGGGGGGGGGTCAACTTACTTTTGCCCCAGGGCCCCATTGTAGCAAGAACCAGGACTGGGTTCTCCCCTCCCTAATGTATCCCACTTGATCATGCACCCTCATCTTTCCCATGGACCACCTCGGACTTGAATTGCTGGATCTCTGTAACCAGCTCCCTAATCACATGATCACGTATGGTGTTCCCGATTTGCCTTGCATAACCTTGTGCTATGCTGTATAATCTTGTGTTACATTATGTCTGCCATCCCTTGTTACCAATCCGTATTTATTGTCCAGCACTGTGTAAAATGTAGACGATTTATAAATACAATCAATAATAATAAAAGTCTTTCTCAAAAAAGACATCTGTCCATCAAGTGACAAGTTCTTAAGGTGAGCAAAAGTGGAAACCCAAAAGTTTAAACTAACACTTCTGGAGCCATGCCTGGTTGCTACTGTAGACACATATTGAGCCACTGTAATAAACAGGCAAAAATGAATGCACAAGCTCGTTTTCTAGTACACTGCTCTGCCTGTAAGCAGTATCAGCCCATATGGCCCATAGTATTTGCCTGTGTTCTGAAAAGACTCTCTGTTGGAGAGGCTTTGCTGTTAACATTATGGACTAGGGACTCTTCTCCATCTCTCATACAAAAGGGAGGAAGAGGGAGTGGCAGCATGGAGGGGTACTTATGGTGTAATCTTATATTTCCATTAATAACTAGGTTAATAAGTAAAAGGGGTCCTTTTTGGTCCCCATACATATTTACAGAAGAAGGTTAAGTAAAAAGCCAATAGAATATTACAGTTGAAAAAAGTTAACCTCCCTGGCGTTCAGTTTCTACTGGATTTCTGTGCAAAAAGTGATCCAATTAATTTTCATAACCTTTTTTCCTGTGACTTAACAAAATGTGTCAAGCAAGGGTCTAGTAAACATTTTGAGTCCAGTAAAAGCTTGAAACACAAAATCTAATCTAAATTTCAAAATTACGCCCCAAAATCTCTGATCATTTATACTTCCAACTGCACCTGCTCAACCTGCACTAATACAATAGAGATGATGGGTAGATTCGACCAAGAGACAGATCTTTATCTAATCAAATCTGATTAGAGAGAGATCGGTTTGCTGCCCTTACTCCGCAGGCTGATTCCCTAAAAAATTTCAATATGAAATCGCTCGGGAATCGGCTGTGCCCGTTGCCTCGATCGCTCCCCCCCAATGTAAAAATGTATGCCTGTGTGTGCATTTATACATCACCTCTCCTGTGCCACCCACTGCGTTGTGCCCGTCTGTCTTCGGAATCATCCGCAGATTGTTGTAGGTAGGTAGCCAGGTCTAGATGCCCCCAGTATACGCGAGGTAAGTACAGGTGTCCCCGGAATATACTAATTAGGTACAGGTGTCCACCAGGATAGGCTAGTTAGGTGCAGGTGTCCCCCAGGATAGGCTAGGTAGGTGCAGGTGCCCCCAGTATGGGCTAGATAGGTGCCCCCCAGTATAGACTAGATAGGTGCCCTCCAGTATAGGCTGGATAGGTGCCCCCCAGTATAGGCTAGATTGGTACCCCTCAGTATAGGCTAGATAGGTGCCCCCCACCATAGGCTGGATAGGTGCACCCCAGTATAGGCTAGATAGGTGCCCCCCAGTATAGGCTAGATGGGTGCCCCACATTATAGGCTAGATAGGTGTCCCCCAGTATAGGCTATCTAGGTACAGGAGCCCCACAGTATAAGTTAGCTAGGTGCAGGGGCTCCTGTACATGATATGCAGCATTAGTGATGTAAGGCATAGTGCCCCCCACCCTCGATCCCCCCTAATCCCCCCAGTCTGTCTTTGAGCTCCCCAGTCTGTCTTCACAGCTCAGCATATCTTCCAGTATGCAATGGATGGGTACTGAAGTGAGGTAACGTCTGAAGTCAGACGTCACATGACTTCAGTCCTGATCCTTTGCATACCGGAAGATATGCGGAGCTATGAAGACAGATGGGGCTCTCGCTGGAACGAGACTCGGTATGTATCTAGCAAGAAAGCGGCTGCATCGGGGGGTTTGGGGGGGATCAGGGGAGAGGGGCACTATGCCTTACATCACTAATGCTGCAGATAGTGTACAGGAGCCCCTGCGCCTAACTAACTTATACAGTGGGGCTCCTGTAGCTAGGGAAAATCCCTGAGTGGCATGCCTGACACTGTGTCGGCATACTGCTCTCAGCAAGTTTTCCTTGCCTGACACAGCGCCGGGAATACTGCTCAGGAGGTTAAATATTAAGTGTAAAATATATTGAGTGTAAAAACACAATTTTTCATCTGTACTCTTCTTTTTTTTCTAATCTAAATCTTTCTTTCTTCTTCTGTTCTTTTTTATATTCTTCTGTCTCCTCCCATCAGCTTCTCATGCTGACTTTCTTTAAATCATTTGTAAATGTTTACACATTTTTTTTGCTTTCCTATTTTGTCTGATGTTCTTCTTTTCTTGTTTTTTTTTTTATCTTGATTGCAGCATATTGTGTCCACCATCTGTCCTCGCTACATCCTGCTGCAGTACTGATCATCTGCAGCTCACTTGAATTTTCCAGTGGGGCTTCCAATTGGTAAATGTGTTTGGACCAACAGAAATTTTCAGCATGGTGATCTTGCAACTGAGTGCTGTAGCAAATGGTGATGGATTAAGGAGGCACAGGGGCATAGTGGATAGGATAGCACTCTTGCAGTGTTAGGTCTCCAGTACAAATGTGGGCCAGGACAATATCTGCTTGGAGAAACAAAAGAAATATCAAGAGCCCATAACAGTGTAGTATGTTAAAGCCCAAATGGACAAACCAAATTCACTGTGAATGTATACCTCAAAGGCAACCAATGTATTGGCAAGTGGGGAGATTAGACCTGACTCCACTCAGGTAAATAAGTTGCTCTGTCTAGGTCAGAATGAAGGGGCTACCACCTCTTCACCGGGGGTGGGCAATTTGCAAATATCTGCTTTGAGTTTGTATGTTCCACACATGCATGGGTTTCCTCCAGGTACTCCAGTTTTCTACCACATCAAAAACATACAGATAAGTTAATTGGCTTGCCACCAACAATCTGGCCTCAAACTATGATGGGCATATGGCTATGGTAGCAAATAGTTTTTGAACCCCTCTAAATGGACAATCATTCACTGGAAAGCATTACAAATGATGTGAACACTATATACTCATTAAATAAATAAAAAATCCCTTAATGAGTTCCTGTACAAGCATCACAGGCTGTGTGGGTGCATGTTGTGCAGCTGCTTTTTAGTTTGTTTATTTAAAATACCCCTATGCCTAAGCCATAAGCAGCCATTCACAATCACAACCTTCCAAAAATAATGCCCATCATATACTGAAGACTCTTTTTGATTTTTTCATGAAGGTAAATATGGATATAAACATTTCCACTGTCTCCAGAAGAAAGTCTCTGCCACACGTACACATAATAGTGCCATCATTCAATATGGACAGTCAATTGAAAAGATAGCGTAAACATTTCCCTAACTGAATCCTGATTTACTTAAAACTCTCAAGGGCCAAATCTACTTAGACATTATTCATGCCTCAATGCCTTTCTCCACCCGCGACATATTAAAGTAAATGCTCAGCTGTGTATATTTACAATCAAATCCATTTACAAAAACTGTCTGTATTACATATGTATAAAACCGATAAGTTACTTCAATTGCGGAGGACAATTCTTTTCTTGTGCTATGGGACCATAAATGCAACACTGAACTCATTTCATTAACTTTAGAAATACAGTTGAGAAAGGGCTGGGAGTTTTTGTTTCCCCCTGAGCCACTTCGCTAATTTAAGATTTGTCTAATGTGCATAGCCAGAGCTTTACAGATCCTCATTTTAGGAAGATTTTATTATTTTGTATCCCCAAAAACCAATAGAAATGAAACTGCCACATTAGCACCAGAAGGGAGTTATTTAACTTTGTATAGCCATTGTGAATGTTTGTATGACTCTAAATAAAAAGACGTATAATTTTTCTTACAAGAAAATGGTGTAAACGGTATTGATCTTCAGCACAAGGTTTACTGTGCTGAGCATTCATGCCCTTTGTTTGATGTGTAAATACTTCTTTGATTTATTTTTGAACCTCATTCAACATTTGTAACACTGTGTTCTCATTTTTAAGGCTATTTGATACCGAAAGAACCAGGGTATATCCCGCAGATGGAGCTTTTCCATGTTGTTTCTGGAATGAAAAGGAATAATCTTCTGAAAATAGGTTTTCTGTTTCTATGATGTCTGGAACTGAGAGGTAAAACATTAGGAAGGAAAATCCTCACATCTTCAAAGCTTTAGCAGAAGAGAGCAAAAAAGGACAAAGTAAAATATTTGCAAAAGGAAATAGATATCTTCAAAGTATCCATGTGATTTTGCTTTCATAGATACTTACAAAATCGCAAAAGTGATATCAAAATAACAGATTAATATCGCTACTCCAGGTTCAGCACATTGGAGCAATCGTTATTTGTAAATGTGCAACAGACATTGCTTTAATTCAATGTTAATTGCTTCTATTAGTATATTATGGTTCTGTTCCTTGATATACATTTACATTGGCAAACGTGAGAGAAGCATGAAAGGAAATTGCTTCTAGATTGGAGGTGAGAGGAAAGGAAACTGAAGGAAGGAAGATGAAGAAGAGATTTGTGCTGGAAAAAGAGACAAGGACTAAAATTGTCATTGGTGAAGAGAAGGGCGTTAGAGCTGAAACTAATACTGGAAGGGAGACAATTGTAAGACTGAGACATGTAGGACGAGGTATGATGACAGAGAGGGGACTGGTGCTATAAACGGGAGATGTGCTAGTGTAGCTAGTGCTAGCTAGTGTACAACTAGTTTTCCACAGATCATAAAGATCAGGGAGGTGGATGGTGATGGAGAAGGGAAGGTACTCAAAGCAGAAGGCGGTGCTGGATAAAGAACGGTGGCCTGAGGGAGAACTGGTGCTGGAGATGAAATGGAGACTAGAGGGTGGATATGTACTTCAAGAAATCCTTAGTACAACTAGATGGTAAAAGTGGCATTTTTACTCCGTACATTAAGCCACTCATAACAATTGCACCAGACAAGGATTATGATTTACTGACAATTTTCACTGTTGTTTATTGTAAAACAGTATAACATTTCAAGCTGTACAATGTAAGTAATAAGCATCCCTAAAAAGTATGCATACTTCTAAATATAGTTTGCAGATCTCTGAAAGTTATTCCGTTTAATAAAAGCCCACATTTTGTTTCTGTATGGGGATCAAACATTATGCAGCAGCAAAGAGTTGTGTAGAAAGTAAACCAACCTACAGAGGATTAAATACTTTTCATATGATTATCATATAGTGATCTCAGGTCAGGGACACTTATACTCCATGAGCAGCTTATATTATTACAGTGTGGCAAAAACCAGGGAAAGTTAATCATAGGGACAGTGAGGAACAATTTCAGTATCCACCGTTCGTGATGGAGTAGGTCCTCCAAAATGCTTTAACCACTTTACCCCCGCGCGTACGTATTTCTCCGCCCCTTTTTCCATCCTTTAAAAACCAGGGACGGAGAAACACGTACTTTCCGCGTTCCCGACGCTGCCCGCGCTCCCGCTCGTAAACACGCCGCCCGCCGCTAGTAAAACCGCCGCCGCCCGCTCGCCCAGAGATCAATGAACGGGAAAATCCATTCCCGTTCGTTGATCTAAGCCCCGCAATGATCAGCTGCTCTCCGATGGGCAGCGCGATCATTGTGAGAAAAAACTCACGTGTCCAGCCTCCTTATTCTTCCTCCAAGCTTCCGGAAGGAAGCTTGGAGGTCGCATTAAAACAAAAAGTTACTGTGGCCATCTTGTGGCCAAATAGTAAACTACACCCTACACATTTTTCACATACAAATAAATGACTTTTACACATAAAATTAACTCATTACCTCCCACACTCCCCATTTTTTTTTTTTTTTGTAATTAAAAAAAAATTAAAAAATTTACAATAAAAAAAAATACATAAATAGTTACCTTAGGGACTGAACTTTTTAAATATTTATGTCAAGAGGGTATAACACTGTTACTTTATAAACTATGGGCTTGTAATTAGTAATGGACGCAAAACTGAAAAAAATGCACCTTTATTTCCAAATAAAATATTGGCGCCAAACATTGTGATAGGGACATAATTTAAATGGTTTTATAACCGGGACAAAAGGGCAAATACGTTTCATGGGTTTTAATTACAGTAGCATGCATTATTTAAAAACTATAATGGCCGAAAACTGAAAAATTATTATTTTTTTCCCCACATTTTTCCTATTTTCCCATTAAAACACATTTAGAAAAAAATAATTCTTGGCATAATGTCCCACCTAAAGAAAGCCTAATTGGTGGCGAAAAAAACAAGATATAGTTCATTTCATTGCGATAAGTAATAATAAAGTTATAGACGAATGAATGAAAGGAGCGCTGAAAGGTGAAAATTGCTCTGGTGTTCAAGGGGTAAAACCCCTCAGTGGTGAAGTGGTTAATGTTTAAGGGATTTTTGGGGCTGTAACGACATAATACATTTTGATTATACAATAGTATGTCAGGTAAAATGTAGCAATACAAAATACATTATTCTTGAAAGTAGCAACTAAAGGGAAATCCCCCCAAAATAAAGTTTAGCTTTAACTGTTTATAGAGCACCCCAGAATTGTTTTAAACTATATTTCAAATCCTATATGTATCTCTTGAAGAATCCTTCTGCACACCAGAAGTGTAACAATACGTCACTATGCTCCTTCCCTTGGTTTCAAAAGAGTATTAGCTAAAACTAAAAGCTATTCATTTTAACTAGTTTGAGAAGGATCATAAATATGGCTGTAAAAAAATTAAGAGGGTTGCTGATGGAATGATGGTAATATACTATTTAACTGATTTATTTTTTATTACTGATTGTTGGAAATGTTTTATTTTATGCATGATTAATTAGTCTTCCCACCCTTCTCTTTTTTCATATATTCTCTGCTTTTATGGTTCACTTGGACTCTGAGCCTACTACAGTGACTGATAACATCTTCACACATTATGAGACTCGAAAGGATTATTATTCTATGCTTAAAACTTTTAAGCCTGGTAAACACACCCAATCGTACTACTTCCATGTAGTATGAGGGCCAACAGATATTTAACACTTTGAACACATTTTTTAGGTAATTTCTCAAACTACATGGAAGTGTTAAAGTTGGCCAAAAAAGATTGGATCTGTGTATATACCTTTAGTCTTTGAATCTTTCAAATTTAGACAATAAATGGTATCGCCTTCATTTAACACTTTATACATTAACTGATAGCTAATATGATGCAATATTCTACTATTTTCTTTCATAATGGTAGCTTTGAAAGCATTCCATATGATCCCTAAACTGGATATTGATTTTCCAGTTCCATGGATACAATCAGCTCTGGATGTTCTCAGCCAGACAGCATAATAAAAATAACTCGATATGTAAGTTAACAATCTCCATTGCCTGGTGAGAGCTTTCTCTGGGCAATAATGATAATATGGCTTTGTGACTGTGGCATGATTCAGCTATAGAATATGGAGAATCTCATTCTCAGCATTTCAAGGGCAACTGAAGCGAAAGGAATATGGAGGCTTCCATATTTATTTTCTTTTAAACAATGCTCTGCCTCTAATATGATAAGTCATAGACTCTGAACAAGCATGCAGATCAGATTTTTGACATAAGTTTCTTTGCATTTGCCACGTGCTTGTTTCAGGAGGGTGATTCACTACTGATGAAATGAAAGATCAGCAGGATGCCAGGCAGCTGGTTTTGTTTAAAAGGAAGTAAATATGGCGGCCTCCACATCCCCCCTGCTTCAGTTATCCTTTAAAGGATACGTCTGAGGAAAAAAAAAAAAACAAGATTGACTCACGTGGATCCCGCTCCCGTGGTCTAGAGCATTCTGCATGGGCACAGAACTACTGCGCCTGTGCAGAACTCTCCCGGGCACTGGAGTGCGACCGCGGCATGGCCATGCACACAGACAGAAGATGCCGACCTGGCAAGGTCTGCATATGCAACGGAGGGGATTCTGGGACACCAGAGATCTGGCGAAGGACATATCAGCTGCCTGGGGCTGGATTAAGCTCTTAGTAAGTAGATCTTGTTTTTTTATTTTCCTCGGATGTAACCTTTAAAGAGACTCTGTAACAACAAAAACCTCCCCTGGGGGGTACTCACCTCGGGTGGGGGAAGCCTCCGGATCCTAATGAGGCTTCCCACGCTGTCCTCTGTCCCACGGGGGTCTCGCCGCAGCCCTCCGAACAGCCGGCGACTGTGCCGACTGTCAGTTCAATATTTACCTTTGCTGGCTCCAGCGGGGGTGCTGTGGCGACTTTCGGCACGGAAATAGACGGAAATACCCGATCTCCGTCGGGTCCGCTCTACTGCGCAGGCGCCGGAAACTTGCGCCTGCGCAGTAGAGCAGACCCGACGGCGATCGGGTATTTCCGCCTACTTCGGCGCCGAGAGGCATCAGAGCGCCTGCGCAGGAGCCAGGAAGGTAAATAATGACGTCACCGCTGCCCGGACTGCACGGAGGGCTACAGCGAGACCCCCGAGGGACGCAGGACGGCGTGGGAAGCCTCATTAGGATCCTGAGGCTTCCCCCACCCGAGGTGAGTACCCCCCAGGGGCCGTTTTGGCGTTACAGTTCCTCTTTAAGTAGAGATGAGCCGAACGGTTCGCCGGCGAACGGTTCCCGGAAAACTTCAGGTGGTTTGCGGAAGTTCGATTCGCCCCATAATGCTCTATTAGGGTCAACTTTGACCCTCTACATCACAGTCAGCAGGCACATTGTAGCCAATTAGGCTACACTAGGTCCTGGAGCCCCCCCCCCCTGTATATAAGGATGGGAGCGCCGGCCATTACACTCACTCGTGTGCCTGCTAGAGTCAGAGAAGGGCGAGCTGCTGCAGATTGTCTCTCTTAGGGACAGATTAGTTAGGCTATACTAGGCTTGTTAGCTTGCTGATAGCTGATTCTTATTGCTAAAATAGCACCCCTGAAGTCAACAGCTCTTTTCAGAGCTAATCCTGTTCTTTTTTTTTTTTTTTTTTTTTTTTTTCTTCTGTGTCACTTGCATTGTATAGACAGTTTTTGTAATTCATACTGTGTGCAGCCACTGCCAGCAAGGCCCACCACATTCAGTGACTAACTGCACCAGCAGTGTAATACTCATTATATCTTCACTCGTGTTGTGGCAACAGCTTTTGTAATTCATACTGTGTGCAGCCACTGCCAGCAAGGCCCCCCACATTCAGTGACTAACTGCACCAGCAGTGTAATACCCATTATAACTGCACTTGTGTTGTGGCAACAGCTTTTGTAAGTCATACTGTGTGCAGTGCCACTGCCAGCAAGGCCCACCACACTCAGTGACTAACTGCACCAGCAGTGTAATACCCATTATAACTGCACTTGTGTTGTGGCAACAGCTTTTGTAAGTCATACCGTGTGCAGTGCCACTGCCAGCAAGGCCCACCACACTCAGTGACTAACTGCACCAGCAGTGTAATACCCATTATAACTGCACTTGCCCGCCTCCATATGATTCTAGTGATAGGGATTTGGTGTCATCTTTGCCCGCCATAACTGGTTCTCATTTAAGGATTTAAAGTAAATTCATTTCAAATACAGCAAGCCCTCGAAAGTCCTCCTGTATTGTTATTTTTGGTCACTACCTCGGGACGGGCATGCCTGCCTGCTGCCCTCCTTGGATGTGTAGTTTTAGCCGTTTCTCAGGCTCCACACCGGATTCAAACCCTCATTCCCCGGCCATTACCCGGGGTCACAATGGCAGCCTTGCCCGCCTCCATATGATTCTCGTGAAAGGAATGTGGTGTCATCTTTGCCAGCCATAACTGGTTCTCGTTAAAGGATTTAAAGTTAATTCATTTCAAATACAGCAAGCCCTCGAAAGTCCTCCTGTATTGTTATTTTTGGTCACTACCTCGGGACGACCATGCCTGCCTGCTGCCCTCCTTGGATGTGTAGTGGTTGCCGTTTCTCAGGCTCCACACCGGATTCAAACTCTCATTCCCCGGCCATTACCCATGGTCACAATGGCAGACTTGCCCTCCATAGGATTCTCATTGTAGCGGTACTGACCAAGTACACAGCAAGTAGAAAATGTAATTTAAAAAAAAACGTAAGCTTTTTAACAATGCCATTTAAAGTTGATAAGGCAGTCACACATTACCTGACATCACTGAGTGAGGAAGAGCAATCTCGCCATGTTGCGCAGTAGTCCAGCATGGCCGTCACTACACAAACAGCTGGTTGCGGTGCGTTACACAGTGAGTTTGGTGTGTCAGTGTGAAGCAGTACACTAATTACACTACCTGAATGATCTATACACATGCAAGATGTTTTAAAGCACATTAGGCCTGCAATTTAGCATTCAATGGGATTTCTGCCCATAAAACGCTGCTTTGCGTCAAATCCAGATTTATCCCTGGGACTTTTGGCATGTATCCCACTCCTCCACCTGGGGGTACAGGTGTTGAACCCCTTGAAACATCTTTTCCATCACTTTTATAGTCAGCATAAGTGTTTCTAGTTTTCCAAGTTCGCCTCCCCATTGAAGTCTATTGCTGTTTGTGAAAGTTCGAGCGAACTGAACCTTCCGTGGAAGTTCGCGAACTGAGTTCGCGAACCAAAAATCGGAGGTTCGGCCAATCTCTACCTATAAGGAGTTTTGGTATTGCATTTTGTTAAATCAGCAATTGATCAATTCTGGAAAATGAAATATGTGCACTAGGGCAAGAGCATATGCCTTAACACCGAATATCCTTCGGACCCAATTTCCCAAGAGCCAGCAAAATAATCTGCAAAATATTTACAAAGAGGAGGCATGATGCTATTAGTATTATTACTGGCTGACCTATCACGTTTTTTGACTCATATTGCATTTTGACTGCCCCCTCCCCTAACAGCACCTGACATAAACATTTGTAATTTTAACAGGGTAAAATTAAAGAATTAATTACTATTGAAACCTAAAATGTGAATGCTTGCTAGAGTATACATCATTGCGCAGTGTAATCTTATTAGGAAAATATATCTATCCCTGTTATCCTTTAAAAAAAAAATCTATAAATTCAATAGTACATTTTTATTGCTGAGAATACAAACAGAATGCAAACACCATACCAACAATGCAAACACCATACCAACACTGTATTATATGATTTAATTTTCCAACGATAACTAGTCTCCTAGCATTGTTCAGTTCATTACCATTTAAATATGAGATTTTATTATTAGCCATTCAAAAGGAAAGTATATTTGAACTTTTACTAAAAAATTATGGAACTGGTAGAGACATCCCTTCACAAAGGTTGCATATAAAGAGAAAAGAAGAAAATGGTTGAATAAGAAAACCTGTGAGTGGATTTGTAGAGACAAAGAAAGAAATTATTTTTTTTCGGCCAAGTAGTTTGACAGAGACGTGCATATGTTTGAAGCAAGAAAAGGTTACTGAGAGAGAAAAGTCACGACAAACCAATAATTGGGGACCTTGGTAGTTTTGGCTCAGGATTTCTTCCTCAGAAACTGAGCCAGGTCCTTTCAGTACCATCTAACTGTATTATTTTAAATGTATGTAACTATGAGAATGTCAGACAGTGGCAGGGTTATATCTTGGGCTAGATTGTTTTTATAATTCCTCAAATTGAGTTTTAGAGATTAGATGGATCTGTATAGTTGCTATATACTGGAACAGACGTAAATTCATTGCGCAAAGAGGCCAATTCAGTGTTGAAAGAGGCCGGCACTAGAGATGGACCGAACCTCTGATTTTAGGTTTGCGAACCCGGTTTGCGAACCTACCGCGAAAGTTTGGTTTGCGCAAACTTTCGCGAACCGCAATAGACTTCAATGGGGAGGCGAACTTGAAAATTCTGAAAAAATTATGCTGGCCAGAAAAGTGATGGAAAAGATGTTTCAGTGTATCTAACACCTGGAGGGAGACATGGTTAAGTGGGATAGATGTCAAAAATCCCACAAAAAATTTTACTTTTCACACAAAGCAGTGTTTTAAGGGCAGAAATCACATTCAATGATATATTGCAGGCCTACACTACTGCATGTGTATACATCAATCAGGGAGTGTAATTCTCCCTCCTCCCTCTCTCCCTCTCCTCTGGAGGAGGATCTTGTCTTCCAGGGATTTGTAGGATGTCAAAAGCACGCTCACATACCTTGGCCAGGAATCGAACCCAGGTCAACTGCTTGGAGGGCAGCTATGCTCACAACTATACTACCGACACTACAGGCTGCAGCCAGCCTAGCTGGCCTGGGAAGGATGAAAAGCTAAGTGGCCATGCAACCATTCCTGCTAACCTAAAGCTTACTTGTGTCCTACAACACATTGGCTTAAGACTTTACCAAATCCAATGCTCCAATACGGGAAAGCTTCTCTGTTTGCTGTTTTGATTTTTTGTTGTTGTTTTTTTTTAAGTGTGGTGTCACAGTTCACTCATCTCTTCAACTACAAGAAAGGCCCAGAAGTAGTCTTAGCTACCGTAATATCTATGTTAAGGCAGGGCCCTTATTACACTTTCTCTTACAGGGCTATGGAAACCGTTTTGCCCATGCGATAAAGTGAGGTGCAAAAATTAAATCATGCCTAGCAGAGGTTTGTTTTCGATCCTTCAACCTCTGGGTTGCACACTTCCACTGCACCACTCTGCAGTCTGCTTACATTTGTATACAATCTTCAAGTTTAAGAAGGGTACATTAGTTCCCTTCACAAAACACAAAAGGCAAGGGCATCCCTGGGTGGGCTTGAATCACCAACCTTTCAGTTAACAGCCAAATGCACTAACCAATTGTGCCACAAGGACTGTGTGTATGTTGTTGCTGCTAAATGGCTATCTGGGGTTTTCTTCGGACAACTGTTGAACACAAAATGCAAGGCCATCCCTGGGTGGGCTTGAACCACCAACCTTTCGGTTAACAGCCAAATGCACTAACCGATGGTCACCATAGCCCCTTAAGAGAAAGTGTCATTAGGGCCTTGCTGTTACATAGATTGTAGTGTAACTATTTCAACTAATGTACCCTGTGATGCCCATTCGGCCAAGACGCAATTGCGGTTGGTTTGCGACACAAATCGTTAAACCGAGATGTGATATGTAATCTCCCCCTGCTCTAGGAGCAGCTGGGAGGTTTGATCTTAGCTGAGGGAATTCCTGTAGAAGGCTGGGGGGAGGTGTTCATTAGCTTGGACAATGCTTATGCCCAAGGAGAATGTTTATTTTTAATTACCTCAGGGAGATGTCCCTAGTCACCAAATGGTGACTCTATTCAGAGAAAGGCTTCCCTCACAGCAGGAAGCCTATTCAAAACCTGCTTTCCCACAGACTTCATGACACAGATGAAGGGCAGATCTTAATGCATGTGTGGTATGATTTCCTGTCGGTGTACAAAAACCGTATATCGCACAGTTATGAAATTCATATAGTCTAATTCGTTAAAGTCTGCCCAACGTGCGGATTTAAAATTCATGGCAATATCTTGTCCAGTTATAGCGGTATGAATCTTCTCAGGAACCTGAGAAGCTACTCAAGTCACGTCTCATATCATATTAATCTGTATTTTCCGACGAGTATGAATCTGTTATCCACCTAAATATGACATGTATCGTTTATGAGTTACGGCATTTTATAAGTTTAAACCTAAAATCTCTCAGAGTGAATGAACTGTCATTGGTGGGTAATTCAGAGGGGGCGGTCATTGCCACACCCCCGAGCCAGCTTCATCAAAAGCACCTGGCCAGCAGGCGGACCTCATTCCTCCATTTTCCACCTTCATAAGAGCTGCTGCCACTTTGAGGAACAAGTGGCGGCCATCTTGTCTGAACTTTGCTCCTGGACTGAAACAAAGCACATTTTCCATGTGCTCAGATTTTCCCAGAAGGACATCTCTCCATGAACTTTAAGTATCCGTGTTTTCTCCCTTTTATTTTCATACTGTGTTATCTCATGTCTCAATAATTGTTGATTTTAATAATTTTCTGTATATATTGATTATTCTTATTGCATATTTAATAAACAACGTTCAAACCTCCTTTGTTTATTCAGCTACCCTATTATTCAGCTATACACAGAAACTGAACCCAGACTTTTGAGGAGACGCTACTTTTGTTGCCAGCTAGACAGAATAGAGTGTGTTTAACCATTTTATTTGCAGGTCCGGAAATAGCTAGTCAGTGGGTGCTTCTGGCCCAGGAAAGCAGAAGTGGTGGCAGTTATACCCTGAAATAGTGTGTAAGTTGTAATTACCGTACCTCACAGGCTCCCTTCTGGTCGGGCTGCTGCCCAAATTCTGTCGGTTTCTGCCCACTGATCGCGACCACAGCTTGCATGGTCTGTGTGCTGAAACCGATTGGAAGGCAATTTGTGGTCTGGCCACCAGAGGCTCTGTGACATACCCTTCTTAAACTTGAAGTTTGTATACAAATGTAAGCAGACTGCAGAGTGGCGCAGCAGAAGTGAGCTGGGCCCATAACCCAGAGGTTGATGGATTGAAACCATCCTCTGCTAGGTGTACTTTATTTTTTACACCTTGCTTTACCACATGGGCCAATCGGCGGCCATAACCTCTTAACCACTTGAGGACCCACCCTTTACCCCCCCTTAAGGACCAGCGCTAGTTTGATTGATCTGTGCTGGGTGGGCTCTGCAGCCCCCAGCACAGATCAGGGTGCAGGCAGGGAGATCAGATTGCCCCCCTTTTTTCCCCCCTATGGGGATGATGTGCTGGGGGGGTCTGATCTCTGCTGCCTGCGAGTGGCTGGCGGGGGGGGCACCTCAAAGCCCCCCTCCGCGGCGAAATGCTCCCCCTCCCTCTCCTACCTGGCCCCCTGTGGTAAGCCAGGCTGCACAGGACGCTATCCGTCCTGTGCAGCCAGTGACAGGCTGTCTCCTGTCACATGGCGGCGATCCCCGGCCGCTGATTGGCCGGGGATCGCCGATCTGCCTTACGGCGCTGCTGCGCAGCAGCGCCGTACAAATGTAAACAAAGCAGATTATTTCCGCTTGTGTTTACATCTAGCCTGCGAGCCGCCATCGGCGGCCCGCAGGCTATTCACGGAGCCCCCCGCCGTGATTTGACAGGAAGCAGCCGCTCGCACGAGCGGCTGCTTCCTGATTAATTAGGCTGCAGCTGGCGACGCAGTACTGCGTCGCTGGTCCTGCAGCTGCCACTTTGCCGACGCACGTTATGAGTGTGCGGTCGGCAAGTGGTTAAGAGAAAGTATCATTAGGGCCTTGGTGTAACATAGCTTGTAGTGTAACTATTTCAACTAATGTATCCTTCTTAAACTTAAAGATTGTACACAAGTGTAGGCAGACTGCAGAGTGGTGCAGCGGAAGTGTGCTGGGCCCATAATCCAGTGGTTGATGGATCGAAACCATCCTCTGCTAGGCATGATTTTATTTTTGCACCTCGCTTTATCGCATGGGCAAAACGATTTCCATAGCCCTGTAAGAGAAAGTGTAATAAGGGCCCGGCCGTAACATAGATATTATGGTAGCTAAGACTACTCCTGGGCCATTCTTGTAGTTGAAGAGATGAGTGAACTGTGACACCACACTTAAAACAAAACAAAATGAAAAAAACAGGAAACAGAGAAGCTTCCCCATATTGGAGCATTGGATTTGGTAAAGTCTTAAGCCAATGTGTTGTAAGACGCAAGTAAGCTTTAGGTTAGCAGGAATGGTTGCATGGCCACCTAGCTTTTCATCCTTCCCAGGCCAGTTAGGCTGGCTTCAGCCTATAGTGTCGGTAGTACAGTGGTGAGCATAGCTGCCCTCCAAGCAGTTGACCTGGGTTTGATTCCTGGCCAAGGTATGTGAGTGTGCTTTTGACATCCTACAAATCCCTGGAAGACAAGATCCTCCTCCTCCAGAGGAGAGGGAGGAGCTGTTGTGGGGTTCTATATAAGGAATAACAATCAGCAAGCTAACAAGTCTACAAGAGCCTAACTAAGCTTTCCCTAGCAGAGTCTGTCAGCAGCTGTCCCTTGACTAATTACTGTAGGCAGATGGCGGAAGAACCTTGCCTTTTATAAGGGGGGTGGGGCTCCAGGAGTGAGTGTAGTCTGATTGGTTACAATGTGCCTGCTGACTGGTATGTAGAGGGTGAAAGTTGACCCTAAGGGAGCATTATGGGGGCGAACCAAACCTCCGCAAAAGTTCACCTTCGCTGGCGAACGCGAACCACCCAAAGTTCGCCTGGAACCGTTCTCGGGCAGACCGTTCGGGCCATCTCTACCGGGCACTGAGTCCATAAAATGTAATACTTTTATTAATCCAATGTTACATGTAGGGTGGTAAACTGTCAAGCAGTGGGGGCAGGGGTGTA
Source organism: Hyperolius riggenbachi (assembly GCF_040937935.1). Lineage (NCBI taxonomy): Eukaryota > Metazoa > Chordata > Amphibia > Anura > Hyperoliidae > Hyperolius > Hyperolius riggenbachi. The sequence goes on along the minus strand of NC_090646.1, from coordinate 404,375,104 downwards.
ACAATAGACCCTGCAAAGGATGCCTCCACAGGGGGGCCCTGAAGCCACACGGGGCCCATGGGGGAAAAAGTTTGAGAGACTAAGGGCATGGAGAGAAAAAACGTATTCTGCTCTCGCACCATTGTTATGTTGACTGCATGTGTCCACCACACAGATAAGGAGTCATACACACATTGGAATTTGTACACTGTCCCTGCTCCTGAGGGTTCGTAAAAAAACATCTGTCTCTCACTGCTGCAAAGTTCTGATGACTTTGTGTACAACCTTACAAACAAAGGAGTCACATTTTGAAAAAGTTGTAGACTGTCCCTTATCCAGCATTCCTAGATTGTTATCACACACAGCAGGCTTATGGTGTCTGATTACTTTTACAACACAATGGAGTGGGCAAGATTGATGTCTGACTGTCGCTACCTCATTGAGAACGTGTTGTCTCATACTGAGTCAAAAATCCCGTAATAACCGTATCAATCAGTGACATTCTGAATGTTTTGCCAAAGTTACAGTGAATACTATATCTTCTGTTCAGCGTGTCATTATTGTTCCTCCATATAGCATGTGCTCTCATGTAGTAAAATAATACGGCTGTGTGTATGTATGTATGTACTGGGAGCAGAGCTGCAACAAGGGACTTGTCGGCTGAAAGGGGCTGGAGGAAGTAGATCTAGGGGTAGCACAGATTGACTGATGTTTCCTTTAAGTCTAAGTGTTTTTATCTGCATAGGGAAAACACATTGGTCCTCAGTTTTCCTGTGCAGAAAGCGACTAAGCGAGGGAGGTGGGGGTGGGGGGCCCCATCTAAAGTTTTGCAGGGGGGCCCAGTGATGTCTAGTTACGCCCCTGAGTGGGGTTCAGGTTACTGAAGCCAGCGCAAAAGCCAGTGTAAAACAACTATAAAGCCATCACTCCACCTGTACCCCCACTGCTTGACACCCTACATGTAACAGCAGATCAATGAGGATATTGGGCCCGATCCAATTCACTTTTCACCTAGGTTTTCAAGTAGTTAAGATTTCATATCTTATAAATGAAATGCCTTTTAAGCCACCAGCAAACATGGAAATAATTTTGCCAGTGCTTTTTTCATCTACTTTTTCAATAGCAGAGTGCCAAAAAGCCATTTTAAACAAAGGTGGAAGTTGTCTCCTAAGAGAAAAATTAGGAGAAAAAGTGAATTGGAATGGGCTGATTGTGTTTTATGGACTAGATGCTCAGCATCTATTCCCATTGATTTGAACTGTTGATGCTAGTTGCCATCATGATTTTAGAGCTCGTGAAAATGGCAATAGCATTCTTTTGGGGACCAAACGTTTCAGCTACTAGGAAGGGAGCTTTGTTTAGTGAAACAGTTTAAGCACTTTTACATGCAGAAACATAGCTAAGGAATACACAGTCTCTGTAAATAGCCCCATACAACCATTTTACTGAAGTTACTTGTCCTCATAAAGAATAATTTAAACACAGCTTTTTCCTGTAGAGAAAACGGTAATGTGATTGCAAAGTTCCATGAGGATAAAACAGCAAACCTAACATGATGCTTGAGCTTAAAACTTTCTCAAAATACCTTGTTACTGTGAAACTGGCCCTATTGATATCATACCACTGGGCATCGTAAATATGAATCAATGCTTCTATTGTAAGTAATACAAATAATCATAACTTGTCTCTAACAAATGGAAGTTCTCACAGCTGTTTAGCAGAGACACAGCCTTCAGACATTTGGAGCATTTAGGGTGTTTAGTTGAATCAATCAGCAATACAAGGTGTTCATTCAGTAGTCATCTTGGTTACATAAATCAGGAAACAGGATTAGCATAGCATATCATGAAGCGTGCAAGCTAAAGTAAACTGAAGTAAGTAAGCTTAAAGAGAACCTGTACTGAGTAAAATTATTTAAAATAAAGACATGCGGTAACTTCAAATGAACATTACATAGTTACCTTGCCATCAGTTCCTCTCCAGAAGCTCACCATTTTCTTCTGACAATGATCCCTTCCAGTTCTGACAACATTTTGTCAGAACTGAATTATATCAGTTGCTGTCAGTTATATATCAGTTGCTGTCAGTTACAGCTGAGAGGAGAACTGATGTGTCCATGTTTCTCTATGGCTCAAGTGGGCGATGTTACAGTTTAACAGTGTGCTGACCAGGAAGCTGTTATAAGTAATGGCCATTTTCAAAATGGAGGACGGAGAATTCCATTACTCACAGTGGACAAACAGGAAGCAGGAGAGGAAAAATAGATTGAGGAGTAGACAACACAGGAGGTAAGTATGACTTGTGTATGCTTAATTTGGCTTTTAATTTTCAGTTTAGGTTTTCTTTAAAGAGCAACTGTAGCCAAAGATTGAACTTCATCTCAAACAGTAGCTGATACCCCTTTTCCCATGAGAAATCTTTACCTTTTCTCGAATAGATCATCAGGAGGGTCTGTATGGCTGATATTGTGGTGAAACCTCTCCCACAGTGTGATGTCAGGACCTAGGTTCTGAAATCACACTGTGGGAGCCTCGTTGCATTGCGGGAAATAACACCTGCTTCCAATTGCCAAGCAACAAGTATCTCCCTCTGTGCATATGTATATCTATAAAAACTTGTTAGGGAGTGTGGGTATAGATAATGGCAGTTGGTGCTGTCTGTTTTTTTTTCATGTCTGCCAGCAGTAAAGATGATTACATGCTGGTTGAATATCTATCAAACAATATGAACAAATTACAAGGTGAATATCAATAATTTCTTGATCTCTCTTCTACTTTTTACCTTCTCACTTTGCGATGTATTGATCTATGTTTTCCCCTTTTTGCTAAAGTTCATTTTTAAGTAATCATAAGTAATCTAACTAGAACATTATGGATACATCTTATATACATTGAATCTCTCCATCTTAGCAAGTTGACCTTACTTCTAGCAAGATTTTTCGTTGGACTAAGTTTCTGTAGAATATATATATATATATATATATATATATATATATATATATATATATATATATATATATATATATATATATATATATATATATAGGGAGAACTCTGCATATAGTCATCGTTTGAAATATTGGTTCTGAAGAACCTCACAAATTCTAATAGGCCTCATGAAAGGAGATTTCCAAATTTTAAAGAATTAAATCATATTCATTTGTGAACCACCAGTTTTAAGCAAAATTATAATTTTATGGTACCTGACATAGAGTGCACAATCAGTAAGACAAGCATCTCCTAGCTTTCCCCTTGTTTTTACATGTGCTATCAGGATTTCTTTCCAACCAGGAATACATTTCTTAAATCTCTGTGAAATTAAATAAATTAAATAATTTCTGACTTCACAGTTTCTCAAACAGTTATAAAGAGACTAGGCTTTGTGAATATCTGCAGTGAATTTTTAAAGGCAACTGGGCAGAGACAGAAGAATAAAGCAAAAGAACAAAATCAAATATATCCTTGTGTGTATTGGAAAATCTTTTATGTTCTCGTGCGTCAGCTTGTGATGAAAACTTCTAAAGAATTGTTTATTTAAAATTGACTCCTTTGAAAAAGTGTAAGATGATAGTAGGGGGTAGAACTGGAATAGATAGAGAGAATCTGTGCCTTTTGCTATTTGTCTTGTAATAATAACACATGTTCGCTACCTTCACTGGATATAAATAGGTTTTATTATTTATTACATACTGCAAATTTTATTAGAACTGAACTGTTGGTATTGTTTGAATCACTATACCTGGAGGCCTTGCATTTCCAATTTTATGCTCCCATTCCTAACACTATTGTTGGCATATGTCTGAGCATAACTGACCAGTAGATGATCTGGCATTGGACTGGTAAATACTTAAGTAGGGCGTCAAAGAGCAGTGGGATTCATGAAGGAAGAGGTGAGAGTGGGCTTACAGTCCCCAGGTAAATAAATACCATTTTAGAATGATTGCAAACACCTGTACATGAACTGAGAACATAATAAAAAACCACCCCCACACTTTTGAATGTATTTGAAGTCCCTATGTATATATCATGCAATAAACTGCTGCACCACAAACATAACTGAGCATTTTCGGTACATGGGAAAAAGGTGCTAAATAATTTTGGCGCAGGGTTATGCCAATAGTAGAATATCGAGAATATTACTGATAATCTACTATCACTTTCCACAACCTAGCTCTCACACTAGCCTAACACTACTTACCCCTAACACTAAAACCCCCCTGCCTAAAGCTAACACTAACTAGTCACCCCCTCCAGCACTCAGCTACAGTATACTATATCTGAGCATCTGCAGCTAACTATGCACCCACTATGAATTCATTTCAGTGCTCAAACTAACCCCCAATGCTCTGCTATAGTATAGCCTATTTCCGATCTGGTGCCTGCTGTGGCAGAATCCCGGTGTCAAAACCAACCACCAGCACTCCACTACGAGCGCTGTAATTACAGCGCAGGAGATTTGGGTGCAGTCAGCGCCACCATAGGCCGTAATAGGAATTACAGCTATAGCAGCGCACACTGAGTAACTTTGGTGCTGTCAGAAGACGGAGCAGAAGTTACATTTAAAACACTGTAATTCATAAGCCAAATTACATAATTCCCCATTATCCACGTCGACCTAGAGGGGGAATAGTATTTAATGCTGCCGGGAACTTGTGCAGCAGCAGGATAAGCTGTACCGGCTGTATCCTGCGCCCAAGTCTCCCAGTGGCCAATTCATATGTATGCCTACACTATACTATAGAGAACTGGCCATTCCAATTGACAGAACTGCCACAGCCTAAAAGCTCTTGGCTATACTATACCATGGCTATAGGGGGGTCTAATAGACCCTTGAATTATGCATAATTTAGCAATTTTTGTTTCTAAATTCTGAGCATCTTAACTCTAAGTCCCTGCTAGTAAGCAAGTAATATAATTAGTTAAAGCTGCTAGTCAATCAGTGGCCAAAAGCACTAGAGCAGACAAGTCTTCACCGTCCCTGCCAGTGACTATTCAGTCAGTCACAGTCTGCGCGCACAGGCAGCACTAATAGTACCCTATTCAATAGGAGTTCCCCAACCCTGTCCTCAAGGCCCACCAACAGTGCATGTTTTGTGGAAATCCATACAGGTAGTTAATCAGCTCTACTGAGACACTAATTACCTCACATGGGAATGTTTGTGGTTTTCTGCAAAACATGCACTGTTGGTGGGCCTTGAGGACAGGGTTGGGGAACTCTGCCCTATTGCTATTAACACCACGTGTGGTGCTGTTCTGTACAAAAACAACATACACACATATATTTTAGAGAGGCAGAGATATGAGCAGCCCCAATTACTGTACTTGAGCTCAATCAGCAAAAGTGAATGGGATTGTTCATTGCTGCCACTCTAAAATGCATGCATATGTATTTTTTTGCACAGTGCCACAGGAGGTGCCAGTAGCAGCAGGAAAGAGGTATGCTCTCAGGGCATATCACAGTGCCATTCATACAACCAGGTCTCTGTAGAAATCGAGTCTGCATTTTCTACAGTCAAAACCAACAATCTTGATCATTTCCACCTGAATCAATAGATTTGAGGCTGAAATTAACTTGATCATCCATTTCAACTGTGAAAAATGTAAAGTGGAAAAGTGTGTATGCAGCCCCCCCCCCCCCATCCCCCATTGGATCAAAAAGTTTGGGGACCGCTGCATAATTATTCCCTTCCCTAGGGGGCTTGTTACATGACTTCAGAATGCCAGTAACTGTTGGGATTTTACCCCATAGCCATTCCCTCTGACTCTGAGTGACCCTCATAAACCTATCGATCGGGGAATACTTACATTTACATTCAGTATTACATATTGAACACTGGGCAAAACTGGACACTCAGCAGGCTCTGATCACTATAATGGCCCAGAGCTAAAACACAGTACACAGAAAGTCCCTCAAAACCAAGGCCCTATGCAGCCAAATATTTTGCAGCTCACATTTGAAAGTTGTTTTTTTAATATGTAAAAATAAAAAAATAAGACCAGCCTGCAAATAAGCACTATTTTTTTAAATAAATAATAAAAAAATAGTTGCACATGTCTGCAGATACTTAAGACATTTTAGGCAAAGGGAAAATATATCTCTGTACTTGTGGTCCTCTTTTTAAACATTGTCAGCCAGACTATCTCAGAAAAAAACCCACATATATAAGTAGATAAATACTTGCTCTACTTACATAACATATGTATTACACTGTCCACATTTTGATTTTAGCGATTTTTCTACAGTAAAAGAGAGAAAATCCTTCTTAGCATTTTCCATTTTAAGTGTGGCTATTTTTAAGCAAATTCTGATGTCATTTTCTCCCTTAGTGTCCTCTGCCTGATTTGCCTACCCTTCACTATAGAAAGTGCATTGTCTCAGTATGAGAAATATTGACCAATCAGAGAGGAACAGAGGTCGGGAGTGGAAAACAGGAGGGAAAGAGGCTTCAGCCAATCAGGCTGCATTAGTTAATGCTGGATACACACTGTGCGTTTTGCCGCTCGATTTCTTGCTCGATCGATAAAATCGGTCGAATCGAGGATGGATCCATGGTGGCAATCGAGAGAAATAATCGAAAAATACCACCAATTCGATTATTTCATCAGTCGAAATGTAATCGAGCATGTTGGAAATAGTCGATCGAAATACACATAATCGAGCGTTTTCTTCACATTTCGATCTATTGCCTCGACCGGACGGTCGAGTAGCATTAACATAAACCCTCCCATACTCTACATCTTATCTACAGTGGGAGTATACATAGTGGAGTACACCATAGCAGTTGCTGTGAATGGAAACACTGTGGCTGTGAATGGAATGGCTGTGAATGCTGTGTATACAGTATATATAGATAGATAGAGATATATAGATATAGATAAATATATATACAGATATATATATATATATATATAGCTATATATACAGATATATACTGTATAACTTAATACAATAAAATAACAATACTTTTACAATAACTGTAACGGTACTTTATCAAAAATATCTTTATTTCAAAAGAATTTAGAAACAATAACAATAGCTTACTATTATAAAATAACAATACTATATTCGAATAAACAACAAATTAAAAAAAGGAAGTGCAAATTATTGACAAAACAGGTGCTTATGCAGTTACTATGTGCGTCATAGCTGGTGGTATGAATACTTAACGTTCTGAGACGGTGGGATGCAATCCTGGCTGAAAGAGCTGCAGTATCTCATGCGTTGACAGCGTGCGCAATTAGCCACGCTCACCTCATTGGCGGGTGCATCAACTAAAGTTCCCTGCAGCCCCTTGTACATACTTTCTTGCACAAGCATTTCGAAAATTAGTCTTTGATCTTCCCTCATCCGGCGCATCTGATTCGCCATGTGCCTGGCAAAAGAGTCCTCAATGTCATTTCTTTGTGAAATGAGGTTGGAGGCCATGGCCAGGAAGGGGGACTGTTCTGGCTCGGCAGCTGCACTTGTGCGTTTCCGCTTGGCTTTTCTTTGCGGTGGGGTGTTCTGAGCCACACTTTCAGCAGAAGTCTCACCACACAGGAAATTCGGGGTTGTCATGTCCAATTCCTCCTGGCTGTCCACCTGTGGCAATGAAATACAACAAACAGCAGCAAGTAGGTAATCATATACATATATACGCTTGGTGCGCTGGAAGTGTAAGTGGCTTTTTGACTCACAATGATGAAGCCAGCATTAAAATGAACATATAGGGCTTCATTAATACAACTGGTGTATTTTGTACCATGTGCTACTATTTCATAACACGGGGGGCGCGGGAGGGGTAGCGGGCAGGAAAGGGGTATTGGGCCTCTAGCGGGGAGGGGGGTTGGACCTGGATGGGTAGCGGGCAGGAAGGGGGTAGCGGGCAGGAAGGGGGTATTGGGCCTCTTAGCAGGGAGGAGGGTCGGACCTGGAGGGGTAGCGGGCAGGAAGGGGTAGCGGCCAGGAAGGGGTTAGCGGGCCGACAGTAGGCCTGTGTGTCGCCCGTTAATACAGTAACCATTTGTACCGGCACGGGACCCAGGAAGACGTCGGGGGACCCACCGGACTATGCTGGCTTTTATTAGCCCCAAGGTCCCCCTGTGTCCTCCTTGCTCCTTTTCTAGGACCCAGGAAGACGCCGGGGGACCCACCGGACTATGCTGGCCTGGACAGAGACCCATAAGTAAAATATTGTTGTATATTTTTGGTGAAGGAAGCCATGTTTTTTTATTTGTATTGTCATAGTTTTATAATAGAGGTTATATTGCACTGTACTGTTATTGCCTTTTGGCAGCTAGCGGTGGGCAGACAGTGTGTTTACTTGTGCATTAAACAAAAACATTGTAGTACTATTACTAACTGTTGCTAACGTGTGTGTTATTTTGGCAGCAGTGGGATTGGCCTGCACACGCTGGGCCCAGTGCAGCCGTGTTTCGGCGCCTTTTGCGCCAGGAAACACAGCTGCACTGATTTCATGCAGTGCCTGGCCTACAGCTGAGCCCCACGGGCTCAAGTGGTGTGGGATTGGCCTGCACACGCTGGGCTCAGTGCAGCCCTGTTTCGGCGCCTTTTGTGCCAGGAAACACAGCTGCACTGACTCCATGCAGTGCCTGGCCTACAGCCCAGCCCCACAGGCACAAATAGTGTGGGATTGGCCTGAACACGCTGGGCTCAGTGCAGCCTGTTTCGGCGTCTTTTGCGCCAGGAAACACAGCTGCACTGACTCTATGCAGTGCCTGGCCTACAGCCCAGCCCCACGGGCTCAAGTGGTGTGGGATTGGCCTGCACACGCTGGACCCAGTGCAGCCCTGTTTCGGCGCCTTTTGCGCCAGGAAACACAGCTGCACTGACTCCATGCAGTGCCTGGCCTACAGCCCAGCCCCACTGGCTCAAGTGGTGTGAGATTGACCTGCACCTGCTGGGTTCAGTGCAGCCCTGTTTCGGCGCCTTTTGCACCAGGAAATACAGCTGCCCTGACTCCATGCAGTGCCTGGCCTACAGCCGACCCTCACGGGCTCAAGTGGTGTGGGATTGGCCTGCACACGCTGGGCTCAGTGCAGCCCTGTTTTGGCGCCTTTTGCGCCAGGAAACACAGCTGCACTGACTCCATGCAGTGCCTGGCCTACAACCCAGCCCCACGGGCTCAAGTGGTGTTGGATTGGCCTGCACATGTTGGGCTCAGTGCAGCCCTGTTTCGGCACCTTTTGCGCCAGGAAACACAGCTGCACTGACTCCATGCAGTGCCTGGCCTACAACCCAGCCCCACGGGTTCAAGTGGTGTGGGATTGGCCTGCACACGCTTGGCTCAGTGCAGCCCTGTTTCGGCGCCTTTTGCGCCAGGAAACACAGCTGCACTGACTCCATGCAGTGCCTGGCCTACAGCCGAGCCCCACGGGCTCAAGTGGTGTGGGATTGGCATGCACACGCTGGGCTCAGTGCAGCCCTGTTTCAGCGCCTTTTGCGTCAGGAAACACAGCTGCACTGACTCCATGCAGTGCCTGGCCTACAAGTGTACCTGTAGCAGGCTTGCGCATGCAGCACAATAAAGTTTCCTATAAAAACCAATGAAAACATTACCAATTAAAAACATTAAGAATGCTTTATACAGCGTTAACAAAAGTATACAACATTTTTTACAAACAAGAAAGTCATGGATTACAGCTGACATTAGCACTACTTTGTGGCACATGGGGTAGCTGTCTGCCCGATATCATCCGATCCTGCCGGCTGACTTTTCCATTTGTACAAAAATAATCCATATATTGGTCTCGATTGCGTTTGGCTGAAGTCGTTGCATTATGTGCCACGCACGGCTGCAATGCAGTCATATTTGGTTGTCTTCTCCACTCCCCCTCCACAATAGTGCCAGTCTGTATGTCCTCTTGGTCAACCAAGGTTGCCGGACAATAGTGCACTGGAGTTTGTCGTCGAAGAAAGTTATGTAGTGTACAAGCGGCCAAAACTATTATTTCTACTTTGGTGGGTTCCAGGTTGATGGGGAACAGAAAAATGCGGAAGTGTTGTGCCAAAATGCCGAAAGCATTCTCCACAACGCGCCTGGCTCTGGAGAGACGGTAATTGAAAATCCTTTTTTCCCTATCCAGGCCACGTTGTGGGTATGGCTTAACCAGTTGTTCCCCCAACGCAAATGCTTCGTCTGCCACAAAAACAAAGTTCATATTTCCAACAGTTTCTGCGTTGGTTGGTAGAGACAATGCGTTGGCTTTCAGGCACCTACTGAACTCTGTATCCTCCATGACTCCACCATCAGAGATTCGGCCATTTTTGCCCACATTCACCATAAGGAATTCGTACCTGGCATTCACTAACGCCATCATAACAATGCTACAGAACCCCTTATAGTTATAAAAAATAAGAACCGCTCTTGGGGGGTGGATTGATGCGAACATGTTTCCCATCCAACGCCCCGCCACAGTTTGGGAAGTTCCACATGTTGTAAAAATCTTCCGCCACCAACTGCCACTCTGCAGCGCTTTGTGGTAACTGTAAGAAAACAAAAACAAAAATTTAATGTCATGCTTTTTAAAAAAAAAACATTAATGATCCTGAAAATCAAGACAAACGTTATATTGCTGAAAATAACTTAAAAAACATGTTCAACCATTCCACTATATTCATTTTAAAGAAACATAGGCACCTCATTACAACACAAACGCTGCATACACAAATACTGTACTGATACAAGGTGACAAGTGGTCAAAAACATTATTGTCTTTTGTGGGATCAAACAGACAATGGTGAACAGAACGGAACAAAGCAACCAGGGCCCAATACACAAAGTCCAGACATTGTGTACAAAATGGTGGAAGATAATTATTGCTACAATGGCCCAATACACAATTGTTCAAAAACACCATTGTCTTTTGTGGGATCAAACAGGCTCCACAGGTTGCCCGGACATCATTGCTTTCCAAGTAGCTGTGTAAACACCTGGAATTCGCAACATGTACATTACACAATCTATATACCTAAAAAAGGGGCGAAAGGACACATTGCATAAAGTACAGTACACTGTGGTACACTCACACTGTATGTTTTTTTGTATAGCAAAATTTAAAAAAAAATGAACGCGTACCTTGATGTACTCTTCCATGAGCTCGCTTACAATGGTCTGACAGGTTTCGGGGATGATGAGACTCAATGCCTGTGGTGAAATGGCTAATGTGAACTTCAGATCAGCATAGGAGCGTCCAGTGGCAAGGAATCAAAGAGTCACAGACAGCTGTTGCTCTGCTGTTATAACCGGTTGCATAACTGTGTCCTGCTTCGTAATCCTTGCACGCACTCTCTCCAGCAAGAAGTTGAAGCTCGCATCCGTCATACGCATGTAGTTCCGGAAATCATCAGGGTTATTTTCCCGCAACTCCTCGACTAGCCCCATGTGATCAAAGTGATCTCTCTTTTGCAGCCATCCTTTAGCCCACAATCTCTTTGCCTTCTTTCGCCCGCACTCTCTCTGCCTTCTTGCCAGTCTATAATTATGCTCAGTGACACACAAAAGAGCTACAGCACAGCGTAAACGGTCGTCATCAGACATGTTTTTAGCCCAGCAATAGTATCCAGAAAATCCCCAAAAAAATCCCGCTGCACCAGATGGAGGGATATAATCTGGTACCTAACTTTCTGGGGTACTGTAACGATAACAGGTTGAACCTCTCCTTTACTATGGTCTCCAATACAATGGAAATAGATTACTTAGATCTTACGTTGACCAGTAGGAAGGGATCCAGGAGCATCCAGACTAGAACTTTCAGAAAGCCGTGTGCAGGTAACTCACTACTGTTGGCAAATAGCTGCCATCCCAGTCATACACTGAAATTCATCCCATATGGTGAAATGGTTAGGGCAGCGAGAAATTGCTCTGATCCTGATATGCTCCAACAGGAGCTGGGATTAGTAGAGTCGAGACTTCATAACCGAGGTTACCAAAGAGATCAGATAGAAAAGGCCAAAGACTTGGCCCTTCATAAAAAACGACAGGATCTCCTGAAACCGAGTTCTGCTTGCAGGAACTGGCAACGTAACAAAGGGGTCAATTTTGTAACCTCTTACAGTTTAGAATATAATTCAATTGTCAATACTATTAAAAAATACTTGCCAGTCCTGCACGCAGACCCAAAATTACATAGAATATTAATGGAGGGATGCGGTTTTTCCTCAAGACGCGCCCCCACTCTTGCTGCAAGTCTCTCACCGAGCTTATATTGCAGCAAAACTAAACAAACTCCAACTTGGTTAGCATATAAAGGCTCCTACAGATGTGGATACAACACATGTAGGTACTGTGGTGTCCACGATCAGACTCGAGAAATTGTCTCATACTCTAAATCTACCACCCACGATATGAAACAATATATTAATTGCCATACATGTAATGTTGTTTATCTAATATCGTGCCAAACATGTAAAGTTCAGTACGTTGGTTGTACCACCCGCCCACTGCGACAAAGAATATCAGAGCATTATAATGGAGCGGGCAGGTGCATCAGAGATAATTCCTATATTACCAAGATCTCCAGTGTCTCCAAACATTTCCTACATGTCTATTCTGGGGACATGTCCAGCTTCAAGTTCCAAGGGGTAGAGAGGGTTGTGAGTTCTATGAGGGGTGGGGATACAGATAGGATGCTGCTAAAAAGAGAAGCTTATTGGATTTGGAAATTGGGAACCCGCTTACCTTTAGGTTTGAATTCTAGGTTAGACTTAAGTACGATATATAATGTCTAATAAATAGTGATGTATGTTCATTCCTAGCTGTGTTTTAGACAGGTTTCCACAGAGTGTTTAACATTTTCCAGTGACCAATGTAGCCTGCAGGTAAACATGTATGCGTTCTCATACATTTATATATGCTTATGCTTATGCTATACCCCTCTTTGTTATGCCAATCCATCCTCTTTCCCCCCCCTCCCCCCCCCTCCCCCTCTCTAAACCCCTCCTCTTTCCCTCTATTATCGTCCTGTTCCCTCCCTTACACTCTTTGATCTGTATACAATTGTTAGCATGTGATGTTTGATGCTATGTTTTTAACCCCCTTGGCAGTATGAAAAATACCGCCAGGTGGCAGCGCAGCAGTTTTTTAAAAAAAAAAATTAAAATCATGTAGCGAGCCCAGGGCTCGCTACATGATAACCGCTGCTCAGCGGCATCCCCCCGCCCGCTTCGATCGCCTTCGGCGATCTCCGATCAGGAAATCCTGTTCAAAGAACGGGATTTCCTGGAGGGCTTCCCCCGTCGACGGGGCGGGATGACGTCACCAACGTCAGCGACGTCGGGACGTCATTGGGAGACCCGATCCACCCCTCGGCGCTGCCTGGCACTGATTGGCCAGGCAGCGCACGGGGTCTGGGGGGGGGGGCGCGCCGCACCGGATAGCGGCGATCGGGCGTGCGGCAGCGGCGATCGGGTGCTGCCGCAGCTAGCAAAGTGCTAGCTGCGTCCAGCAAAAAAAAAATTATTTAAATCGGCCCAGCAGGGCCTGAGCGGCACCCTCCGGTGGCTTACCCCGTGTCACACACGGGGTTACCGCTAAGGAGGTTAAAGGACATCTACTGTGTATGTGTTTTACTATTAGGTGTATTGTATTAGTTCACACCATTTTAACCATGTCTCTTTAAGAAATGAGTCGACACCTATGGGCGTGTCCCTTTTTTCACCTATATAATTCGTGTAATGTTTGTCTTTGGTAAGCTATGATTAAGGAGCCGTCGCTCCGATACGCGTGAGCTTTTCCTTGCAAACTTTGATGTTGGATTACAAATAAAGGTCTTTTTTGATTATATCCCTCCATCTGGTGCAGCAGGATTTTTTTATTATTTTTTTGGGGGGGATTTTCTGGACACTTTGGCTTGAACTTCCCTGCTCCCACATGTGCACAGACGTGAGTGTAGCAGCCTGTTCACTAGCCCAGCAATAGTATGTTTACTAGAATGGGACAATAGCTGCACTGAAGTCCAGACTCAACATTTTTTTTGGCTCCTGTGTTGGTCACGCCTACCCGGGCGTATGCAGATCATATCTTGATCATATCACCTCTGCACCTCCCAAAACACACACCCCTCCGATCGATCGCAAACGAAATCGTATACACCAATAAACAGTTCGATTCGATTTAACGGGAAAAATCTAGTTTTAAATCGCACACGTTTGAAAGGGACAGTGGGATATCGAGTTTGTTTTTTGATCGATTTGTCGATGCCGAAAATCGATCGAATTAACAATCGACGACGAATTGAGCAGCAAAATGCACAGTGTGTATCCAGCATAAGTCTGAGGGGAAGTAGAGAAGCAAAAAAGGACAAACCAGCATGCCCTGCAACTTCCTTTTTGTGTACCAAATTTGGTGTGTACTAAATAAAAGTCAGGTAAACTGGGGAATGATCATTTATCAACAAGAAAAGTAATAGAGATTTTAACTTTTGTATTGCCTAGTTAGCATCCTTATTACTTGTTTACCAGATAAAAATAAAGAATTGATTTTTTATTTTATGCCCGACAGTTAGTATTTAAATAAAAACATCTAATTTCAAGCAAGGCAAAAGTATGGAAAGTATTGGTAGCAGGCTCACCTGCCACCAGGTGTCAACAACTAGCTATTCATTATTACTGCACATTGTAGAAAAACTCACAAACTCAGCAAAAAATTTGGATGGAACACAATTTGGGAGACAAGTAAAGGGCTGAAAAACAAAAAAGCACTCCAGCTGAACTCCTACCATAGTTCGCCATGATTCTACTCTACAGTGAAAGCATCCACTTTGAAAACACAAAGAACAATTTTTCCCAGTCTTTAGCTGATGCTTTATACATTGCTGTATTCATTGTAGAGAAAAGTTACAGCGTAGAGCCTACATGGGAGCCTGTTACAGAACAGAAAGATCCAGAATTGGCCACCGGCAACCATTTACACTGTTATCTTCAGTAATAGGGTAAGAATTTCAGTGCTAATATTTGGGAAGCGGTTTAGAAGATTTTGGTAGAGAACCAGTGGATTGATGTCCAATTTATGAAGCTGAAAGAGACAAAATTGATTTGGGCATCAGTAAGAAGGTTAGGGTTAGATGATACGTTTTACCAGTTAGGGTTATGAGTTGAGGGTAAGGCAGCAGTATGGGGAATTTTAATTGAAAAAGAGGTGAAGGCTTTGTGTCAGAAAAGGGTGTGGGTCATCATGTGAAAAGGGGTTTTCATTAAGAAGAAAGGTGAAAGTTTGTTGCCAAAAAGGAGTATTTTATTTAGAAAGGGAAGATAAGGTCATGCATTAGGAAAGGGTATTGGTATAGGTTAGGTAAATGATGGAGGATGAACAATGAAACTCTTGACAAAAAACAGCATCCCATAGCCAAGTTAGAAAACAATTATCATCAAATTGCCAAAACTTCAGTGCTGCCATGTTCATCCCTGTGGTTTGTGCAACTTATATGGTTGTTTCTAATTAATTTTGGAGACAGGTGTATTATTTCAGGGTTTGTGGGATTGAGTTGCTTTTTTCTTTGTTTGTTTGTTTTTTTGGTTTTTTTTTTGTAATTGAATTTTTATTAAATTTTGTAACATTAACAAAGTAACATGCTTTAAAACTTTACATATAATATTCCATCAATTGCAATGATTTGCACAACATTTATCATGTCAGGAAATACAGATTATTAATGCATGCAGAATATGGAATAGATTGCTCTGACATTTCTGGCGTATTTATATCTAGTAGTTAACGGTAAATAATTTTTAGATTAACCTTGGTTAGAACTGGGATATTCCCTGTCCTTAGTCTTTTGTTTTGTTTCTTAACTCTTGGACTGTCCCACTCATTGGTCCTGATTTCCAAAGGAATCAGGTGCATTGTGTAAATAACACAGCTTGTGTTATGAACCCAATGCGCACATTACTAATACAACACATTAATAACCCACATAATCCAAGTTGCACTATGTGCGCAGTGCACATTATGTTTCTTGCAGAAATGCTGAAAAAATATATTTTAATTGCTTTTCATGAATCAGGGCCATTGTGCTCAACTTATACAAACTCTAAACTGTTTCGAATTAACCACCATTTTTTTTTTATTTTGTTAATTACATGAAACTACTTTTTATCTTCCATGCAAAACGGCTTCAAGGGACTTGCATAAATCAGAACGTTCTGCTTCATGTTAGAGTGAAATGTTAACATTTTATTTAAATCAGTCCAAACTAATCAAACTGAAAAAAAAAAAGTTTAAAAAAAGAACAAATGACCACATTAGTGTTTTTTTCCCATTATAAATTACACAAGTGATTACATAGTCCCATAAAGGTAATTAAGTGTTACTGGTAGAAAGTAGAATTTCAGTTAGGCTTGAATAATATGAATATAAAGAAGTGTTAAGTGATTCGGGACATTCCTTGTAAGGTGGACATTTTGTGTAAAAGGAGCATTAATTGCTGCAATAGCTTTAGGTGTTGCATTATGTTCCAGGGAATTATGCACCATACTGTTTCTGAATGACACAGCCATTTCTGACTCCATTAATATGGAAGATTTCAGCCAAATGCTTTTAAACGATAGCTTCTCCTTATTTGTAATTTCAGACTCTATTGATTTCCTTCTGTTCCCTTCATTATGATTTCAATTGATTACCTTGGCAACTGCAATAGCAGTGATTGCACTTGACACTCTCTGATACTCTTGAGATGGCATTTGAATAGAAATGGTATGATTTGGGGAAAAATGCCTCCAAGAACCTGACATTAGTGTTGGGTGACCACCTGTTCATTTGTAGAAGCATTTTCATGCTTATTCTGTATTGTTTGCTGCTATCATTTTATTTAATTCCAGAATAAACATTATAACAAAGTATTGAGTCAGAGTCACAAATGTTTACATGTATCAAAATCCATAGACCAATACATGAGTGCATAACTGTCTTACAAGATATTTAAACTCAGAGATGCCAATTTAAAGCAAACCAAGCATTCCTCCACTTGATCTCATGTCTGCCAGGTTTTCCATGCCTAAATGACATTGTTTTACTGGTGCACTGTGCCATTCCACTTTGCTACAGACTGAACTGCATAATCTGCTGTCTCTGCTTTATGGCTGTTGTCTTCTTGCTATTTCAGATTTCTGAAAACTACCAGCAGATATTCCTGACACTTGCCTGGGACACTAAAGGGTTATTTCTTTCTTTATTGAAGCCTAGGAGGAGTGTGTTTACTCAGGGCCTGGGTTTACAGAAAAGCCACAAAGGCAGCTGAACATGGTAGGCATATGAAAGAGGGGATTGCAAACAGGGACGGATCAAGACCAAGTTGCGCCTGGGGCAAGGTCAGGTTTTGGCACCTAAAGGTCAGGTTTTGGCGCCTAAACTGCCATTGATTTTGCCGCCTTTTTAAGAATTCAACAAATTGCGCCTGGGGCAAGATACCCGCTTGCCCCCCCCTAGATCCGTCCCTGATTGCAAATGGGGAGTGACAAATAAATGATGTTTCATCCAAATAAAGTAGTTATAGCCTTATAACATTTTCCCTGTAGCCATTATGAAAAAGTGCCAGCAGGCAGGAAAAAGGCTTCATTTAAAAAGAGCAGGGGATCAGGGATTAACCTTTTTCCCCCTTCTCCCTGGCTCTGCCAGCAAACACTGATAGTGTTTAATTACAGAACCTTTCACTTAGGTGTGAAAAGCTTTTCACAAGAGTTCCTAGAAGGTTTATAGCCGCATCCATCAGAGATGAGCTTGAAAAAACCTCATTAACTGAGTCTAAGGGCCATATCCTATTCAAGGTGATAGGGAGTTGGGGGTTAAGGTGTTAAGGCATTAAGGAGCATTACTCAGGCGAAAGCCTAAGCGATGCTCCCTTTTACTGGGCAATGGGGAGTGAGGTTTTGCAGGTTCACTTTTTGGCTTACTTAATTATCTAACTCCCTCCTAACCACTTAAGGACCGGGCTTGTTTGCGCTGATCTGTGCAGCGTGGGCTCTCCAGCCCACAGCACAGATCAGCAGACAGCCAGGGCGACCAGATTTCCCCCCTTTTTCCCCAATAGGGGGATGTCCTGCTGGGGGGGTGTGATCGCAGCCGGCTGTTTTTGATTAGCAGGGGGGGGTCCTCAAAGCCCCACTCCGCAGCGATTTTCCACCACCTTCCTCTTCCCTCCCTCTCCTCTTTCCCCTGGGCGGCGCAGGATGGAGATCCGTCCTCCACCGCCTCTAATAGGCTTCAGCCTATCAGCTGCAGGCAATCCCCGGCCAATCAGAGGCCGTGGATCGCCGATCTCCTTTACGGCGCTGCTGCGCAGCAGCGCCGTATGATGTAAACAGTGGGGATTTCTTCCCCGCGTGTTTACATTTCGCCTGCGAGCCGCGATCGGCGGCTCGCAGGTTGTTCACGGAGACACCCCCCGTGAACTGACATGGAAAGTTTCCATGTAAAACCACTTAACACCTAGGTCCACCGATCAGCTTACCGTGGTCGTTAAGTGATTAATTCATACACTTAATTTTGCTTCTACATGTAATTTCATCTGCAAACAGACAGCTCATATAGACAGAAACGTGAGTTAGCAGAATAAATCATCAGCTACATATAACAGCATCTATGAGGAGAGAAAGAGATGACAGTAAGAACAGACCATGTGGTACAGGGGAAAAATCAGTAACCCTTTGCACACTCGCATGCAAATGTTCAAACAAATGCATTCACAGATTCACTCATCCAGGCACCACTGTTATCCCTACAGCTAAGTTAAAATCCGGGGTCATAGTTCACAAAGGAATGCATTCTCTTGCTTAGTCACCTACACTGCGCAGAAGTACCCAGGTAAATGTAGGTGTCCTAACTCTGCCCCTGTAACATGCATAGTGCAGACATGCAAACATTCATTGAATCAAACCTATCTAGGGATTAGAAGCACACATCCTGCTGTCCTCTCCTGGGACAGATAGCGCACCATAACAATCACACAAGGGAGCTAACATAATGTATCCATGCACACAATGCACATACACCAGAATAAGCTGTGTGCATGCTGACAAAAAACACAAACAGGGGAAGGAGGCAGTGCAC
This sequence comes from Hyperolius riggenbachi, assembly GCF_040937935.1. Taxonomy (NCBI): domain Eukaryota; kingdom Metazoa; phylum Chordata; class Amphibia; order Anura; family Hyperoliidae; genus Hyperolius; species Hyperolius riggenbachi. Next base: position 404,356,083 of record NC_090646.1, on the reverse strand, counting down.
TAGATTAAAACCTTGGCCACAAGGGTCCATAACAAGAAAAAAAAACACATACTGTAAATCCATTGCCTCTAGTTAGGACATTTAACTACTTTACGACTGCTCCACGCCAATGGGCGTGGCCGCGGCAGCAGCCCCAGGACCGCCTAACGCCAATTGACGTCAGGTCCTGGAGCCGGCAACTGAAGGAGATCGTGCGCAGGATGCAGGATTGCCGCTTGGGAGACTGTTAGACGGCGTGATCGCCGTCTATTTACATAGTGCAGCGCTGCGATCAGCAGCGCTGAAAACAAATTACCATGTCATTGTCAGGAGATGGTAATGAGCATCAAAGCTAATGGACTGAAGAGATATTAGTAAAAAGGAGAGTAAGAGGACACTGAACAGCAACATGCATTGGCTGCTAGAATAAGGGATAAGAGATTCTGACAGAGATGCTCAAACATCTTCATCAACAGACATCACGCTCAGTTCAAAACTTGCTTGTAAAATACTTTGTTTGGCGCCTAAATAAAATTGATCAGGCTAAAAGGCATTATATACTATCACTTAAGGACTTACGAGCTGAGATGAAAAAAAAAGTTAATTACCTTAGTGCACTGTTAGACCTCTGTGTAGACGATCAGTGCCTCCCTTGTACTTTCCAGACCCCTGTTATCTTAATCCTCTTATCATTATATGGCCCCGACCCAGCCCAGGGTCGCCTTATCTCTGTGTACTACAATCGCTGCTTTAAAATCCCTCTGCCTGCTTAGTTCAAATAGACTTGGCTGCGTAGGATTACAGCCCTGCCCGCAGCTCATCGTCACTCCGTACACTGAGTCATAAGTCATGTGGGCGTCACCACATGACCTCCCACATGACTGACTTCACTTCAAGCCAGCCGTGCCTCAGCAACCTCAGCATAGAACAGAAGCGCTGAGAGAGGGAGAAGGTAACCTAGCATTTGTTTTCAGATTTGCAGTGTAAGTAATTGAATTCAAAATCATTTATAACTGATGGGGGACACTTTTATTATCATGTAAAATAGCGTGGCAACATTTATTTATGAAAAAAAAAATGTAAAAAAATAAATGTTGCCACGCATTTTACATGATAATAAAAGTATATAAGAGATATATGGGGTTTAATTTTTTTTTTTTAGCAAAATTTTTATTTTTCCTCTCATATTAGCTTCAAGTAAATACAGGTTTGCTGTGATATTTCATCACTCCTTTCATGCCTTACCATAAGGAAATCTTCAATTATGAACAGCACCTAGACAGAGGCCTCATCTTAGGAGTCTTTAGGCGGGGTCACACTTGCCACAAAATGCATGCATTGTTCAATCACAATGCAGTGGGATCAATGTGTGTTTTTCTGTTGCAGGAAGAAAAATACCACCACTGATGCTTTTTATCACCCATCGCATTTGATTTCCTATTGTCGACAGTTAGTTGCTCTCAGCTGACTCAGCTGACTGTCGACAATGGCGACACTGCAGATTCATTGCTTCCATTTTTCTGCGGACTCAAAGTGTAACCCCTGCCTTAGTATCTTTGGTTATTTTTCTAGAATATACATATACAAATAATAATTTGATAAATCCCCTTGCCCCATTGTTATTTTGATTGAGTATTTTTATATTCAAGGATGGGCTGAGGCCCAAATCAAGAAGGCTTACATGATGATCCCTAGGACTGAACTCCTGAAATACAAGCAAGACCAGGAAGAGAGCCATGTCCCACTGGCGGTCACCTACAACCCACACCTAGAAATCCAAAGAAAGATTTCAAAAGAACTCCATCCTATTTTACACAAGGATCAGAGACTGAGAAAGATCTTGAGACCCTGAACCTCCCCTCCTGGCATATTGTCAGCCTCCCAATCTTAATCAGATGATACTCAAGAGTGCCTTGAATAGGCCAGAACAAAATGGAACATTCCCCTGCCGACAGAGAAGATGTAGGACCTGCAAACACATCCACTCCACCGTATACCAATAGCAGGTAAACAACAGGAATACAAAGTACAAGGCACTTTTTCCTCTGATTCTTCTAGCGTGGTATATATGATCACGTGTGCAAAATGCCCCAAAGGAATTGATGAAGGAGAAACAAGACAAACTCTACATGAGCGCATGAACCATCAAAGATTCACCATTAACAGAAAAAAAAAATGAATATGCTGATCTCTCAGTGCCCACACACGTCTGCTCATTTGGCCACAGTTTAAGTGATCTTTTCATCACTGTATTAATGGGTAGCTTCAAATCGCACAACAAAAGACTAATAAGAGAGACAAAAGTTTATACATTGGTTCAAAACTGTAGATGAAGGTTTAAATAAGAATTACAATTTCTTGTGCAGATTTGATGGGTTTTAAATACCACTATCCTTTTAATATTGTATTTTTTTATTTCTTATGCCATAATTATTTTTAATTCTTGTGTTGGTAAGAAGGATTTTACATTCTACAATTTGCTTTAGCCTATAACTAACATTGTATGTGGCCTGACCAAGTTATATTTGAATCAGTTACGATGTCTCCTCCTCACACTGAGTCCGCGGAATGTTATGTTGAAGTAAACAAGTGGTCTTATCTTTTTGGCCTAAATTAGCTAGCATCCCTGTGAGACACTAATGATGGTGTAATTAAGGGATCCAGTGACATTTATTGCAGAACAATGTATCTCCTTTTTAATTTTCAGTGTATATAAGCTGTGCTCTAAATGTTGTCAGTATACAGGAATCAGTCTGATGAAGGCTTCATGGCCGAAAGCTCACTCCTTTCCTTAGCCAATAAATTATATCATCCTGATTAAAACCTTCTTGCTTTTACTGATGAATAACATGGTACAATTCTACTGCTTCTTTTATTGCTCTACAAATTTAAAAGAATAAATTACATAGTTCACGTTTTAGTAAAATAAGCATACACTGCACTTTACTGAATTTGTTTTCCAACCTTTGCCTCTGTAAAATATGGAAGTCAACAAAATGACTACAATCTCTGTGCAGATTATTTAAATGCAAGTGTAGCTACTGAGAAGAATAGTAGCATTTCCTTTGAAACAAAAAGAAAAAATGTATTAAGGAACTGCCTAAAGGTGAATGACTGTTTGAAAAGACTGTGGTGTCATATCTATATTGTAAAACATTAAATTCCCATCATTCACAGGACTGCAAGTTAATGACCTGTTAAAATCAAGGTGCTTCTTGTGTGCCTGAAATAGAATTTTCCATCCTACTTTTTCTCATGAAATGCCTATAAACTGTCAAATAAATATTGAAAATGCTTTTTAATCTGAGGATGAAGTTATCTATAAAAGATGGAAAAATTGGAAAAAGTATAGACTTTTATAAATACATAAATATGAAATGATTTCACATTTCCACAGACTGTGAAGAAATAATTATGTTTAACTTCAGAACTTCCAAGTTCTTTTGAGGGGGGAAAAAAAGCTTTTTTGTAATCTGGTTTTAAAATGTATAATTATGTATTTGTAATTAAGGCTAGTGAGCAATAGGAGTCTTCATTAACTACAATAATCATTCCCTCCGAAGATCTCAGAGCCACAAAAACACTTAGAAGTCATTATTGTTATTACATTAATAATGACTCTCTTTGCCTTATAAGTTGCTCTTAAGAACGTGTTTGTCTTACACCAAGAAGATAATAGCGTCTCCTGATGCTGTTGATATGTGAAGCTATTCAATGTCCTGCTTTTTTAGCAACATAACTTAGTTTATGATGATAATGATTTGTTTCGCATTTATTTCATTATGCTTATTAACATTTTTACTAATCTACAATCTAATTTTTGCTAATCTACTAATCTACATCTATCTAAAATGTTTATGATCAAACAGTACTGACAGACTATGTTCAGTTTTACAAAATGTTGCAATGCAACTCTGATTTCAGAAACTTATTAAAAAGACCAGATGGAGTATGCTTGAACTCAACAACAATGTAGAGGATATGCAAGAGGATAAATGGTGAAGTTTTCTTGTTCAGTCATTAGTAATGAGGTTAGTTAAAGTGATAATACACTCTGTTGTACTTTGAACGGTTTCTAATTAACATCTTTTAGTGTCTTTTACCCATAAACATCTTGCTTACTTGCTGACACAGGCAAATAAACATAGCTAGTTTACATTCTTCTTTAAGACCATCTCTTCTAAGACTAACCTATGGAGTCTTTCTCTAATGCGCAGTACCCCACCCATTTCTTTGGGACCTCTCGTCTCCCTTTTTTTGCTGTAACTTTCAGGTGGGTGTCACGGTATCTTCAAGGATACCAAAACCATAGTTTCAAAATATCTTAGATGTTAGTCAGTACCCACCCTGTCAGTTCAAAGTGCTTACCCTTACTATTAAATTGTGGCAGTTTCCATAAAGGATAGTGGCCATCTAGCTCTGCCCCCTTGGAGATACATTGAAGCGCCACAGCACTCGTCTACTCATCTGAAAGGGGGCAGTTATATGTGCCAGAAATCAGGGCATACAAGGCTCAGGGGGGATGGCAGAAAAAAACATGGCGAGTAATTATAACTTTTTATCAGGAGGGGATCTATTGAATGTGTAATTTAAGCTTTATAGTCTCTGTCTTTGCAGGCAATGTGATCTAAACAGTTCCATAAAATTCATGGGCACTGCACAAATACATGAAAAAACAAAGATTATGATAATTGGAATTGTTAATCTATACAGTATTTGGCTTCAGTCGTGAATTAACAAGGACATACAAAAGTAATATGAATGCTTTAAAACTTCTTAAAAGGTACCATATGTTAAAGCCAAGATTTGAAACGGAAATTCTTATCTTATATAATAATGAATGCATTGGTTTTAATCTGGCAATGATCCCTTTTCACCGGTGCAATTTTCTCTGCCAGACTGCTAAGTAAAGCAATACTTCATATTGAAGGTAAAAGCAGCTAAATCATAATTTTGCAAAAGACATTCAGCATAAGCAATACCTGCTATAAATGAATTAATGAAGGTAATTTATACATAGGATACTATAGATAAGGTGCATTACCATAACACCCATCGGCATTTCCCCATTTACATTATGGGCTTTTGGCCAACACTGATTTATTGACTACATTACTATAAAAATTGAACAACACTTGAAAAAAAATTACCTATATTGATTAAAAAACAAGATTACTATTGAGTGAATTAACTGAAATGTCACAAGCAAAACATTTTAAAGTGAACCTGAATTGTATGTGTAGTATGGATGATAAATACAAAAAAAAAAATAGAAAAGAGTCTCATTTTTATTCTCAGTTTTATAAATTTATTTTTAAAATGGCAGAATACTGTCACTGCTAGTTTAGAATCCATGCTCTGCTTTGTTTAGTGGAAAAGGATACATACTGTAACTAATGACCCTTTTAACTTTCCTGGAATGAAACTTTATTTGAAGCCCTTTTTCCCTGTTTTTGAGCTGTTTTGGCTTCTATTCACTGTTCAGGGAACTAGACTGAACTCGCCAAGATTTTTTGTGTAGATAACATTTTTTTTTTACTTTTGCTGTACTGGAAAATTTGAATTAGGATGATACCATTTAATGTCTAATTTAAAGATAAATAAAAAGTAATCTTTATCTTCATCGGACTTGAGTCCTGCGTATACTGACAAGATTTTCAAAAACACAGCTTATATTCATTGGACATACAGAGGAGAAACATTCTTTTGCAAACATAAATACATGTAATTAGAGAATTTTTAAACTTCTGGTCTGTAAAAGATCCATACAGGATACTACCCACTTCCTGAACAAACTGGCGGTCATCAACCCAGCCCTGGAGGCACATTTTTGTCACAATGGATGTAGTCTCTGTACACCAACATTTCCTATAATGATGGCATTGCGGACTGCCACAAATATCTTCAAGGTTTGGACATACCTATAACGCCAATTGCTGGACTGATGAGATTCATTCTCACCCACAATTATTTCACTTTTGGAGAGGGCCACTATTTACAGCAGATCGGAGTGGCAATGGGCTCACGATTTGCACCGCAGTGCGCAAATCTCTTCATTGCAACGATTGAAGAAGAATACCTTGATACTTGTCATATAAAGCCCATGGCCTACTTCTATTTTATGGATGATATCTTGATCATTTGGTCTGCAAGTGAGGAGGATCTTTCCACAGGAACTTAAATGCCTTCCATCCAACAATCAAACTGAAACTGAGCTGCTGTTACAGGGAGATTAACTTTCTTGACACCACAATTAGAGATGGCCCAAGCCTCCGATTTTCGGTTCGCGAACTCAGTTCGCGAACCTCCGCAAACGTTCGCAAACATGCAAACTTTTGCGGACCGCAATAGACTTCAATGGGGAGGCAAACTTTGAACACTAGAAACATTTTTGCTGGCCACAAAAGTGATGAAAAAGATGTTTCAAGGGGTCTAACATCTGAGTTTTTGCATGGGTGAGTGGGATACACGCCAAAAGTCCTGAGGAAAAATCTGGCTTTGACGCAAAGCAGCGTTTTAAGGGCAGAAATCACATTGCATGCTAAATTGGAGGCCTAAATTGCTTTAAAACATCTTGCATGTGTATACATCAATCAGGGAGTGTAATTAGATTACGGCTTCACACTGACAAATCAAACTCACTGTGTAACGCACCGCAAACAGCTGTTTGTGTTGTGACGGCCGTATGGACTGGTGCGCACCACAGCTGATCGAATTTGGTCTGTCCACAATGAAGCAACAACCTTATTATCTTTGGTGTACCACCCCCCAAGACACTCACATAGCCGTCATCATTGCTTCATAGTGATACGCAAGCCCCTTCACCGCGGCAAGGTAATGATCACGAAGGGGAATTGACACATGTACATGCCTTTTGTTTTGTTGTTGCAGCCACAGTGCAGCCAGAAAAATTAGGCAGGCATGTACATGCACCAGAAAAATTAAATTCAGGAATCTGCCTGGAGTCCTGGACCCTGTTGGTGGTGGCGGAAAAGGCAGTCAAGCAGCCTGCAGGCAGAGATGCTGTGTGAGGAGCGAGTTAGTCATGGGGCAGGCAGTCACATGGCGTGCATGCAGAGATGCTGTGTTTAGGGACTGACTTAGTCTTTGGGTGGGCAATAGCCCTCCGGGATCCATGCCTAATTAATTTTGATAAAGGTGAGGTACTGAACACTTTTTTGACTTAGGCAACTTCTCAGTGACAATGCATCCAGCTGTGCTGAAGGCCCTTTCTGACAGGATGCTTGAGGCAGGGCAAGACAGAAGTTGGATGGCAAATTGTGACAGCTCTGGCCACAGGTCAAGCCTGCGCACCCAGTAGTCCAAGGGTTCATCACTGCTCACAGTGTCTACATCCACACTTAAGGCCAGTTAGTTGGCTACCTTCCGGTCCAGGTGTTGGTGGAGGGTGGATCCGGAAGTGTTAAGGCGAGGCGTTGAACTAAAGAATGTCCGCATGTCCGACATCACCATGAGATCGCTGGAGCGTCCTGTCCTTGCCTGCGTGGACATGGGAAAAGGATTACTGGCAGTGGTACCTTTATTCCGTTGTGCTGTGACATCACCCTTAAACGCATTGTAAAGCATAGTTGCCAGCTTGTTCTGCAAGTGCTGCATCCTTTCTGCCTTCTGGTGATTTGGAAACATCTCCGCCACTTCGTGCCGATACCGAGGGTCTAGTAGCATGGCCACCCAGTACAGCTCATTCCCCTTGAGTTTTTTTTATACGGGGGTCCCTCCACAGGCTGGACAACATGAAAGACACCATCTGCACAAAGTTGGATGCAGACGTACTATCCATCTCCTCTTGCTCTTCCTCAGTGATGTCAGCTAAGTTCTCCTCCTCCCCCCAGCCACGAACAATACCACGGGAAAGTTAAGCAGCACAAGCCCCCTGCGACACCTACTGCGGTTGTTCTTTTACCTCATCCTCCTCCTCCAAAACAACACCTTCCTCATCATTTGACTCCTCTTCCCCACACGACTCTTCCTCCTCCCCCGTCTGTGCTGCCGCAGGTGTTGAGGAATCATCTGCTTCTGCTGAGAATTGATCCCACAACTCTTCCTTCTGTTCCTGTTCACGCTCCTCTACAGCTTGATCAACCACTCTACGCATGGCACGCTCCAGGAAGAAGGCATATGGGATCAAGTCACTGATGGCGTCTTCACTGCGACTCACCAGGTTTGTCACCTCCTCAAACGGCCGCATGAGCCTGCAGGCACTTCGCATCAGTGTCCAGTACTTCGGCCAGAACATCCCCATCTCCCCAGACTGTGTCCTTTGACTGTAGTTGTAGAGATACTGTTTGATGGCTTTCTCCTGTTGTAGCAGGTGGTCGAACATCAGGAGGGTCGAATTCCAGTGAGTCGGGCTACCGCAAATCAAACGTCTCACCGGCAAGTTGTTTCTCCGTTGAATATTGGCAAAGCGTGCCATGGCCGTGTAAGACCACCTGAAATGCCCACACACCTTCCTGGACTGCTTTAGGACGTCCTGTAAGCCTGTGTACTTAGATGCAAATCTCTGAATTACGAGATTGAGCACATGTGCCATGCAGGGTACATGTGTCAACTTTCCCAAATTCAAAGCCGAAATAAGATTGCTGCTGTTGTCACACACCACGTTACCGATCACCAGTTGGTGTGGGGTCAGCCACTGATCCACCTGTTTGTTCAGAGCAGCCAGGAGAGCTGCTCCAGTGTGACTCTCCGCTTTGAGGCAAGACATGTCTAAGATGGTGTGACACCATTGTACCTGGCATGCAGCATAGGCCCTGGGGAGCTGGGGCTGTGTAGCTGGAGATCGCAGCACCAGTAGAGTTGAACTGTCACTCAGCCAAGGAGGAGGAGGACGACGACAGCGAAGAGGATGTAGCAGGAGGAGAGGAGGTGTCAGCAGGCCTGCCTGCAAGCCGTGGAGGTGTCGCTAGGTCCGCTGCACAGCCATGTACTCCCTGCTTGCCAGCGGTCACCAGGTAAACCCAATGGGCTGTGTAAGTAATATACCTGCCCTGACCATGCTTGGCAGACCAGGTATCCGTGGTCAGATGGACCCTTGACCCAACACTGTGTGCCAGAGATGACACCACTTGCCTCTCAACTTCATGGTACAGTTTGGGTATCGCCTTTTTGGAGAAATAATTGCGGCCTGGTATCTTCCACTGCGGTGTCCCAATGGCCACAAATTTTCAGAAGGCCTCAGAGTCCACCAGCTGGTGTGTTAACAGCTGGCAGAATAACAGTTCTGCCAAGCCAGCTGTGAGACGCCAAGCAAGGAGGTGACTGGCAGACATTGGCTTCTTCCGCTCAAAGATTGCTCTCACAGACACCTGGCTGCTGCTGTGGCAGAGGAGCAGAAACCGCTCAAGGTGAGAGGCGGAGTGGAGGAGGGAGGCTGTGATTGTGAAGGTGCAAGGGAGAAAGCAGCTGAAGATGATGCACCTGAAGGAGGAAGTGGAGAAGGAGGGTGGCTTTGCTTTTGTGTGCTGCTTTTCCTCAGGCTTCCACAAGTGGTCTTCCCATCGCAGTTTGTGCCTTTTCTGCATTTGCCTTCATAAGGCAGTTGTCTCTACATGGGTGTTGGCCTTTTTTCTCTTGGCTCAATTTTTGGTGGCAGAGAGTACAGATGGCATTGCTCTGATCTTTGGCATACACACTAAAAATTTCCACACCGCTGAGCCACCCTGAGGTGTGGGCACTATGGTGGCGTCAGCAGCTGACGTTGAACGTCATGTTGGCTGGCTGTCCATAGGTGGCGGTACATGGCACCGGACACTGCCACCACCTGTTTCTGATGGCAAGCTCCCCCTGCTTCTTTCAGCAACTCGTCTCCTCCTACTCCTCTCTGACTCCCCCTCTGAACTGTCCCCTTGGTCATCGTGTCTCTTAGGATCCCACGTGGCATCCATGGCAGTATCATTATCATAATCATCTTTCAAAGCTTCGCTTGTATCAGACACCTCCAAAACTGCACCAACAGCAGGTACTTCATCCTCCTCCTCCTCACACCTTACGTCCATAGTGTCGCCTAACTCAGACATATGAGGTGTTGTAACTTGCTTAGCGCCTTCATTTTATTGTAACAATAATGACAGTGAATCAGTGATTTCCCCACCAAATAACTCCTGCGATGTGTCAAATGTAGAGGATGTGATACTTGGAGTAGCGCCGGTGGATGCGGAAGATGAGGTGTTCTGTGTTAAATAGTTAACCATGTCCTGACAATCTTGGGAGTTGATGGGACGTGCCTTCTTCTGAGCACTGTATTTTGGGCCAGGGCCACACAAAATTATATCAGCACGACCTCGAACAGACCTGCTGGGTGGCCTGCCTCTGGGTCTGCCCCTGCCTCTGCCTCTACCTGTTTTGTCCATATCGGGGGGATGAAGTGAAAGGTATGCACTGACTTGACTAATACAATGTGCAGTCACACAGGTGCAGTGAAAGGTAGCAGTGGCAGGTATTACAATACAATGTGCAGCTTTCACACAGGTGCAGTTAACAGGTATGCACAGACTGGTATACTAAACAGCATGCAGTCACACAGGTGCAGTGAACAGGTATGCAGGGACTGGCATTATAATACAATGTGCAGCTGTCACACAGGTGCAGTTAACAGGCATGCACGGACTGGTATACTAAACAGTGTGCAGTCACACAGGTGCAGTGAACAGGTATGCAAGGATTGGTATTACAAATGTGTGGCTGTCACACACAGGGACCGTGAACAGGTGCAATGACTGGTGGTATATTACACTGCTTGCGCTCACATAGGTGCACTGAACAGGTTACAGGTATGTACTACAGTGATTGGAATTACAAATGTGCACCTGTCACACACACACACAGGTACCGTGAACAAGTGCAATGACTGGTGGTATTAACAATGCATGCGCTCACATAGGTAGGTAGGTAGGTAGGTGCACTGAACAGTTAACAGGTGCAGTGATTGGTATTACAAATGTGCAGCTGCCTGTCACACACACAGGTACCGTGCACAGGTGCAATGACTGGTGGTATTAACAATGCGTGCGCTTACATAGGCATAGGTAGGTAGGTGCACTGAACAGTGAATAGGTGCAGTGATTGGGATTACAAATGTGCAGCTGCAGGTCACACACACACACAGGTACCGTGAACAGGTGCAATGACTGGTGGTATTAACAATGCGTGCGCTCATGTAGGTATAGGTAGGTAGGTGCACTGAACAGTGAACAGGTGCAGTGATTGGGATTACAAATGTGCAGCTGCCTGTCACACACACAGGTAGTCACTGAATGTGCTGGGCCTGGCAGTGGCACAGTAGGAATTATCAAGCCTGTCTATGCAACACAAGTGTCTGTAGGACACACACACGAAAAAAAAAAATAGATCACAAGAACAAGATTAGCTCTCAAAAGAGCTGTTGAGGGGGGCTTTTTTTTAGCAATAAGAATCAGCGAGGAGCAAGCTAACAAGCCTACAAGAGCCTAACTAAGCTTTCCCTAAAGCTCTCTCTGCAGCAGCAGCAGCTCTCCATTCTCTAATTACCGCAGGCACACGATTGAGTTCAATGCCTGACGCTGCCTGCCTTTTATAAGGGGGTGGGGCTCCAGGAGGGAGTGTAGCCTGGTTGGCTACAATGTGCCTGCTGACTGTGATGTAGAGGGTCAAAGTTGACCTTAATGATGCACTATGGGGGCGAATCGAATTTCCGGAAAAGATCGCGTTTCTCCACGAACGCGGACCCCGGAAGTTCGCTGGTTCCCATTCGCCGGCGAACCACTCGGGCCATCTCTAACCACAATATACATCAGAGAGAACAGCCTACAAACGTTTATGTACCGCAATCAGACAGTTCATCACACATATCTCAGGTATGACAGTTTCCACTCCAAACATATAAAGAATTTCATAATTTACAGCCAGGCAATAAGATACAATCAGACTTGTTCTGACAGGGATGATAGATATAAACATCTGTGTTACCTGAAGAAGAATTTAATTAAACAGGGATACAATCCTCTAACCATTTCAGTCCGCGGGTATTTTTCACCTTATGAACAAGAGGAATGTTCACCTGTCAGCGCTCCTTCTATTCATTCCCCAATAACTTTATCACTACTTATCACAATGAAATGATCTATACCTTGTTTTGTCCGCCACCAATTTGGCTTTCTTTGGGTGGTACATTATGCTAAGAATTATTTTATTCTAAATGCATTATGATGGGAATAATACGAAAAACATGGAAAAAATGCATTATTTTTCAGATTTCAGCCATTATAGTTTTAAAATAATTCATGCTACCATAATTAAAATCCACACATTTTATTTGGCCATTTGTCCCAGTTATTGCAATGTTAAAATTATATCCCTAGTACAATGTTTGGTGACAATATTTTATTTGGAAATAAAGGTGCATTTTTTCTGTTTTACATCCATCACTAATTTTTAGCCCAATATTTAATAATTATATGCCCTCTTGTCATAGATAATTTTTCCCCTAAAGTCAGTAGGTGTATTTTACTATTTGGCCACAAAATGTCCCCGCTGAGCAAAAATTCTATTAGTGTACTTTGTATGCTACATAGGATACAATGTATCATTACATTGTAACTAAGGAAGTGACGCAGGTTTCCATTGGAAACCTGCAATCACATGGCCGGCAGGGAGATTATGAATGGGAACATTGTTCCTATTCATGAATTTAACGATCGGCGGCGGAAACTGGCGGAAATCAGCGGTGGGAGATGTAAAGAATAAACACTGTTTTTGAACAAAAACAGTGTTTATTCTTGGCAAACATGCTCAGATTGGCATCCCCCCTGCTAGCAGTAGCAGCGCAATTGGGGGTATCTGCCCGCACGATTGCCTGCAGACCACCCGAACTGCAGGGATGTGGCTAGCGCGTCCCTGCGGCTCTAGCTGCTGCCGCTGCGGTCGTGAAGCTCACGTCTGCGGGGCATAAATGGCTAATGGCTGAGACCCAAATCAAGAAAGCTAACAATATCACTAGGACTCAGCTCCTGGAGTACAAGCAGAGCCAGGAAGAGAGCCGTGTCCCACTGGTGGTCACCTACAACCCACACCTGGAAATCTTAAGAAAGATTGCAAAAGAACTTCATCCTGTTCTACACAAGGATCAGAGACTGAGAAAGATATTCCCTGAACCTATCCTCCTGACACACCGACAGCCGCCCAGTCTTCAACAAAGAATTGTAAGGAATGCCTTGAATAGGCCAGAACAGAATGGAACATTCCCCTGCCGAGGGTAAAGGTGTGAGACCTGTAAACAAATCCATTTCACCGACAGGATACCAATACCAGGTACACAGAAGGAATACAAAGTACAAGGCACCTTTTCCTGTGATCATGTGTGCAAAATGCCCCAAAGGAATTTATTTGTAAGAAACAAGATGGATGCTATGTGATACCATGAATAACCACAGGTTCACTATTAACATCCCTGGCAGTGTCGGGCTAGCCGCCGCAGGGATCACATCGCCCCGGGGAGGATTTTTTTAAATTAAATGTGTGGTATTTTGTTAAGCTATCACTTGGCTAGCTAACTATGTGAGCCTTGTCCCTCTGATCTAGCCTAGTGCTAGCTAACATACAAAAAAAACCTTTTAATTAAAAGAATCCCTCCCGTGGACGCAGCCACTGAAACTGCATACCACCAGGGAGGTTAACAGCAGAAAAAGGATAATAAAAAATATACTGATCTCCCATTAAACACACACTTTTGTTTACGTGGACATAGTTAAGGCAATTTTCTCATCACTGTATTAATGGGTGGCATCAAAACGCATAAAGAGAGAATAACACAAGAAACGAAATGTATACATTGGTTCAAAACTGTAGAAGAAGGTTTAAACAAGGACTCCTTGTGCTGGTGCGATGGGTTATAAATGCCACAATTCTTTTTATCTTTTCTTTTTTTGTCTCATATGCTGCTAAAATGGTGTTAAATGCCCTCATTCATTCATTCATTCAATCATTTTATTTCATGTGCTGGGAAGATGGGTTTAAATGCTACAATTCTCTTTAGCTTAGAACTAATGATGCATGTGGTCAGCCCAGTCACGTTTGAACTCTGGATTTATGATGTCTCCCCATCAAAAACATTGTTTTGATACCTTTGTTGGTCTCTGAAGAAGCAGCAATTGCCATGAAACGGCTGTAAGGCCGGTATCTTGTCCCTATACCTTGCTTGTTGCCTGTATACCTGTGTAATTACGATTAAACCTTAAGAGCAGAGCTGGTGCTTCGTCTTCTACTCTTTACAACGGATTTGATTGCCTAATCACCAGAGCACAACTCTAGGAGGTAAACTACACAGAGTCAACCCACAGCCAGTGTCTGGTGCCAACCATCTTTGTTTCTACTACTGCTGTTGTATGTTATGTTTTAAGAAACTGGCGATCTTATCTATTTAGCTAGCATGCTCGTGAGACCCTCCTGAAATAGCAATTACGGCATCTAATTATATTTATTTATTTTTGCAAAATAATGTTTGTCCTTTGTATGCCCAATATATATATTATATATATATATATATATATATATATATATATATATATATATATATATATATATATATATAAGCTGTTTATTTTTTAATCTTATCAGTATATGCTGGAACCAAGTCCAATGGAGGCACTTCCGGTATGCTTTAAATAAAAACTCCAATAAATAAATCTACCCTTTCATGTCTTATGAATTGGTAAATTGGAATGCTGATACAAGAAGCCTAATTTAATATAGTCTGTTATTTGGTTGAATAGTACGCCCCTTGTCCTTGTCACTATCTGGATCCACATCAGTGTATACCAAAGTAAAGCAGTATGTTTGCCCACAACAATTCAGAAAAAGCCCAATTTAAAGATACAGCTGCCTTTGTGGTGATTTTCACTAATCTAGGTCTTTTTTAGTGATTTCAAATAAAAAATTAGATTTTGTCAAGCCAGAAAGCTAATTAAGCCACCGTACAGATTGGAGCTTGTGAGATATGTCTGTAGTTTTAAATCAGGATGATACCATTTATTGGCTAACTAAAAAGAATAAGAATAAGCAAGCTTCTGGCCTTGCAACCTTCATCGGGCTTACATCCTGTTTGTTTGCAGGCTGCTGGTACAGACAGCTATATACATGCAACATCAAAATGGAAAACATAGATTTTTTTCAAGCATAAATACATGTCATTAAGATGCCTTAAGTGAAACAGAACATCTAAATGGGGTGGTGAGATATGTCTATAATATATAATATAATATAACTTTTTGACAAAGGATTGGATTTACTATGATTGGAGGACATGGGGAGAACCCTGGTGAACATATCTGAAATAGCAAACCTGCACTGGAGTTTTTTTTTTAATTGTCTGCTTCTATGTGAAAAAAAGTAAGAATATTAACCTGGGTTATTACAGATTATAGTGAGGATTTGAGAGGTTTGTGGACTACAGTTTTTTTTGCGATTGAAGAGCACACATCCACAACAGCATTTTATCTTTAACAAATATGGTTTAAATCAATACATTTGCACACAATTTATTTACTAAACATCCAACAAATGCCACTATAGTCGATTAATGCCCAAGACACATACCACAATCTTTTTCCACTTCAAAGCAATTTTTTAAACAGGTTCTTCACTCCACATTTCTTCAACCTTAGTTCATCAGCTCAAAGTGGCAAAATAAAAAGAATTTGAACTCTAAATACTTCATTAAATGCTATGCATACTTAGGTCCAATACATGTTGCCCATAACATCATCATTTATCTATAGTATATATTACCATTTGAGAAATATCTCAGTGCCTTTTCTGACTAATTTCCACAGACTTTTGGGAGTGTGTGTGTGTGTGTGTATTGTAATAATTGGCTCACAATCTAGTCCCTACCATATGCTTAACCATATACCGTGTGTGTGTGTGTGTGTGTGTGTGTGTGTGTGTGTGTGTGTGTGTGTATATATTGTAATAATTGGCTCACAATCTAGTCCCCTACCATATACTTAACCATATACCGTGTGTGTGTGTGTGTGTGTGTGTGTGTGTGTGTGTGTGTGTGTGTGTGTGTGTGTGTGCGCGCTTCTGTGTGTGTGTGTGTGTGTGTGTGTGTGTGTGTGTGTGTGTGTGCTTGTGTGTGTGTGTGTGTGTGTGTGTGTGTGTGTGTGCACTCCACAGCACCCACTACCTATTGTATTCCTTAAAGCGGGATTAAACTCTGACATAACATTCCATAAAAACATGTGTTCCTACTTATTATTACAGTTATCATATTAGACTTGTGCACAACTAATATTGTTCGTTTATAGAATGCAAAGTTCCTGAAGTATAGTCTATCTGTTCTAAAGCTGCACTTGAGATGTATTTCATAGCTGCTGTATTTTTATATCATAATGTATCCAATGAGAATTTGTCTTCTATGTACACTTTCTGTTTGTGTTCAGCTGAAACACTGACAACAATGTTTACTAATAGTGGCTGATAAGGAAACAAAAACAAGATCATGTAATCACTTCCTCAACTTCAGATTTAGAGCTAAACTTCTCACTGAAGAAAAAAGGGCTGTGTTTAAAGTGGATCTGAGATGAACTTTTACTCATTGCATAATTGTGTTCCTTTCCTATAGTTTATAGTGCATTCTTTAAGCCAAATACTTTTGTGTTTTAGTTTTAATACTCTCATTCCCTATAAACTAAATAATTCCCACCCACAGTTTTCAGAGAGCCTTGGCAGTAGCAAGGGCTCATGGGAGCACAGTCTGGGCAGAAGGAGGGGGAGGTATTACTAGCCAGAAATTTCAGAGGCAGAGGGGAGGAGGGAGGAGGGGGGATTAGCTTTTTTTCAGTCTGAGTGCTGATGGTGCAGATAAGCCTGCCTCTGTGTAAGGTTTACAAACAACATGGCTGCTGTCATTGTATCACAGGGAGAAATAATCATATTCTATTAAAGCTGTATGCAGACAGATTTGCTGTTTAAACCTTCTAAACTGTACATAAGATATATAGACAAGTTAGTTTTTCATCTCAGATCCGCTTTAACTGTTTAAGTGTTAGCTGATGTTAAACACCCATCCCCGACCCCCATTAATTTCCCATTGTAACTGCAAATCTCTGTGTTAAAATCCGAGGTCCATGATCACTTAAACAACAGCTATCTGCTGACACAAAAAAGGAGATCTGGATTACTAATGGCCTGCCAATAACAAGCTGCATCTTTTCTGGAAAAGACTGAATCATGCAAGTTGGGAATGGTGGTATCTGTTATAGATACTTAACATCAACAGTGCACATGCTAGAAATAGTACTTGTAAAAACAAAACAGAGGACACCGAGAGCCCAATAGTGCAATATTGTCTGGTAAGCTCAATATATAAAATAATGTCAAAGGTTCTTATACTCACAAAGGTGGGTTACCATCAGGCAACCACTTGACAGGCAGGTGGGGAGTATTAGTACCTGACCCCACTCAGGTATAAAACTCGCTCTCTGTAGATAGGAAAATGGGGAAAGAACCCCTCCACCAGGGGTGGACTCAATAGTGCTGTCATATGTACGAACAGAGGCGCCAAGCAGAGTAAAACAATATTCTAAAAATGACAAAAAGAGGGAAGTCGAGGTGGACTTACCTCCCTCTGGTAGAGGCGCTCACATGCTTTATGTACCTGAACCAGTTTTATATGCTCCTATACTGCCTGATGAAGTGGGACTGTTGATCGCGAAACACATTGCGATTTTATGGTGTTGTGAATAAATTGTATATTTTTACTCTGCATTTGAGTATATGTCCACTACCAGAGGGAGGTAAGTCCACCTCGACTTCCCTCTTTTTATCATTTTTAGAACATTGTTAATATGCTAGAAATAGTAAAGCCATTGTCAATTGAAAAACAATCATGCAAAAGTGTTCTGGATGAACTCCTCCAAACAGATCCTTCAATTCAGTCATAATTCCAACCTCAGATTAAGTCAAGCACGGAACAATTGACAATAATCATATCTTAAAAATGTACTGGTTTATATGGAGAAGGGGAAGAAAATGGCAAATACATTTAAGTACAGATCTCGAAGGCACAAATCCACATTTTTTAGAGATAAACCACAATTTAGAACAACACAATAGTGTTATTAAGAATCAATCTGTGGTGAGAGCCCATAGTAATTTCTTACCTGTAATGTAAAAAAATATTTAACCAAGCATCTGCAAAGAAAAAAAATGAACAATCCCATCTGGGACAACAACATACAGTATTTTGCAGGAGTTTTAGCATATTTTAGGGATGATTCACAAAACTTACCTCATGAATTATCCAACCTTACTTATTTTTCACTTCAAGTATAGTGAGAGCTAATTCACGAGTTAGGATAGATGGGTCTGATTCACAAAATTTATTTTATGAATTCTGTGTTTAGCTCGTGTATCATCTCTCCTTATCTGTCTTAAAGTACACTCTGTGTATTCACAAATTCCTGGAAAATGTATGTGCACGAGCAGCGCACATACAATCTACTGGCGTTTACACAAACGACAAAATGCACATCTATGCTGCGTACATGGATTATTGCTGCCCGGTCACTTTGGCTCAGGTTGAGCTGAATGACGGCTCACCTTGCTGCCGCTCAAATTCCGGGGGTTGTTAATTACTATTCCCCCTCCGAGTCGTAGCAAGTTGGAGGGAGAAATAATGAAGTGTCCGGTGATCGCTGACACCTGAATTACACTGCTGCGTGGCCATAGATATAATAACATTATGTCTATGGCACCCAGGTCAAGCACAGCATGGGGAAGAGCGCGCACCGTAATGACCTACTTCATCTATGCTGCCTGTATAATGTGCATTACTGGGTGATTTGGTTAGTCAACCAGTTACATACATTATACAAGATTTTTTTTTGTTACAGATGTTTTCACATCTTATTAATAAAACATTTTTTATGCCCCCAGCAAGCAAGAACAAGTTTGATATTTCTTTGTAAATGAGATAAAAATATATATTAGTAAAAAGATTAAATGAATAGCGATATTTATTTGTTTTCACTCATGAAATATGTCTTCTTATTTATGACTTATCTCTTCATATTTGTTTTATGTCATGAATTATCTATTCTTATCTGCTTATCTCATGCATTATCTCTCCTAATGGGTTAGTTGAAAAAAATAAGTAGGGAATGGATGGTCGAAAATGCCGATTTCCAATTCCGCAGAAATTCCGATTTCCGCCTAAGCCTATTACCAATTCTGCGGATTTCTGATCAGTCTCCGATTTCCTAGTTTGGATTTCCGAGTAGTGTTTTTTTGTGTAATTTTTTGTATTCTCTATTGGCCAAATTGGTCAAGTTGTTTCTGCATTATCTGATTGGTCCAGTGCTTCCATGTTCTGTGATTGGGCTAAAATTACCAAGTTGTAGTATTGTAGTAATGCAGTATTTCCACAGAAATTTGATTTCCGAGTTCCGATTTCTGATTTCCAAGTAGTGGGTTTTTTTTTATCATTTTTTGCATTCTCTGATTGGCCAAATACTTCTGAGTTGTTTCTGCATTCTCTGATTGGTCCATTGTTTCCAAGTTCTGTGATTGGCCTAAAATTACCGAATTTCTGTAATAAAGTATTTCTGCAGAAATCCGTTTTCTGAGATCCATTTTCCGATTTCCGATCGGAAATTTGGAAATTTCAATTCCGCGAAATCCGAATGAGCGTCCCTAAAAATAAGATATTCTTGCACCCCTGACACTGTAGTTGCCATTGGCAGGTTTTGGTGCGCCGTGTCAATTGCTATGTATAGAGTGCTTGGGGGGTCCCAATGTAAAACTTGCATCGGGGCCCACAGCTCCTTAGCTACGCCACTGATAAGGGCTTGAGTATCAATGATAAATGTTGTATTCATTTTCATTTTATTTAAAAATATGTGTAATTGATTTGTGAAAACTAGCTTTTGCCTAATCTTAAAGGGGCACTATGGCGAAAAATTTTAAAATTTAAAATATGTGCAAATATATACAAATAAGAAGTACATTTTCCAGAGTAAAATGAGCCATGAATTACTTTTCTCCTATGTTGCTGTCACTTACAGTAGGTAGTAGAAATCTGACAGAAGCGACAGGATTTGGACTAGTTCATTTCTTCATAGGGGATTCTCAGGAATTTATTTATTTTTAAAAGCACTTAGTGAATGACAGTTGCTCTATCCAACTGCCAAAAAACTGTGTAGCGAGCAGGGAAGCTAGCCAATGTTTTTGTTTAAATCCTTTTTAGGGAATATCTTTATAAAGAATAAAAGCCTTACTGAGAATCCACTATGAAAAGATGGACTAGTCCAAAACCTGTCGCTTTTGTTAGATTTCTACTACCTACTGTAAGTGACAGCAACATAGGAGAAAAGTAATTTATGGCTCATTTTACTGAGGAAAAAATGTATTTCTTATTTTTCTATGTTTGCACATATTTTAAATTTTAAATTGTTTAGCCATAGTGCCCTTTAAATAGATTTCCCAAGATTTAAAAGCCTGAGGAATAACTGACTTAAAGAGGAATTGTAACCAAGGATTGAACTTCATCCCAATCAGTAGCCAATACCCCCTTTCCCATGAGACATTGTTATCTTTTCTCGAATAGATCATCAGGGGGTCTGTGTGGCTGATATTGTGGCGAAACCCCTCCCACAGGGCCAAACAAGAAATATGTCCCTCTGTGCATAGAACTCTCAGTAAACAAACATTCCATATATACTTGTGTGGACAGGGCCACAGACTTCCACTTTTGGGGAGTTACTATTAGAGTCAACTTGACTTGGGGGTCACATATTGCTGAAGTAGTGAAGAAGGCACAGAAGAAGTTATATATTTTTAAGGGTGCTTGGGAAAAATAATATTCCTGATAAATTGTTGGTGTCCCTTTATTGCTGTACAGTAGAGAGTGCTTTGATCTACTGTCTGTGGTTTTCTTTTTTTTCATAATCTTTTTTATTGGCAAGAAATGAAATAAGTTAAATTAGTATACATGGGGCACTTGATACAGTCATTAAGAACATACAACCATTAGAAACATATATTCATATCAACCGCCATCATATGAGCCGTAAGCAGAAAGAATGTGTCTATGGCGCCTGTTAATGCGCAGATGTGGCATCAATGTATAAAATAAGGATTAGCAATATCGAAATACTACATTTCCAGTAGATTTCATTGTACAAAAATACCAGAAGAAATAAGAAAAATAACGCAGGAAAACATTTGCCAAGCATTTTTACATTAACATCCCCCTCCCTCAACCCACCCCCCATTCCTCAAGACGTGGCACATGTGATAGGTTTGACGGCTCAGTAATGTAGCTTATAGTATGATAAGTGTAGATTGACCCTGACAACTTCAGTGATCTTCCACATCCAGAGACATTGACATTGCATAATTTATTAAGAGCCGGTAAGGACTTTATCAAAATCCTCTGAGTGTCTAAAGTATGTCCAAAAGGACCATGTTTTCCTATATGCCTCTGTGCAGTTTAATGCAGTATAGGAAAGATCTTCCATGAATTGAGTATAATCTAACTCCCTCACCAACTCCTTAACCCCCGGAGGAGCCAATTGTTTCCAATGCCTGACCGGTATTCTTTTAGCAGCATTGAGTATGTGGCGCACAACCGATCTCTTATAAGGTTTCATTGACCAGTCATTTAGAAGATAAAACTCTGGGACAAATGAGGAATTTCTATCTGTCACAGCCTTGACCAATCTCTCAATCCTCTTCCAAAAGTCAGCCAATCTTGAACAAGACCAAAGGATGTGAAGCAGAGAGCCTGTTGCTTCTCCACACCTCCAACATTTATCATCTATAGCTGGGAAGAATTTGTGCAATTTGTCTGGGGTGTAGTACCAACGTGTGAGTATTTTGTAGTTGATTTCTTGCATTCTAACTGCGTGTGATGACTTGTGTGTAAAGGTGCAAATTCTCCTTCTCTGAGCTAATGAGAAGGTCTTACCTAGTTCAGTCTCCCAAGTTTGAAAGAACGGACGGGTTGGAACTGCCAATAAAGCCATAATCTCATAAATTGTTGAGAGGGATTTTTTAGTCGGGCTTTCTGATATGCATAGGTCTTCAAAGTCTAACCTTTGTCTGAGCTGCTGGGGGGAGAAGCCATGTGTCGCCAGATAGTGTCTGTATTGTAGGCATGGGTTTGATTCCTGGCCAATGTATATGAGTTGGCTTTTGACATCCTACAAATCCCTAAGAAAGCTCATTTTTCTCTTGGATATATCATAATGGTACATGCTAAGCTGCCTTCAGCATGTAGCATTGTAGTGTGTTGTGTTGGTGGTATAATGGTTAGGATAGCAGCCTACCAAGTGGTAGGCCTGGGTTTGATTCCTGGCCAATGTTTGTGAGTTGGCTTTTGACATCCTACAAATCCCTAAGCAAGCTCATTTTATCTTGGATCTATCATAATGGTACATGCTAGGCTGGCTTCAGCATGTAGCATTGTAGTGTGTTGTGTTGGCGGTATAATGGTTAGGATAGCAGCCTACCAAGTGGTAGGCCTGGGTTTGATTCCTGGCCAATGTATGTGAGTTGGCTTTTGACATCCTACAAATCCCTAAGCAAGCTCATTTTTCTCTTGGATATATCATAATGGTACATGCTAGGCTGGCTTCAGAATGTAGCATTGTAGTGTGTTGTGTTGGTGGTATAATGGCTATTCCACTCAACCATGTCTTCAGGTATTAGACCCCTTGAAACATCTTTTTCATCACTTTTGTGGCCAGCATAATTTTTTCTAATTTTCCAAGTTCGCCTCTCCATTGAAGTCTATTATGGTTCGCGAAAGTTCGCGCGAACCGGGTTCGCGAACCTAAAATCGGAGGTTCGGGCCATCTCTACAGAAGGGAAATCTTTATGTCTTCTCTCCAGATCGTGTATCTCCTCCAGTAATTGTTTGATCCTCCCCTCTCCATTTTTACACCTCGTGCCCATTTGAATCAGAAAGCCCCTCAGCACACATTTATGTGTTTCCCAAACAATGGAAGGTGACACATCCTCCTTATCATTGTGTACAAAGCATTTTTGTATCTGTTCCGTAATGATTTCTTCTGACCCCATTTCTTCCAGCATGGAGACGTTAAGTCGCCAAGTAAAAGGTTTTTCTCTCTTGGATTTGCAGTTGAGCGTTAAGCTTACTGGTGCATGGTCCAAGTATGAGATAATACCGATGTTTGCAGACACATGCTCAGAGAGCAGATTATGTGATATTAAAATATAGTCCAACCTTGAGTAAATATTGTGCACCGTCGAATAGTAGGAGTAGTCTTTCGTTGTTGGATGTGTCACCCTCCATGCATCTACAAGCTGTCTCTCATGGAAGGCTCTCTTTATCCTGTTTAGCTTGGCTTAAGCTACTGAGGAATGACCATAAGAGGCATTCAGGTACGGGTTGAGTGCAATACTTAGATCTCCCCCTATGATGACGCTTCCCTCCATGAAAGCATCCAGAATGGAAAGCAATTTCAGAATACATTTGTTTTGTTCAATGTTAGGATCCAAGATCCAAGTGTGTACTTCTGGGGCTTGATTCACAAAAGAGTGCTAACTGATAGCACAGCTGTTTTCGCGCAAATTTTCGTGTTTTCACGTGAAACGATAATGGTTTCATGCACAAACGCGAATTTTTACGCGCAAATGGTATCGGTTTCATTCGAAAATTCCCATTTGCGTGCGAAAACGTTATTGTTTAGCGCGAAAATTCGGGATCGCGCAAAACGTGAAAATTAACGCAAAAACAGCCGTGCTATCAGTTAGCACTCTTTTGTGAATCAAGCCCCTGATCTTTAATCAGACATTTCACCAGGATACATCGTCCATCTTGGTTGCTATTTCAGTAAATGGAAGCGCCCCACTAATGAGTATCGCTGAGCCTTTGGTTTTCGACCCAAGGGAAAAGCTAAGGTACAATATGGGAAAGTGTTTGTTGCTAAGTTTCGGGTGAGCACCCTCTTTAACCCCCCTGGGACCGCCTAATGCCGATGGGCGTGGCTGCGGCGGCAGCCCCAGGACCGCCTAACGCCGATGGGTGTCAAGTCCTGGTGCTGGGATTTGCAGGAGATCACGCCTAGGCTGCGCGCATCTCCTGCTTGGGGGGCCGAGCTCCGCCCCGTCTTCAGTCTCTGAGCGGCAATTGCCGCTCGGGAGGCTGTAAAGATGGTGAAACCGCCGTCTAATTACATGTACATGACAGCCAATCGCCGTTATTGGCCGGCTGGGGGAAGGGAGGGATCTGAAAAAATAAATAAATCAATAAATAGGAAAAATATTAACAAAATACAGATTTAAATATTTATTTTAAAAAAATAAACAACGATCAGACCGCACCAACAGAGAGGTCTGTTGGTGGGGGGAAAGGTGGGGGGGAGGAATCACTCGTGTGCTTGGCCTTAAAGCTGCAGTGGCCAATTTAGTAAAAATTTGCCTGGTCTTTAGGGGGGTTTACCACTGTGATCCTCAAGTGGTTAATATGTGTCTCCTGAACTATTATTATGTGTGCTTTCTGTTTCCACATGTCAGCTAGGAGCATTCTCCTTTTTTTAGGGATGTTGAGTCCCTTGGAGTTGATGGTCACAACTTTCATGTGAGCCATATCACAAACATTTTTTGTACATACTGTCTCATTGCCACGTCTAGAGGAATTCCCATATAACCTTCACCTAACATCGGTGAACAGGTAGAAACTTTAAACAGAAACCATAGTGTCAGCTTCAACATGAAGGAGAGTATGGCGTAGGCTTTCACCAGTAACACTGTCCTGAAAATCAAGACTGACCTATGTTGGAGGAGAGAAGCCAGCCCTAGTATTGTGATGTCCGTTTCTCCCTTCCCACTCACCTCAGAAAAAGTATATTTCAAAGAAGCAAGTATACTTCAGTACGCATGGTGTTTTGTGGTCCGCTTAGACCAAGGTCGGATATGCCCCTGAATGCTACTACTGCCCTCCCTGGCATCCCTGGATGTATTGGTATAACCCAATTCACTGGAGAAAACTGGTTTGTGAATATCTAAGTAGGAGAGTAGGCATAATTCTATATATGCAAGTAATGTAGAGGGAGAAGGGGTATGGGGGCCCCCAGCACCCACCGACAACCAAAGTTTGCATCTAATGCTTAGTCAGAATTATACTGTAGTATACAAATTATGATGAACTAATGTGACCTGCAACGGAACTGCAGTGCCCCACCCGATATATCAGCAGATCTTGGGTAGTGAGGAAGGCAGCTCAGCAACAAGGAGCAATCACATGGCAGTCATGAGGTGCAGGAGGCCCCACCCATTAATCTGGAGGCGTATGTTATGAAGTCCCTCCACAAGGTGGGGGTGGTTGGGTCCTCCATCTTCTCAGGAAGCTTGTCAGGTAGCACTGTAAGGCCTATTTTCTAGGTGCAGCATGCCAAGCTTTGGAGATGTGGTCAACAGGGAGAGTTAATCTTACACAAGAGCATTAGGAAGCATCAGAAGCACATTCCCAACCATATACATCTGTACACCATTGAAGCAATTACACCTGTTGTAACATTTCTAGGTACATTAAGAGGAGCAGACATAAGGGACTTTCTGAAGTAGACTGTCATGATATAGCAGCTAGTTATGATGTTGGGATAATACAGGAACATATTCTATCATTTTTCTATCTGCTGTGTATTATGTCAGCCAGTCTGGCTTTGAAGGTATTGGCAGCTAGCTTCATGGACTGTGAATGTGATTGTGTGTGTGGGTCAATAGACTGACATTAGCATACAATTCCTCTGGACAGCCAGGTAATTAGGTTCCCTTTTGGCTGGCATCCTGCAAATGTGGGGCATTTCTTTGATCTTTCGTATTAATGTAGATGGCTGCCTGTTGGTCAAAACAATATCCGACTAAGTGAGTCTGCCAAGTTCAAAGTGGACAGGAATGTTTGACATTTACATATGACAGGCCTGCTGGAAGGTTGAGGAAGCCTTAATCAATTGTCACCTGGCGTGGGGGAAGTCCATTTTGATGATCTGAAAACTGAGACAGGAAAGCTTTGAAGTTGCATATCACAGGAAAGGATATGACGTGCGTTATGTAGGAAATTGGATTATTCCTGGATATGGACATGTGAGTGGCCTCAGGCCATCCAGCAGACTATATAACCCCAGCCTGGGACAGCCACAAATCGTAGTTCCAGGAGATAGCAACAACGCTAGAACTTCCCCGGCTACTGGCCGGAACCGCGTTCTCCAACAACGTTTAGACCTTCAAGTTTCTAACATTTTGATCCCCGTTTTATTTTTATGCAAATATCCTTGTGTGTATCATTGTACCTTTTTTACTTGTTTTTTTGTAAATCTTTTGTATATATTATTTTCTGCATTGTTCCATTCTTTTTCTGGAATATTAAATCGTTATTTAATAAGTTTGACTTCTGCTGTACTAAACTAACATTCATAGCCTAGAAGAGAGTGAAGTGTAACTGTGTATAAGTCCATGCCCGATTGTATGATTGAGCAACCCTACCGTATAAGATTGTAATTGCATTGTGTGTATGGGGCACTTCTGCGCTCGACAGCAGAGTGGGAAGTCCTGGAGTGGCTAACAGTATCGTTCGGAACGACTGTTAGTGGTTTTGCTTCACTACAGCGTAAGATTGCAATTGTGCGTGTGTGTGGGGTGTTTGTCATACATTGGCCTAAAGCGCGCAGCTGACCCAACGTACGAAAACGCCAGTGCGAGTAACTCGACAGCAGAGTGGAAATGTGTAGCAACAGCTAGTGGTGGCAGTGAGAAGTGTTCTGAGGGGTCACAGCCTTGTTTTAGCTTGACTAAGGCTGCTTCCCCTCTCGATCTGGTCAAACCCGCAGTTGGGAACCGTATACGCAGGCGTGCCGCGGGTCGGTTCCTGACATAGACCATCGCAGAATGCACTAGACGAGCAGATCCATACTCTGTAATTCCCCTTAAGTGCTTTAGGAAAACTGACAACAGGGAAGGTACAAGCTTTTGTTAACTAGCTCAGTGCAGAAATTGCACGCCGAGTCACCATGCCCTGGGAAAAGCAATGATGTCTGCTTCCTCGTAAGTTTAAAAGTAATAGTGAACCCGGGAGGTTAGCTCCCCAACCCCCCAAGAACCCCCACCCAAGCAAAGGAGTACTCTAGTCTAATCCCAAATAATAACCTCTGTAAAAGTACCTGTAGATAACGTACAGAAGCAGGATCTTTGGGCAGTACTGGCCAAGGAGAGAATAATGGAGACTTGCGGTAGCATCTGCCCCGTAAAGATATTTTTCAAATAACATAATCCACTTAACTCAACGGGACGATAAGGTTCAACTCCAACTCCATAAGAGCCGTTAATCTGCTTGGATGCGGTGGTCTCCATTTCTCTGACGTTTCGAACGTTGTGGTAAGCCTAGCAGGAGCTTTTCAGGCTGCCATTCTGGTAGTTCCACCTGTGATTTCTCAAGGGTTTTGTATAGGTCTGGTAAGTCTGCCAGAGCTCATAAGGTAAAGGACTAATCACCTTTTAGAATATGTAGTTGAAATGAGAAGCCCCATTTGTACATGATCCCCTCTTCTTGTAGTACCTTGAGCAGTGGCTGTAGTGCTCTCCTTTGTGCCAGCATGCTTGGAGCCAGGTCCTGATATAGTGTAGTTGTAGGCGGCTTCCATTGTGCTCTATGCTGATCGCGTTCCGGGCCGCAGCCATAATTGCCTCCTTCGTGCTATAATGGTGTAGACGGCAAATCACATCATGGGGAAGTTCGCCTGCTTGCGGCTTAGAGTGGAGAGCCCGGTGCACATGATAAAACTTAATGACTGACCCCTCTGGCTGTTTTAGCAACTCATTGAAGATGGCAGTGAGGGTCTCATCAAGTTGCAGTCCTCGCACTCTGATGTTGCACCTGCGACTTCTGTTCTGTAGGTCTTCCAGACCGGCTCTGAGGAGAGAGTTTGTTGGTTTCAGGAAGCTGTCAGGGCCTTGATCCCTGCCCGCATGGCTATCGTCTCTGCCTCGAGAGCAGTAATT